>NC_083329.1:18518605-18818597 GCF_963455315.2 Globicephala melas | reverse complement strand
TGTTTTCAGGCTGGAATAATTTCCAGACAACTCAGAGATCTTTGTCCCTCAAGGTACTTTGTTTATTACTTTCTCAACGTGAAATACTGGCTGAGGTGCTTGGGAGGGCTAAGCTAATTTTCTGTTATTCCAGCTGTGTCTGAAAGATAATAGTATCTTCCCTGAAGTCACTCATCAGTGAAAATCATCTGAATTTATGGAGAAACAAGGGTGAAGCTTATTTTGTTCTCTTGTAAATCTGTATAGGACTACCTCATGAAGCCACAGTTCATTGGAAGGAAAACAATTTTGTGGAGTAGTTCTGTGTACCAGGCTCTGTTCTAAGTGGTTTAAATATTATTTCAGAGTAGATATCACCAGTGAGATGAAAAAATTGAGGCTTACGGCAGTGTCATGTACCTTTTCTAAGGTCACGGTAGAAGCCAAGGATGGATCCAGACTTTTTCTGGCTTTTAAGATCTAGGTTCGTTCCTGTATTTCATGTGGGTTCCTTTTGCTCCCTCATAGAATGGAGAATTGGGACTGATTGGATTTTACCGCTCTAGAAAGTGTGTGTGTGATTCTTTTGGAGGTATTATATATGTGCTGCTAGGTTCAAACTCCTTAGGAGTTGATGAATTTTTTTTGTTATTGTTAAAGCTTATAATGAAGTTTGTATTGTAATAGATATAAAAGTTTAGCAACAGCTAACCCTCTGGTCTGGGTCTGTTTTATATTTTAAGTTTTTGTAATTTTTATATGAAGAAGTTTCAGTCTTTATGTATTTTTATGTAAGTGCACTGTGAGAATTAAATCTCAAAAAATACTTCCCTATAGTGTCCTTTGCTCTACAAAGTTTAGAAGCCATTAAGAGAGAAGAAAAAGATAATGGTGGAATATACATTTTAATGGCTTTGATAAAAATGTTTGAAAATGTAGATCTCTACTTTGGTGATGGCATCATTGATGTACTGATGTGCCAAGTGGTATACATCAGTAACAACTGCCAGCTTTGGCAAGGCTTTCTGCTACTTGCTGCTTCATTTCCAACCTTGATCTCCTAATATTATAGTGTGAAGCCTTTACGTTCAGGAAAATATAGCTGGTTTACATTTAGACTTAGTATGAAAATGGGTTAACTTTGGCACTGGCTCTTTTAAAAAGTTTTTCAGCCTCTATTCAAAGGTCTAACTAGTTACTTCTATTGTGGCTTTACTTTCAAGGATCATTTGAAGAGTTGTCTAAACCTTCTATGTATTCCATAGAACTTTCACTTTTTATCTCTATCCTTTTGCTCATTTGGACGGAGTGCACATTTATGTGTGACCTTGAATGCCTGTGTGTATTGGTCTAGGGTCAGAGAATAATAAGGGCTAATCCTGCTCAAGTTCTGTTTAGCACTTACTGCTTTAGGCTGCTGTTCAACTGTTCCTCTTGGGCTGCTGTCACTACATGTAGCTAGTGTGTGGTTACATTATAGAGGAAGGTCTCTTGAGTTTGAAATAGCAGAAATCTCAAAATGGGGCATATGGGACTTCCATATGGGACGTCCAGTGGTAAAGAATCCGCCTTACAATGCAGGGGACATGGGTTCATTCACTGGTCGGGGAACTAAGATCCCACATGCTGCGGGGCAACTAAGCCCGCACACCACAACTACTGAACTCGTGTGCCTCAACAAGAGCCCGTGTGCCGCAAGCTACAGAGCCCACGTGCTGTGGAGCCTGCACGCCGTGACTACAGAGCCCATGCACCCTGGAGCGCACGCACCACAGCTACAGAGCTGATGCGTCCTGGAGCCCACGAGTCACAACTAGCGAGAGTAAACCTGCATGCCACGATTAGAGAGAAGCCTGTGTGCTGCAATGAGACAAGTCCATATGCCGCAATGAAGACCCAACACAGCCAAAAAAAAAAGAACATAAATAAATAAGTAAATATTTTTTAAAAAGGGGCATATACTGGAATTAACTGGACTCTGTTTTTCCACATTCAGGTTATGGCTTTTCTATATCTGAGAAAAAAATTAAACATTTTTAAACATAGATATTTTGATAGCTTCTGTAGCTCTAGTTTGCATAATTCCCAATCATGTTGGTGTTTCCTATTTGGTTCAGTGTTTAGCTTTCAAATAATATTAATGACATACTAGAAATAAATACAGGCATACCTCATTTCATTGTGCTTTGCAGATGCTGTGTTTTTTACAAATTGAAGGTTTGTGGCAACCCAGTGTTGACAAGTCTATTGGTGCCATTTTCCCAACCAGCATTTGCTCACTTTGTGTCTGTGTTGCATTTTGGTAGTTCTCAGTATTTCTAACCCTCCACCAGCAAAAAGATTAATGACCTGTTAAAGGCTCGGATAATAATTAGCATTTTTCAGCAATAAAGTAGTTTTAAATTTTGATATGTACATTGGGTTTTTAGACATAATGCTTATTGCACACTTAATAGGCCACAGTATTGTGTAAACATAGTTTTATATTCAGGAAACCAAAAAATTCATGTGATTGTAATGTGATAGCACTTTATTGTGGTGATCTGGAACTGAACCCACAATAATTTTGAGGCATGTTTGTATTAAATTTCCAAACAGCATAATAATGTTTGCCTTATTTATATTTTAATTTTTTTTTTTACATGACTTCATTTGGACAGTGAACTTATTTCAATCATCAAGCTTTTATTTAACTAAAAACTGCTCAGATTAAGCAGTTCATTTGATATGTTCTAGGATACGTATCAGGGGAAGTCTTTTCAAAAGACTTAGAGGAATGCTGACTTTTAAAAATATAAATGACAATACACCCCTTCAAAAATTAATGAATAACCAAAAAAGATGAAGTTTTAAATTCTTTTAGTTGACTGTAGTCAGAATTTGTTTTCTTTTTTTTAACATCTTTATTGGAGTATAATTGCTTTACAATGGTGTGTTTCTGCTTTATAACAAAGTGAATCAGTGATACATATTATTATATCCCCGTATCTCTTCCCTCTTGCATCTCCCTCCCCCCCCCCCCATCCCACCCCTCTAGGTGGTCACAAAGCACTGAGCTGTTCTCCCTGTGCTATTTGGCTGCTTCCCACTAGCTGTTAGTTTTACATTTGGTAGTGTATATATGTCCATGCCACTCTCACACTTTGTCCCAGCTTACCCTTACCCTTCTCCGTGTCTTCAAGTCCATTCTCTAGTAGGTCTGTGTCTTTATTCCCATCTTGCCCCTAGGTTCTTCATGACCTTTTTTTTAGCTTCCATATATATGTGTCAGCATATGGTATTTGTTTATCTCTTACTGACTTACTTGACTCTGTATGACAGACTCTAGGTCCATCCACCTCACTACAGATAACTCAATTTCGTTGCTTTTTATGGCTGAGTAATACTCCATTGTATATATGTGCCACATCTTTATCCATTCATCTGTTGATGGACCCTTGGGTTGCTTCCATGTCCTGGCTATTGTGAATAGAGCTGCAGTGAACATTGTGGTACATGACTCTTTCTGAATTATGGTCTTCTCAGGGTATATGCCCAGTAGTGGGATTGCTGGGTCATATGGTAGTTCTATTTTTAGTTTTTTAAGGAACCTCCATACTGCTCTCCATAGTGGCTGTATCAATTTACATTCCCACCAGTAGTGCAAGAGGGTTCCCTTTTCTCCACACCCTCTCCAGCATTTATTGTTTCTAGATTTTTTTGATGGCCATTCTGACTGGTGTGAGATGGTATCTCATTGTAGTTTTGATTTGCATTTCTCTAACGATTAATGATGTTGAGCATTCTTTCATGTGTTTGTTGGCAATCTGTATATCTTCTTCGGAGAAATGTCTATTTAGGTCTTCTGCCCATTTTTGGATTGGGTTGTTTGTTTTTTTGATATTGAGCTGCATGAGCTGCTTATAAATTTTGGAGATTAATCCTTTGTCAGTTGCTTCATTTGCAAATATTTTCTCCCATTCTGAGGGTTGTCTTTTGGTCTTGTTTATGGTTTCCTTTGCTATGCAAAATCTTTAAGTTTAATTAGGTCCCATTTGTTTATTTTTGTTTTTATTTCCATTTCTCTAGGAGGTGGGTCAAAAAGGATCTTGCTGTGATTTATGTCATAGAGCGTTCTGCCTATGTTTTCCTCTAAGAGTTTGATAGTGTCTGGCCTTACATTTAGGTCTTTAATCCATTTTGAGTTTATTTTTGTGTATGGTGTTAGGGAGTGTTCTAATTTCATTCTTTCACATGTAGCTGTCCAGTTTTCCCAGCACCCCTTACTGAAGAGGCTGTCTTTTCTCCATTGTATATTCTTGTTTCCTTTATCAAAGATAAGGTGACCATATGTGCGTGGGTTTATCTTAGGGCTTTCTATCCTGTTCCATTGATTTATATTTCTGTTTTTGTGCCAGTACCATACTGTCTTGATTACTGTAGCTTTGTAGTATAGTTTGAAGTCCGGGAGCCTGATTCCTCCAGCTCTGTTTCTAAAGATTGCTTTGGCTATTCAGGGTCTTTTGTGTTTCCATACAAATTGTGCAATTTTTTGTTCTAGTTCTGTGAAAAATGCCATTGGTAATTTGATAGGGATTGCATTGAATCTGTAGATTGCTTTGGAAATTAATGAATAACCAAAAAAGATGAAGTTTTAAATTCTTTTAGTTGACTGTAGTCAGAATTTGTATCTGTTTTCATGTTTGTGTTCTTTTCATTGCAGGGGCAGAAAACGTTTTGTAAGTGAAGGAGATGGAGGTCGTCTTAAACCAGAGAGCTACTGAATATAAGAACTCTTGCAGTCTTAGATGTTATAAAAAAAATATATATCTGAATTGTAAGAGTTGTTAGCACAGTTTTTTGGTTTTTTTTTTTTTTTTAGCACTCGTTTTGGGTACAAGGCATTTTTGAAATTTTGTAAACTTACATTTAAGGGAAATTTTTAAAGTAAGTGTTTTTTCTTTTTCTTTTTTGAGCGTGTAAAGGAGGGACAGAAAAGTAACCACTTCTTAAGTGGGATATTCTCATAAGCTACCTTTTTTAAGTGCCATGTTTATGACATAATCATTCCAAGTTTTGCATTGATGTCTGACTGCCACTCCTTTCTTTCAAGGACAGTGTTTTTGTAGTAAAATCACTGGTTTATACAAAGCTTTATTTAGGGGGTAAAGTTAAGCTGCTAAAACCCCATGTTGGCTGCTGCTGTTGAAATACTGTGCTTTGGGAGTTAAAAAAAAAAAAAAAGTTATTTCTTTGTCTTAAAGAATTTTAAAAAAATGACTTAGTTATGAGACTTATTCATCTTTCCAGGGAACATTGCTCAGTCTTAAAGACTAGACAGTTAAGTAAATGGTGGCTGGAACATCTATTTTTCTACAGAACTGGACGAATGAACCCAGTTCTAGAAGAATGTATGACAAAATAAAACATGTGAAGCAGTGTTGATTCTTTATTGGGAGTACCTTTATTTTAGGGCTTTCAAAAAACATATTTCACACAACAAATTTTAAATCATATAAAAGAGCATGTTTGAACCTAGTGAATTTTAAACTTTGCTCCTAGAAAACTTTTAAAACAAGAGTACAGTAGTAAATGAATTATTTTAATATTATACTTGGTGGGAAATACTTGCACACTTACCTGTTTTTGATCTTATCTAGAGCTTAATGAAATTTCTAAAACATATATACCTTTCATAATTCTTAAGTTCTATTACCAAGTAATGCTTGTGTTACAAAAAATTATTCTTCAAAGACTCATAGTTTTACATTTACCCAGTGTCTGAGAAAATAGTTACCAATAAATAAGTTATCTAAAGAATGATCACATTTCTGACCTCTTTTGCCAAGCCTAAATACTCAGCAAGGCCTCAAGGTCTATACTAATTTAAATTGTCTGATACTGACTGCAGCAAACCAACCAAGAATTATATTGAGAATTCACAGAGGTATTCTTAGAACATATCCATTACAGGTTTAGCTACAGTCTTTTAGAACGAAAACTTTCAATTTTATGTTCATATTTACTTCATGGGCTCTTTCAAGTCCATATTAATTTCCATTTTTAGGGTTTTAAAATTGTGTTTGATACCTGGAAGACAAAGGTGGCCAGGTAAGTCCGTAAAATCAGTATAATTAAAAGCTTAGGTAACTACTGGATAGGTGAGGGTTTCTTAAAAATTAAATTTGTTTAAGAAATACAGTTTTGTCATTACTAGTAGTATCGGTCAGGCAAGATAGCCTTAAATGTGTCATGACACAAAATTCTTCAAATTCAGTTTTTAATAAACATTTACAGGATTCTCTGACTATAAAAGGTGCATTTACTCACTTGTGCCTAAGAATGTTATCTAGAAAATTGATGGGAATGGTGAACAATAATTGGCAGTTCTAAAAACTTGGGTTAAAAAAAAACCAAAATCTGGGTTCAAAGTTTTAAAATTGCTTCTGTTTAGTACAAACTGGAGTGTTTTTTGTTTTAATTATTTTATATTTGTTTTTGGCTGTGTTGGGTCTTTGTTTCTGTGCGAGGGCTTTCTCCAGTTGCGGCGAGCGGGGCCCACTCTTCATCGTGGTGCGCAGACCTCTCACTGTCGCGGCCTCTCCCATTGTGGAGCACAAGCTCCAGACGCGCAGGCTCAGTAGTTGTGGCTCACGGGCCTAGCCGCTCCGTGGCATGTGGGATCTTCTCAGACCGGGACACGAACCCGTGTCCCTTGCACTGGCAGGCAGATTCCTTATCACTGCGCCACCAGGGAAGCCCCAAATCGGAGTGTTTAAATTCACAATCCAAGTTTTATTAATCTTGGTTATTTTTATATTATGGGAATAAAATCTGTTTTATTAATACATACTGCTTTCAGCATACAGATGCAGGTTATTTTCTAGCTATTGTTAATAATAAGGAAGGTGTAGGGTGTTCTGCAGAAGTGCTAAGTTATCATTCAGTGACTTATTTGCGGTTGTTCCTTTTCTGCCATTTCCTGTTGGCGAATTGTATCCTGTGCTGCTTGCTGCATTTTCTCCAGTTTTTCCAGAGTCAGAGATTTTAGGGGTAAAAGTTTGGGTTTACACAGCACCATTGTGGTTATATCTTCTACAGACAACTGCCCTAAAGTTTAAAAAGAAAAGAATTGGAGTGAGATAACACAGCTGTTTGGTGGTTTGGATTTGCAGCTAGAATTAAGGTGTAAAAACTTAATCCATTGACGTTGAAAAATCTCTTGTTCTCATAGTCCCCCCCCAGTGTATCTTCAGTATAAAAATATAAAAGCAACATTTACCCTACAGCATATCTTCAATATAAAAGCAACATTTAATACTAGGAAGTTCATAAGGTATTGAATTTTTTAAGATCCTAAGCTACAATGAGACAACTTTTTGTGTCAAACGTTTAATCTCAAAAAAAAATTTGGGGGAAATACAATGTACATAAAAATAAGAGGAGGAACAAGATGGCACAGTAAAAGGACCTTGAGCTCACCCCCTCTCATGAGCACACCAAAATCACAATGCTGAACAACTGTCGATAAAAAAGACTGAAACCTATCAAAAAAGATACATTGAAACACATAAGGCAGAAACCCAGTGAGATGGCAGGAGGGGCACACTCGCAATAGAATCATATCGCATACCCCCCAAGGTGGGTAACCCACAAACCAGAGAACAGTTACATTGCAGAAGTTCTCCCACAGGATTGAGAGTTCTGAGCCCCATGTCAGGCTCCCTAGCCCCGGGGTCTGGCATCAGGAGGGGAGCCCTCAGGGCATTTGGCTTAGAAGGTTAGTAGCGCCTGAATGCAGGAGCTCCATAGGACTGGGGGAAACAGACTCTCCACTCTTGGAACACTCATACCAGGTATTGTGTGCCCGGGGACCCAGGGCAAAAGTGCAGTGACTTGATAGGAACCTGGGCAAGATGGACCTGCTGGTCTTGGAGGGTCTGCTGGGGAGGTGTGAGGTGACTGTGGTTCTCAGGACATAAAGGCTGGTGGCAAACATATACAAGAGTACTCATCTGAAGGCTAACATCTTGCTTGGGACGTTAACAAAAACAATAGAAAAGATGAATGAGACTAAAAGCTGGTTCTCTGAAAAGATACATGAAATTGATAAACCTTTAGCCAGACTCATCAAGAAAAAGGACGAGGGCCCAAATCAGTAAAACTAGAGAAAGGAGAAGTTACAAGCAGCTATATGCCAATTAAATGGACAACCTAGAGGAAATGGACATTTTTAGAAAAGTACAATCTCCCAAGACTGAACCAGGAAGCAATAGAAAATATGAACAGACCAATTATAAGCACTGAAATTGAATCTGTGATTAAAATACCCCTGAAGAAAGTCCAGGACCAGATGGCTTCACAGGTGAATTCTACCAAATTCAGAGAAGAGTTAGCACCTGTCTTTCTGAAACTATTCCAAAAAATTGCAGAGGAAGGAACACTTCCAAACTCCTTCTATGAGGCCACCATCACCCTGATACCAAAACCACAGGTATCACAAAGATACCACAAAGAAGGACAATTACAGGCCAGTATCACTGATGAGCATAGATGCAAAAATCCTCAGCAAAATACTAACAAACTGAATCCAACAATATATTAAAAGGATCATACACCATGATCAAGTGGGATTTATCCTAGGGAAGCAAGGAGTTTTCAATATCTGCAAATCAGTGCCATATACCACATCAACAAATTGAAGAATAAAAGCCACACGATCATCTCAATAGATGCAGAAAAAGCTTCTGATAAAATTCAACATCCATTTATGATAAAAAAAAAAACTCTCCAGGAATTGGGCATAGAGGGAACATACCTCAACAAAATAAAGGCCATATATGACAAGCCCACAGCTAACATACTCAACAGTGAAAAGCTGAAAGCATTCCTCTAAGGTCAGGTACAAGACAAGGATGCCCAATCTTGCCACTTTTATTCAACATAGTTTTGGAAATCCTAGTCACAGCCATCAGGGAAGAAAAAGAAATAAAAGGAATCCAAATTGGAAAGGCAGAAGCAAAGCTGTCACAGTTTGCAGATGACATGATACTATACATAGGAAATCCTAAAGACACTACCAGAAAAATACTAGAGCTCATCAATGAATTCAGTAAAGTCACAGGATACAAAATTAATACACAGAAATTTGTTGCATTTCTATACACTAACAATGAAAGATCAGAAAGAGGAAATAAGGAAATAATCCAATTTACCATCACATCAAAAAGAATAAAATACCTAGGAAAATAAACCCATCTAGGGAGGCAAAAGACCTAACTCTGAAAACTATAATACAGGGATGAAAGAAATCAAAGATGACACAAACAGATGGAAAGATATACCATGTTCTTGGATTAGGAGAGTCATTATTGTCAAAATCACTATACTATGCAAGCCAATCTACAGAGTCAATGCAATCCCTATCAAATTAGCAATGGCATTTTTCACAGAACTAGAACAAAAAATTTTAAAATTTGTATGTAAACACAAAAGACCCTGAATAGCCAAAGCAATCTTGAGAAAGAAAAACGGAGCTGGAGGAATCAGGTTCCCTGACATCAGACTATATGACAAAGCTACAGTAATCAAAACAGTATGGTATGGCACAAAACCAGACATACAGATCAATGGAACAGGATAGAAAGCCCAGAAATAAACCCACTCACCTATGGTCAATTAATCTATGACAAAGGAGTCAAGAATATACAACGGAGAAAAGACACTCTCTTCAGTAAGTGGTGCTGGGAAAACTAGACAGCTACATGTAAAAGAATGAAATTAGAACATTCTCTAACACCACACAGAAAAATAAAATGGATTAAAGACCTAAATGTAAGACCTGATTCTATAAAACTCCTAGAGGAAAACATAGGCAGAACAGTCTTTGACATAAATTGCAGCAATATCTTTTTGGACCTGTCTCCTAGAGTAATGTAAATAAAAACAAAAATAAACAAATGGGAACTAATTAAAGTCTTTTGCACAGCAAAGGGAACCATAAACTAAACAAAAAGACAACCTACAGAATGGGAGAAAATGTTTGCAAATGATGAGACTGACAAGGGATTAATCGTCAAAATATACAAATACCTAATACAACTCAATATCAAAAAAACAAACAACTCAATCAAAAAATGGGCAAAAGATCTGAATAGACATTTCTCCAAAGACATACGGATGGCCAACAGACACATGAAAAAATGATCAACTTCACTAATTATTGGAGAAATGCAAATCAAAACTATAATGAGGTATCACCTCACACTGTTCAGAATGGCCATCATCAAAAAGTCTACAAATAATAAATGCTGGAGAGGGTGTCGAAAAAAAGGAACCCTCCTACACTGTTGGTGGGAATGTAAATTGGTACAGCCACTATGGAGAGCAGCATGGAGTTTCCTTAAAAAACTAAAAACAGAGCTACCATATGATCCTGCAATCCCACTCCTGGACATATATCTGAAGAAAACCATAATTTGAAAAGATACATGCACCCCAATGTTCACTGCAGCACTATTTACAATAGCCAAGAACATGGAAGCAAACTAAATGTACGCTGACAGATGAATGGATAAAGATGTGGTATATATATGTGTGTGTGTGTATATATATATATGTGTGTGTATATATATACACACACATACATGCACACACACACAATGGAATATTAGTCAACCATAAAAACGAATGAAATAATGCCATTTGCAGCAATATGGATGGACCTAGATACTTTCATACTAAGTGAAGTAAGTCAGACAGAGAAAGACAAATATCATATGATATTGCTTATATGTGGAATCTAAAAAACATGATACAAATAAACTTACATACAAAACGGAAATAGACCCACAGACACAGAAAACAAACTTATGGTTACCAAAGGGGAAAGGTGTGGGAGGGATAACTTAGAAGTTTGGAATAAACATATACACACTACTATATATAAAATAAACACCAAGGACCTACTGTATAACACAGGGAACTATACTAAATATTTTGTAATAACCTATAAGGGAAAAGAATCTGAAAAAAAGTAGATATATATGTATGTATAACTGAATCACTTTGCGATACACCTGTAACACAACACTGTAAATCAACTATACTTCAATAAAAAAAAGAAATGGAAATACAACAACAACATATATGTAGTAAAGTATGGTATTAACATGAATACTCAAATTACTGAATGTAATTGTAATTCGGCTTTTGCTACATTGTTTGATTTAGGTTTCTTTTCCCCCATTTTCAGACCTTATTTAGTATTATGGTAAATTATGGTGCTATTTTTTTCCACTGGAAATTCCTTATTGTAATCTGCAATCTTGAGTGTAACAGAATTTCTACATTTAAGAAACAATCCAACTGTCATTTTACATCCTTTTACTAGTGGGGGCGGGGAGGCAATGGATTACTCCTTTACAACCTACTCATGACAAAAGCATAGTAAAGGTGGAGAGTATGTGTGGTGTATAGAACACAAAATAGTTTCAGATATTTAGCTATTGAGGCTGCTACATGACACTGCCTATTAGTTTTTAGGTTCCTACAATATTCTATGACCTAAGTATTTGTAACTTAGATACCTTGTTTTGGAAGAACTTCCCGGAACATTGACTTCATTTCTGCCATATCTGAATTGTTGGATAGTTTCTTCCTTCAATGAGAAAACAATTATTAGTACTATTCAAGAATGAATTACCAAAGCATATTGCTTGAGATAGATATTTCCATTGTAGTTTAAGAAAATCACAATTCCTATAGAAAATGAACTATCCTATCCTTGCATAATTTTCCCATTAATTACCTGTGAGTCTTTTCATTGAAACAAGGTTGAGATAGTTCATATAAGCATGCAGATCTTGTCAACTTTCATTCATAAGTGGTGGTGGTAATTGGAAGGCTGCATGTTCTAAATTTTTCCCCTCCTAGTGAAAATTGGGCTTAAGTTTTTCAGGCAAAGGTAAATTATCCAATAGTTATCTATCCAGCTGAGGAAAACCAAAGGGATTTATGTGCAGCTGATAGCATCTCCCCTGAATGGTGGGTGATGTAAAAGACATGACCATTTGGGAGGTGGGGTAAGGCAGAGTGTTAGGGAAAGGAGGAGGTAGTATGTAAATACTGCCTAACATCCCCACTTCCTTCAGTAACTAACAGCCAGTTTCTACTTTAATTCCTTTGCTATAATGACAAAAAGCATCTTAAGGATCAGTTACTGGCTACATAGCTGCAATTTGTAAGGAAGCAACACAAACAGGTGAAATTGGCTCTTGGATACCAGAAGCGAGGTGTGCTCTCAGTTTATTTTCCTCTAATACAGAGATACTCTATGCTGAAGCATCAGTGAATACCCTCACGTGAGTATTTTGTTATGAATATCCCAGCATATATGTCATCTCTGGCTGATTACAACCGTTCCCAGTGTTACATCCCAGTTTATGCCATGTTATATATATTCAAGGTGTTCTGGACTGTAACTCGTAGCGTGACCCCTTTCCAAACACAGATGCTACTCTAGACAGTCCCACCCATTTTGTGATATTTCACCATACTGATGCAACTCACTGTATATCTTTCACAACATCACCACCACAGAAGAAAGATTATTTATAATGTGGTGATGCTGGCTTGGTGCCTGCCTTTACCACCCACTGCAAATTAGTTATAATCAAGTGAAGCTGCTTCTGGTCTTAGTTATTCCCATTACCTCTACTTTGACATTCCTAAAAAAAGCTTCATACTCCCCATCCACCAAGCCTCTTCCCCTTCTTGTTCAAATTCCTATTCTGGAAGATCTAAAGTTCCTGAGGAAGCTCTATCTGCTTTCCACAACTGTCACTGAAACTTACCCCTATACTGCTCTCTCTGGGAATGAAGATGAAGTAGGGAATGGACCAGGAATAAAGCAACTCATCACTACCTAGAATCTGAGATAAATGCAATATACAATTTACTCAGAATGCACAGCTTCTCCTTCTGACACATTCTTTCCTTCTTGTTACTTAGGCCTGCCAGTGGTAACTAGTGTTCATTCTTTTTTGTTGTTGTTGTTGAAGGTTAGTAATATTGCAGATCTCTGAGTAGCCTGAATACAACTATAACAAACAATACTTAGCCTCTCCATTAAGGATAACACAATGAAAGTATTCATTAGGCCCTTATTTGGTACAAATCTGACATGATATGCTACTGAAAGGGAGGATAGACATTATAAATGTTGATGAATGTGAGAGAAATGCATAGCATCTAAGGTTTTTTTTTTTTGCGGTACGCAGGCCTCTCACTGTTGTGGCCTCTCCCGTTGCGGAGCACAGGCTCCGGACGCGCAGGCTCAGCGGCCATGGCTCATGGGCCCAGCCGCTCTGCGGCATGTGGGATCTTCCCGGACCGGGGCACGAACCCGTGTCCCCTGCATCGGCAGGCGGACTTTCAACCACTGTGCCACCAGGAAAGCCCTAAGGGTTTTTATATCACCAAATTTTTAATCACCAAAATGATAAAATGATAGATGAACAAATACTTAACTCTTAGCTGTTTTAGAGTAGCAACTCTAGTTACTCAGAATTTAATCACTATCTTTTGCTATCTCTTCTTTATACCTCTTTCACATCCAAAATCTGGCTTGCGGAAAACAATGAAGCTTGGTGCTCTACCAAACCTTAGTTCTCTGAGTAAGCTTCCATTGTTACTGGAAAGGGTGTGGAGCCAAAGGCCTTGTAGGGAGTGGGTTGGGCCTGGTGTGGGGAAGATCAGTGCTGTCACTTGCCTGGGTGGAGTGTCTACTTTGCTAGGGTTGATTCTTGTTCCTAGGCCCCCCTAGGCATTGGCAGGAGAGGAACAGGAAGGGAGGGCTAAAATAAGCAAGGTGGTGGTTGGATGCCCAGCACTGCCAATGCTACACTGTCTTGATAATCAACTGCCCAGGGAGCCCAGCGTAGGAAGGAGCATTTATATCCTTCTCCAGGGTAACTGCTAATAGCCAAGCATGGGTGTTTTGCCTGGTGTGATGCACCCTAAGGAGTTGTGGCTACCCCTAAGGGTACTTTCTAATTGGTAAGGTAATATGTGTGTACCACCAGGGATAGATGGGCCAAAGAAGAAATATATCAGCTGGGGATGAAATTCATGTGTATTATTCAAGTGCCACATCATTCAATTCAATAAATATGTGAGTGTCTACCATGTGCCAGGCACCATTCATTAGTGAACAAAAGAGAAAAAAATGTTTGCTCTTTCAGAGCTTACAGTCTAGAGTATGGGGAGAGAAACAAATAACATAATGGTAGTAAGTGTTATAGAAAATAAAATAGTTTAAGGGGATTTAGGAGGGCTGGGTGTTGTGGTGATTACAATTTGAACAGGAAAATCATTATAGCCTCATTAAGAAAGTGAAAATCATTGTGGTCTCATTTTGGTGTGTGTGTTGTATCTTTTGAGATTGCAAGAAAATCAGAAGCCTAGTATTCAGTTAGGGAATGTATAGGGTAATGGACACTATTGGTGGGCGGGTTTGTTGGTACAGCTTTTTTAGAGGGATAATTTATAGTATCTTTTAATATTTTGTAGTATCTACTAAAACTAAATATGCACATTTTCTTTGACCCAAACCTTCTACTAGTAATGCTCACTAAAGAAACAAAGCATGAGTGTGTAAAGATATAAGAATAAGAATGTTCATTAGGGCACTGCATTCAGGCACACGTCACAGGTCAAATAAATCACGGAACCACCATACCATGGAGTACTATGATAGACTTTAAAATGATACAGATGGGCAAGCCATATTTTAAGAGAAAACATTAAATTGCAAAAGTAAAATGGGGCTTTCCTGGTGGCGCAGTGGTTGAGGGTCCGCCTGCCGATGCAGGGAACACGGGTTCGTGCCCCGGTCCGAGAGGATCCCACGTGCCGCGGAGCGGCTGGGCCCGTGAGCCATGGCCGCTGAGCCTGCACATCCGGAGCCTGTGCTCCGCAACGGGAGAGGCCACAACAGTGAGAGTCCCGCGTACCGCAAAAAAAAAAGGTAAAAGAAAATTCCTACAGTAATAGAACCCAAACTTTTAATGCTTAGAGAATGCAGTGTCAATTAGTCACTTTTTGAAGCTTTTAGTCTGGGTAATTAGAAAATAATCTGCTGTTTCTCTTCCCCCCAGTTTCTTTAGTTTGTAATTTCTCCCAGAGATAATGGTTTTGACGGATAATGTGTTTCAAAATCATGATAAAGGAACCAAACCTGTTGTAGCATTTGAGCTAGATGTCTAAAATTAACACAAAAGAACCCAGAGGGAAACCAAATCTTTGTCATGAAAAATTTTACTAAGTTGTTGGTGTGAGAGTTGAAAAGCATTTATGTCTAGGCAGGATTAGTACTTTAAGTCAATCATACACATGTTGATAACATAAATTAGTCATACAACTTGGACAAGTTAGAAATCTCTGGGGAGATTTAGTTTGATAACCAAACTAGATTTACTTTGACAACCAAACTAAATTATGGGTGTGGGACTGGACAAGAGCACTAGTGTGTCCTTCTGAACCTTAAGAATGTGTTCAGTAGTCCTCAAATTTTATCCTTGTATAACCCTTTTGAAAAAACTAGGCAGAGAAATTAGGTCACCTTTTACACATTTCTAGATAGACATATAAATTTGTTATAAGTTTAGTTACAAAGGATAAAATTTCCAGCATATTTAAAAATAACATATTAATCCTTAAAAATATATGTAATATAATCAAAATATCATAGCAATCTGATAGCTACCATCATCCATTAATAAAAAATGAAGAACTTAAAAACATTTTTTTTTTAAGATTTAATTTTATTTTTTTGGCTGTGTTGGGTCTTCGTTGCTGTGCGCGAGCTTTCTCTAGTTGCGGTGAGCGGGGGCTACTCTTTATTGTGGTGCGCGGGCTTCCTCTAGTTGCGGTGGCTTCTCTTGTTGCGGACCACGGGCTCTTGGCGTGCAGGCTTCAGTAGTTGTGGCTTGTGGGCTCTAGAGCGCAGGCTCAGTAGTTGTGGCGCACGGGTTTAGCTGCTTTGCGGCACGTGGGATCTTCCCAGACCACGGCTCGAACCTGTGTCCCCTGCACTGGCAGGCGGATTCTTATCCACTGCGCCACCAGGGAAGTCCCAAGAACTCTTTTTTAAGTCAGAAATTTTGTATCTTTTTTTCTCCCTACATCTCTATTTCCACTCCACTTAATTTTATTTTAATGTATGTTTTCATGCTTGAACATATTTTAGTAATTATCCTACCATACCTCTCTGCCACAAAAATGTTTACAAATTTAAATGAAAACTTAAAATATTTTGGATTGAGTTATTCCAATTATTAGTGAAAATCAATAAAAATAAATTACACATCAATAATATAATTACTGAGCATAAAGAATAAAGTTAATGGCTAAAAAAAATCTCTTAGTAGGAAAAAATACTTTTTGTCTGTGGGTTTTGTTTTATAGCATTAGTCTTATTTTTAAAAGATGCTGCCACTGGAACTGTCAGATCTCAAGCTTAATCAGCAATAAGCAACACTTGAAAAGCTTACAAGTTTTGCATATTTTTCATAGATTAGCTTATATGAAAACATACTGTTGAGACCAAGATCATGGGTTAAATAGCTAAACAGGACTGTTAGCTTTAAATTGTACTCTATTTTCATCTAGCCAGCTGGAAAATGTAGACTACAGTCAGATGGGGGCAGACAGAGAAGAGGAATAGATTACTCAAATCCAAATTCCATTCCTGGTAACTCAAAACATATACATATGGATCAGAAATATCAAAATGGAAACATACTGTGGATGCCAAAGCCAAGTCTTAGCTTCTAAAAATGCTCAGGCCAGGATTTGGATGTTTTAAAAACTCTCCTCCTAGGTCATACTAAAGTCTCCTTAGTCTAATATTTGATCTTTGATAGGAGCCCCAAAAGAGCCATTCTGTGGGTCAAGTGGTGTGCCTACCACTTCTAGTCCACCATTAGCTTTTCATCATTTTTTTCCCTCCATTAATTTATCTAAACTTACCAGTTTATCCTAATGGTACAAAACCCCATTTTTAAATTCTGAAATTGAATGCTTCAGAGTATTCTAGGATCCCAAGTATTTTAAACAAGCTGCAACAGTAATGTATGATTTAAAACAAAAGCTTGTACTGGCATTTTTGTTTGTTTTCATTTTTTTCGGGTCAGTATATTCCATGTTTATACTTTAAATGGGTTGTACTCTGGCTAATTAGCTTTGTGACATTGAAAACATTTCCTAACCAATTGGAGGTTTGATTTTCTCATAAAAAACATGTTTAGTACCAGTCTTGAGTTGCAAGGTTCAAATGAAAAGTGAATGTAAAAGTGCTTAGAAATACAGTGTGACATTTATTATTCCATGTCTAATTTTCGTATCTCTATAATAAAAAACTTGTTGTAGATTTCCTGTTAAGTGCCCTCCCACACTTAAAAACCCTCTGAATCCTCATCAACATCACAGTACCTACAAAAGAGCATGATCTATTTAAAGATGTTTTCCTTTAAAAATCTGTCTTAATTATTTACTTTTAAAGAGCATGGGCTACCGGATTGTTCTTTCTTTTCTTTAAATTTAATTAATTAATTTTGGGCTGCGTTGGGTCTTTGTTGCTGCATGCCGGCTTTTCTTTAGTTGCGACCAGTGGAGGCTACTCTTCGTTGCGGTGCGCAGGCTTCTCACTGCAGTGGCTTCTCTTGTTGTGGAGCATGGGCTCTAGATGTGCGCAGACTTCAGTAGCTATGGCACGTGGGCTCAGTAGTTGTGGCGCACGAGCTTAGCTGCTCCACGGCATGTGGGATCTTCCTGGACCAGGGCTCGAATCCGTGTCCCCTGCATTGGCAGGCAGATTCTTAAGCACTGCACCACCAGGGAAATCCCATTTTTCTTAAATATATTAAAGATATGATAATAAAGAAAACTTATTTCCTAATATAATTCAAGGTTGAGAAAATGTGAACAAGTTTTTAATTTGGTGGAAAAGAGTAAAAACCTTTTAAATTGCAATCAAGGAAATAGACAGTTAGTGTACATAAAAGTCTATCTTTAATTTTTTTTTTTTTTTTTTTTTGCGGTACGTGGGCCTCTCACTGTTGTGGCCTCTCCCGTTGCAGAGCACAGGCTCCGGACGCGCAGGCTCAGCGGCCATGGCTCACGGGCCCAGCCACTCCGTGGCATGTGGGATCTTCCCGGACCAGGGCACGAACCCGTGTCCCCTGCATCAGCAGGCAGACTCTCAACCACTGTGCCACCAGGGAAGCCCCTCTATCTTTAATTTTTGATGGAGGCGATAAGTGACTTGTTACCTTACTTAGAGAAGTAAATGCACCTGAAATACGGCAAAAAAGGAAACATTTCTAAAGCATTCTGAGATTTTCAACCAAAGTACCAATTGCGTTTTTATGCAAGAAACACAGAGGTCATAAACTTGTAGCCCTTGGTGTTACCCAGTTAAATGTTTTGCTGGCTTGATTAATGTTTAAAAAGTATTCGAACCAATGTTTAAAAGTCAGGAGATTTCAAAACAAAACAAAAATTTAAAAAAAAATCAGGATATTTCACATTAAGTCCACATTTTAGTTCCTCTTGACAAATCTGGTAACACCAGGTCCATATCCCCAGATGGCAAAATTTGGCTGGGGCTGGGAAGTGATGCCCCATTTAGGTGAGCATGGGGAGTTCTCCAATCCCCACCACTGCCTATTGTTTCCCTTAACATTACCTGCCCGGCAACCATAGGCACCTGACTTCACAACTTCAGTAAAACAGAGCCACGCCAATATATTACATGCCAAACGATCCTCTTTTATCATTAATAGGCATTAAGAAGCAAAAATACAATCTCTGGGAACCGAGGGAGGCACTGGAAGCAACCTTGTTTATGTAGAATACAGTAAAGGATATTTTTCTTTTGTGACTATTTATTAATTCCTTTTAAGTAAGTTCAATCTCCCTGCTGCAGGTTGTCGATGGGGGTGGCAGGAATGGCAGGAACAAAAATGAAAAAATTTATCTTTTGTCTTATGCAAGACTTGTGTGGTTGACTGACAGATGAATTTTCAAACGCATATTAGATTTCTGAATGTAAACTAACATGAAAAAAGGTGAAAGAGGGAGTCCCAAAAAACGTGGTTTTCAGCAGATACAAATTAGTAATGCTCACTCTCACTCAAGTGGTTGACCACATGCTAGCAGACTGCTTAATTTGGATTGATAATGTTCAACCAGAGATGCCAAATAACATCATATGTCATGTAGTTGGAAACTAGAGTAGATTCTGTTTTGTTTTGCTATCTGGCATCTGCTGGTAGAAAAATGTTGCAACATGTTCAATTTGGCTAATTAATCCAGACTCATGTGAATAATATGTGCAGTGTCTAGCTTCTGAAACATGCCTAGGCCTAAGAACAGGAACTGCTCTTCTTGGGTGAACCTGGATGATGCCATTGGTTCTGTTACATTCCAGTAGCAGACACTACTGTTAAGTTAGTAGAAAATGACATAGCCTACTCATGCAGAATACCTTTTTCTAATAATTTGTTTTTTCAAAATTCAGTACTAGAAAGTGGTTCTAAAACTGTTAGCTACTAACCCTTAAAAAAGGGTTAAACCTTTTTAAAAAAACGTTATCTGAAGAACTTTTTATATTCTCAGCATCAGAGATATAAACCTACTTCAATAGTATGCAAGGAAGGGGAAATAAAGAATTGTTTGATACTTTACTATTTCTGAAAGCCTGAACCTCAGATCACCTATATCAAAATCCCCTGGACAATTATTAAAAATACAGATTCTTCAGGAGTCTTCCCCAGACTCATGAATCAGAATCTCTAATTTTTAATTAAGTTCCCCACATTAAAGTTGGAGAACCAACTTAAAGTCATTCACTCATTCAATAAATAAATATTTAATGCCTACAATGTACTCAGATTGGACTGCTTTAGAAGCTACTAATAACTACCATACACTGACCATATACCATGTACTATATACTATGCTAAAATAAAGCATTTTATGTGTTTGACTCATTCTGTTCAACAATTCTAAGAGGTTTTACAGCTCCATTTAATAGATGATAAACAGAATGAGTAAACTGTCCAAAGTCACCAGCTAATGAATGTGCCTGTTCCTGAAACCCAGGTCTGATTCTAAAATCTGTGGTCTAAATTGGTATATTATTTTGCCTTATTTGAATCTGGAGTAAACTTAAAACTGTTTCATAGTCCCACCATGAGCAAATTTTCTTCTACACAAAAGAAGTGACTGAAGGAGTGCATTACTTAACTTTCATATGAAGGCTAAAAACATTCTATATCAATCTAAGAATTTTTGCCCTACCAGAGCATTTTCTTCTGTCCCCTTAAGTGCATTTGCTTCCTTCTGCTTATCTTTCATGATCAAATATAAGTCTAGGATAGAAGGAATACATAAGCTTGGCAATCTGGGGAGTTTTCCTCTTGTGATTATGAAGTAAATTCTGCAAACACTTCTCTATCCATTGGACACAGACTGTACCTAATGTACTAAGTGCTAAGTATAATCTTGATTTTGCAATTTTTAATAAGCTCTGATGAATGCTACCAAAAGCCTATCACAGAAATACCAGGACTAATTAGGACTTGCAAGAGTTTCAGGGAGAAAAATAACATTGCCAAAATTGGATGTGGCCAGATGGCCAGCAGTTGCCCCAGTCTCTGCTTTGATAACATCAAGATTCATCTGTATTTGAATTGCAGGGCCCACACATCTTTCATCAACTGTCCCTGGGGTGCCAGGAGTTGAAAACTCATGAAACTATGCTGACATCAGTACACTTTGCTGAAGATTACATTGCATCAGCTCCAAGTGTAGGCAAAGTAGCAGCAACACTTTATTAAAAGGTAGACAGTCTATGTTGCCATTGCAGGGCACTCTCATACTCTACGTAGACAAGAGGATTAAATACCAAACTCTTCTTTGTAGGATATCATAGAAGGGTGGTATGTTGAGAAGTGGGATGGATTTAACAAGCAGCTCATGGTATGGTAAAAGTAGCTTCATTTGAGAAGACTTAATCATGATTGGAAAAGTATGAATACTGCGAAGTATTCTTGCAAAAAATGTTAAATTGAATCTAATCACACCTCCAGACCAACTTCTGATTTACAAGAAATAAGAAAAAAGGAGATATTCAAAAAGACCCCTGGCCTGAACACTTCAAAATGACAATGTCACAAGGGAAAGAGAGATGGGGGAACTGTTCTAGATTAAGGCCAAAGAGTTATAATACCCAAATACAATACATAAACCATGACTGGATCCTGATTTTGTTTCTTTTTTGCAAGGAGGAGAAGGTATAAAAGACATTCTTGGTTCAAATGGGAAAATGTACATACATTCGGATTGAATTTCAAAGACTACAGAATTATTAACTTCCTTAGTTGTGATAATGATGTTTTGCAGGAGAACTTTATAATTCTTAGGAAATACATGTTGGGAATTTTAGAGATGTCTGCCTAACAATAGGTGTCTGCAACCTATTTCCAAATGTCTCAGTGACAAACAGTGTATGAGAAAGAGTGAAATAAATATGGCACGACGTTAACAACTGTTGGATTTAGGTGAAACCTACATGAATGTTTATTGTATTCTTTAAACTTTTTAATGTATGAATATTTCTTTAATAAAATATGGGGGGAAGAAATCATTTTGAAGAGACTTCAGAGTGGAAGCCTAAGAAAAGGTTGAGTAACAGGGACTATGCTGAATTTCTGATAAACTGAAGTTCCCTTCAACTTTGCTGGCAACATCTTGGGCATCCAGGAGACACCCAATATATTCCATTTTTCAGTATTTATCAAAATAATATCATGTGCAGGGTAAAGTAACAGGCAGATAAATCTGATACAAACCATTCTATTTAGGAGTAAATATGGTAGTGAAGCTAAGAACACAAGCAGCTGTTATACAAAATAGTGGTTGTCATAAAAGAGGTACAAAAAGTGCTAGGTAAGCTCAGAGAAAATTACTTCCTGCTGGGGAGAATCTGGAAACACATCTCCAATTATAACTAGGACATGGATACAGAATCACAAAAGGTTGGTGCTTCAGTGATAAAACCTTGTTAGAGAAAAGAATACATAGTTCATTTTGGCTGGAGCATGAGTACTAAAGATACAAAAAGAAACTAAGCAAAGAAGATAGGTGTGCACCCTTGTTGTTGACTGGCCTGGATATAAACAATTTTCAGTTTACCTGAAAGTTCTCCTGATCCTTTTTCCCGCAGCTTTAGGCACCCAACCCGATATTACCAAGATGACTCACAGCTGTTGACTCAAAACCTACAGAAGGAACTACATGAGATAATATGTGACAATTCTGGTAAAGAGCCATATAAAACTAATACGATAGTTTTACGAATATTCACAAACATTGTTTAATAAACCGTAGACACGCAGGATTAGGGCAGTATACCTTCATCCAGAGCTGCAGTCAATGCTTACAAACCCCCACCGGAGGAGAAACAAAGAAAAGGGAGAAAATTCAGAATCTGAAGACAGGAAGTGCGAAAATAAGACTTAGAGGTGTTGCCGCGGTGGTGGGTAACCATCTTTTTCCTTTATAGCTGGGAATGGAAAATGATTTCCTCAAGCTCCAGAATTCTCCCTCCTCAAAGGTCAGGGGGTGAAAGTACGTAACAGACTTTGCGGGGGCGTGGTCAGGAGCTCCACTTCGCGGGAGTTAAGGGCTACACCCAGGCCCCTCCCGTCCCAGCTTGCAGCAGCGCGGCGACGGGAGCCGGTTGAGCCGCCTCACCCCACAGGGAACCTCAAAGGGGCGGAGGGGGGTGGGGGGCGGGCCGCCGCCTGGCCAGCCCGGAAAGAAAACCTTCTTCCAGCGGAAGCGGCTCTGAGTTCGGCTAGCCCCATCTGCGCTTTGTCTCCCAGGGGCCGTTCGGCCTGCTCGGGCCTGACCCACGGTTCGGGACCAAGGGACACTTACCTCACTTCGCCACTCCTGTCAGAATGGGTACTCCCTGGGGCAAGGGGGGCGCAAGCTATTCCCATCCTTCTGCCATGACCCCATTCAGAAGTGTCAAAGGCAACTTCCGGGCAAGACAGGGGATTCCGGAGCCCTAAACTCCTGTCCACCTAAGTAAGTGACCAGACGTCCCAGCAGAATAAGGGCCAGGAAACCTGCTCCCTCTATCCCCGAACCCGGGCAGGTAGTCCGGAATAGGAATTAACTTGTTTAACATGGGATGTCTGGTCACGTTTGGTTCTGTTTTGGGCCTACTTACAGATGCCTCTCTTCCCAGACGGCTCAACTGTTGCCCAGGGCAACTATGAGATTGGGCGAAGGGAAAACTACGTCACACAGGAGACGGCAGGCCCGGAAACTCCCGATGCCATTATCAGTTATGGCTGCCTTAGCGTCAACAGTAACTTCGGATTGAGAGTTGTCTCTCTACCCAGCTGGAGGCTCTCTCTGTGGCCCAGCTAGCCAGCGGCGCCCTGTGGGCGGGAGAGAGCGCGTTGAGGAGCGGAGGAAAGGAAAAGGGCGGAGAGAGGGAAGCAGGCGCCCATACCTTACTCTGATTGGGTAGCGTCGCTGGCGACAGTGCCTCACTCTGATTGGGCAGCGTCTGTTGCCCTGGCTCCGCCTGTTTTTCTTCCCTAGCGATTGACGGGCCTGCACCGGAGGGGTGGGGCGGGGCGGTAGGAGCGAGAGTGTGTATAGGGGCGGGCGGGCGGGCGGGGCGGGGCGAGTGGGGGAGGGGCGGGCGGGGGGCGGCGGTTGGGCAGAGTCGCCTCCAAGGAGGAGGAGGAAGGAGGGCGAGCGAGGAGGATGGCGGAGTCGCGGCTCCTGACGGTAACTAGGGGCCGCTGAGGCGGGAGGGTGCCTGTTGGCCGGTTCTTCCTGCCTTCCTTCCTGCCCGTCGGGCGGTCGGGCGGGCTGTCGATAGGGGGAGGCCCCGCGCGTCCTGACAGGCGCGAGCCGGCGGGGCCGGGGCGAGGCCCGAGGGGCCGGGGCCCTGGGAGGCGCCGCCGCCGCCGCTTTCCTGGGTGCTGTCTCCGGGAGGGCCGGGCCCTAGTAGCCGGCTCTCGTGCGGGGCCCACAGCCGAGCGCCGAGAGCGAGCCGGCCGGCTGACAGCGTCCGGGGCCGGGCCTGCGGTGGCGGCGGGCGACCAGGACAGCGCCCGGGCGAGGACTAAACCGGCTCGAGAACCGGGGCCGGGGGCGCCCGGAGGACGGTGCTGCTCCACTGGGCTCCCGGGGTCACCGCGCCCAAGCTGCCGGGCGCCCCGTGGGCGTGTGAATCGTTGGCGGGGGCCCTGGCGCGGCGGTAGTGCTACGGGGTGGAGTCTTTCCTCGCCCCTTCCCCAAAGCCCACCGCGCTCTCCCCGTCTTCTCTCCGTTCCTTGAAGAGTGGTGAGTCGGCTTTGGGTGTGTTGCTTGGTGAAGCGAGTTGTAGGCATCCAGGACTGCTCTGTTGGACATGCCTAATGGCAACCTCTTTCCGCGGTAGATTTTAGGGACAGAGGAAAAGTACTCTTCTTTCCCGCCCCCCCCCCCCCCCGCCCCATGCTAGAGGCTTCAGGACAAAACGATTTTTCCCCAGCCCCTCAGTATCCATTGTTTTGTACCATCCCCCTCCCCCCCTTTCCTAGGTAGAAGAATAATGACGCCAAGCCATTAATTGCTCCTTTTTTAAAAAAAATCAACAGAGGGTTTGTGTAATTGTGTTAATATGGATGTACAAACAGGTGAAATGAATACCGTTTCGGTAGTTGAAAAGAAGATGCTTTTGAGTGTGTGTGTGTTTCATTAAGCCTTCAACCCTTGCAGTTGGTGATTTGATTTTCTTGTCTGTTGCTTTGTATTATAATGGGGGTGATGAGAATAAAAGAGGAAGCAATGTTTTGCAACCTACCCAAAAAAATGTTTTCTAAGTCTTTGGGGATGCTGAAGCAAAATTGGGTTGCAGATGTGGACTGTATAGTATTTGCCTCCCTCACGATAAGTACCAACAGTCTACATCTAAGCTTACACCTGTGCAGTTTTGTACACTTCTTCATAAATGTCAGCACTTTCTCGTATCTGCTCAGAGTAATGGATAATTGTATCTAAAACTATTTTTTGTTATGTTTTTCAGAATCTTAGGGTACACTTGTGTAACTAAGTATTTTTTATCTAAATGTAGCATCAACACTGAAAGATTGTCTTAATTTTAAAAATCTGTTTATTAGTTGCTAACCTCTACCCTCAGCTTTACATGCCATAGCCCTTGTAACTGTTTGTTACTACGTATTTGAAGAGACGTAGCTATTGGGTACAATTTGTAACATTCAGTAAGCTTAGTTCATAGTTTGAATTTGTCAAGTGTTGATGTTTTCTATGTGACAGTGACAAGAATTATTAGGAATAAGTATGTAAATGACCATTCCCAACATAAGGATCTCAGACTGAATGTGATAAATCTTTTAAATACTAATTTGGAAATCAGGTACACTGTAAAAGTTTTATTTAATTATGAATATGCATTTAAAAATAGCAGAGAAATAAAGGCTTTGTCTTAAGTTTTGTGACTTTCAGATGGCTTAAATGTAAGATAAAGCTGACATATAAAACTGTATTCTTGAAATGCCAGTTTGGAGATATGGACTTGGTCTATCTCTAAGGTTACTACTTTTCCCAAAGTGTTCAGTTTTTGAAGAAAACATTTATCTCAGGTTGGCACTTGTTTTCTGGTTTCTGATAATACAATTTTCAAGTGTTTAAGATTTTCTCTTATTTGTTATGAATTGTTGTGGATTAAAGAGTGATATTAAGAAATACATTAATAACTTGCAGATGGATTTTTTTTTAGTTTTTAAACTACTGTATTCAGAAAGTTGATCAGAGCTGTGTTTTGATAATTGTAGCAAGTAAGACTCATACAACAACTTGTGAACTAGAAACCAGGCAGAAATGTGAAACATTCCACTTTTCAAAAGGAGCACTAAAATTATAAATTCTTTTGTTATGCTTGCTGGAATTATACTTTTTAAATATTGTTTCTTCAGTGACTTGGGACAGGGCTTGTCCCACGTTCAAGAGAGATATAAACTGGAATTCTATGTGGAATGCTCATAGATGGTTTCTGAATAGCTGCTGGTTTTTTTTTGCCTTGACTTACCTATATGGATTTTGAGGGGAAGCGTGAATAAAATTGAAATTCTTTGTTATCCAGACAGTTAAATTGCATTCATATTTGTTTTAAACATATGCTGGATTATCAATATCTGTTGTGTAATTTAGTATTTCTGTAAGACGTGTTTTTTAAACAGTTTAAATAGTTTTTAGATTTTATATATCATCTTATGAGAAAAAATATCAAAATCTGTTGTGTTTTTTTACTAAAAAATATACACTAACCCTGACATACAGATATAAGGATGAAGTTTTTTGGAGGTTGAAGATTAAATGAAAAACTATATCTTTATAGGATTCAGTTCACTATATCATTCATGTATCATTCATGAATGGAAAAGCATAGAATCTATGCTTATAGTAATAAAAACCCCAAACAAGGCCAAAACACCCCCAAAACAATAAAAAACCCCAGAAAAACAAGTTGACCCCAAGTCCTTCAGTCAGTTCTGAGGTCTATAGCTTGGGCTTGGTGGAAGTGTTCTTTTTTTTTGGGGTGGTGGTGGTGGTGGTGGTGGTGGAAGTGTTCTTGAACTAGTTTATATCAATTAGGAGAGGAAACTTAGATACAGAAATGCCAAAGTTTTATAAGACTAGTGGGGAATTAGTAAATACTTTGTTATAGATGAATTAGAAATTGGCTGTCATTTAGCAGAGTGGTAAAGTACTTTTATGTGGTACTTGAGAAATGACTACTGCAGATACTAAATTGGTTGCTATTTTTGCTTATTGTTGGACTTACATTTCATGCATTACATGTTATACATTAGGCATATTATAATTAATAATTTAAGGTTAAATCTTTAACCCGCTAAATAATATATAAAAGTTAAATCTTTAACCCGCTAAAGAATATATATGTAAAATATAAAAATTAAATCTTTAACCCGCTAAAGAATATATATGTAAAATTTGCTATTCCTGTCTTCTGAATTTTACATTGTATCAAAGTTGTGTGCTGTAGGTCTTTCTGGAAATATTTTTTTCTGTTAATGTAATAAAGTTTGTATTTTCCTAACTACACTGACTTTTAAAATATGAAAAATTTCTGAGTTACAAGGTGACCTATGGTGTGCTTGAACTTGATATATTATAGAGTGTTCTGAAATCTAATTGTCAACCAGTGCAGGTAGAAAAGAGCATGCATAAGTCTAAGAAACTGAGTTATGTTCTAAAATAAGTAACTGCATTATTTTAAGGTAAACTAATGTTCCTTCTGTCTTTGGCATTTTCTCCTGATTCCCAGTTTTTCAGCACATCATCTTTAACTCAGCAAATCAAAGTTCTAACATGTGAAAAGAGTATTCTAATTACAGAGGGCTCTTCAGCTAGTATTCTAATTACAGAGGGCTCTTCAGATGTTGGTAACATATGTGCTTTTTGAGAAAGTATGATATTGCCATTATCAAGATTTAAAGAACTAATTAGATTATTTCACACTATATGTCTCATTCCAACTTTTCTAAAGATTAGAACTGATTGCAAAAAGTAGTTCATGCTGTAAAAGGTAAAGGTTTTTTTATTGGAAAGAATGAACAAATTGCTTGAAGCTAAAACATTACAGGTGACCTTAAAAGAGGGTATAATTGGTCCCTATGTGAAATGAACCTGAAAGACTTTTATGAAGTATTTTGGCATGTCTGTCTTCTAATGTTCATAGCACTGTGAACACACAGTTTAAGCATTTTATTTGCCCTCAAACACTATTTATAAATCTTGAAAATATAATTAAGTAATTTCACAGTTGACAGATAAGTCTTTTTTCTTTTAGTTTTTCTGATGTCTTTGAGGTAAAGTGGAATGACTTTTTCTGACACAGATAATGTCTAGAATTTTGAGTTAGTTTCATCAGTTAAATTTGGGCATTCTCAGTGTCCACTTTTGTGTTGTACAACAGTCCTTCCTGCTTTCAGGACTTTCACAATTTTGCAGATAGTCTTTAAGTTAACTTTTAAATTTTGTTCTATAAATATTTCTTACTAACTAGTTTCATACTCACTAATGTCATAGACCTTCTACTGAGTGCCATGTGTGTCCCATACTGTGAGGGAACAGGAATAAATATACTATGTTTCCTGCTTTCAGTAAGTTCACGGTTTGTTGCATGAACGGGACAAACAGTAAATTGTTTTACAATGTGACAAGCGCTTTGATAGCAGTATACACTGAAGAACTCAGATGAGTTAAGATTCAGACTGCATGTATAACCAGCAATGCTTACTGAAGGTTACAACCTGAACTAACTCTTGAGGAATAAGTTGGATAGGTAGAGGGTAGAAAAAGCATAGAAGTTAGAGATGTTAAGGTCCATTGGAGAACTGCAGGGAATAACAGTTTGGAGTCCATGTATGACCTAATCTTTTAAGTGATACAGTAGGCTCTCATTAAAGTTATCATTTTTAGAGATTGTTCTGTCTTGTGTACCTCATTTAATTTGGGCCTTGAACTATGGATCTCCATTAATGTTGGGGAGCTGCTCCAAATTATTATTTAAAACTTTTAACTGTATATTTTCCATTAATATTTTAATTAAATACAAGAACATATCAGCCTAATGTGGAATAATTCTGAGAATTAGAACTTGGATAATGATAAAATGTTTCAAAATCATATTTAAATATATATTTCTCAGCATGTATGCATCATGTTAAGGTAACATTTATGAATTTCCTTCCTTAGAACTCACGGTAAGGTTTTATTATACAAACATTTAAAATGTACTCTTCTGAGAACATTAAAAACACCTCTTCGGGCTTCCCTGGTGGCGCAGTGGTTGGGAATCTGCCTGCCAATGCAGGGGACACGGGTTCGTGCCCCAGTCCGGGAAGATCCCACATGCCGCGGAGCGGCTGGGCCTGTGAGCCATGGCCGCTGAGCCTGCGCGTCCGGAGCCTGTGCTCTGCAACAGGGAGAGGCCACAACAGTGAGAGGCCCGCGTACCGCAAAAAAAAAAGCACAAAAGAAACACAAAACAACAACAACAACAACAACAAAAACAACCTCTTCTCATACTTATTTCAAAGTGTCACTGTTTGCTTTAGGTAAGTCAGACTATGATCAGCAGTTATATCCTGGTAGAAGTCTTTATGTGGCTTTATATGATTTAAAAGTTCTCTGAACTTGAATATTAAGTAATTTTTCATATAGGATGATTTAATACTTATTTGAGGGCACAATGAGGGACCTTATTTGTCATTCCAAACTTCATTCCCTCCAAAATGCCATAGTTTTCCCATTTAAAAATTCTTGTGTTGCTTTTTTTTTTTTGGTTTTGATTCTTCCTGTTATTTTCATTATAGAAATCTGAGAAATCCTTTTTAAATGTTCACGTTTTAGCAATTACCTCATAAATATTATAACATTTCACTTATCTCAAGGTTATTTTTTAGGAAACTAAAACGTTTCTGGTATCATCTCTTTGGATACAACCCCATGCTCTCTGCACCTGGCTAACTTCCTATAATTGCCCTTCAGGCCTCCATATCATATCCTTGGGGAGGCCTTTGATCTCTAGTTAGGTTCTCCTGTTTTAAGGTCCCTTACCACACCTGTATTTCCTTTTTATAAGACTAAATTATTTTTGTAACGATGTGTTTGTCTGTTTTTTTGCTAGACTGTAAGCTTCATGATGAGCATCAAGTATGTCCGCCGCCTTTACTACCATTTCTCCAGTATACACTGTCTTGACTTTGTAGGCTCTTAATAGAAAATTAGTTTAAATTAATAGTCTCGGGCCCCCAAACAAACAGGCCACTGAAAAGAACAAAGAGTTGTCATAGTGCTTTTGCTCTTAAACACATTTCCTGCTCTTAGAATCCCCTAGGTCTTAATTGAGGGCTCTCTAAACTCTTAAAATGTACAATTTAAAAAAGTTTGTTAACCAAATTTAAAAAGGACTGGGGTACTCCTCGAGGCCACATGAAAGTTGAAAATAAGAGCAAGGGTAAAATACTTAAAAAGCAGATATAACACATTTAAAAGAATATAGCAGTTTAAGGCAAATTTATGGGATAAACATTTGAAATCTTTTTAAGATGTCATTTGTTTTATATGGAGAACAGTGTAGCAAAAATGATGTAGGATCATGACGAGATTAATTGCTGTTAGTAAATTTTGTTAAAGATGACACAGGAGCATGTATTATAGTTCAGAAAGATTTCCATCTAAAATGATACAATTAAGAATTTTAATGTGTTAACCTTTTGTTATTGGGAAGATTCGCTTAATGAGACGAAACGTAATAGGTATTGTAAGTATTTACTGAGTAAAACCAAGTTGAAGCAAATAATTGTCTGAAAGTACTGAATCAGTGCAGTATAATATTACTGCCTTAAAGTTTGTAGGTTTTATACCTACCATGTGCTTCTTTATGTACTGAGGTGTGAAATATGTAAAATTGAGTAACAACATGTTTTCATCAGTTTTGAATGAAAACATACCTGTTGCAACGATATGACAAAATGACATAAATATTTCTGCAACTTTTAAACTGTTAAAGAGAGTAAGTTTTGTTTATTTATTTATTTTTGGTATTTCTTGGTAACCTGGACTGGAAAAATTAGATTGCAGGTCATAATTACTTCTTTGCTTGGGTGACCTGAAATAGATTATATTTAATTCAACTTTGTTTTTTATATCTTCTGGGATAAAGAATTTGATATTTCACTGAAGGGCTTTAGTTCTGGTTCATATAAATTGCATTTTGTCTTAGTTTTGTAACCTGTTGAATTCTCTGAGTATTATAAGGATAGGTAAAAGAGCTAGTTATTTCTTATTTGTTGCTAAAACAAATACTGGTTTATCTACCATGTGTTAATTACAGTTTTAAACTCATAGAAATGGGATGCTTATATACCAGGGAGCTTAAAATAGTAAGGTTTTATGATTTAATCTTGAAAATAGTTATTTCTGTACTTTGGAAGTAGGGATTTGAAATTCTTAATACTAGAAATATGGCCTAGTTTCAGAACACCCACTAAGCAACTGTGGAAACTCAACATGTTAAATGGTTTGTAGTGCTGCAATATTTTTTAATTTTTCCCACCTCCTGTTATATAATAGCTTATAGTAGTACGCACAGAACATGAGTATTTAGGACAAGAACAAAGTGTATTGAAGTGCCAAAACATGTGAGACTGTCGGGCTTTGGGCAGTAAGGACCTAAAGGTGATCAAATATAATGATGGTCAGTGAGTGAGTGAGTGACATAGATCAGGTAGTAATGTTTTAGGTTGCAAATAAGGCATGAAAAGCAAGAATTGTTTTGGGGCTTGAGAAAAATGACTTTTTAAAAATGGAGTCACTATTTTTGAAGCACAAACATTAAAAAAAAATCTATTAAAATTTAATATTTTTATTTAAAAAGTTTGACAACTGATGTAAACATTTCCATCATGCTTGTGTACAGGACTTAAATATTTCAGTGGAAATAATTTTAAACATTTCCCCTAGAATGTTGTGCAACCCAAACGTTGCAGCATTGTGTCAGACTGTGAGAACCAGACACTGAAACTGATTAGAAACTAAATATAAAGAATGAAATCCACTAGTTTATATCCATTGTTCAGGATAGTATATTGTGAAGGCATTTGGTAAAACATACTTTTACCAGCTTATTTTGTTAATTAAAAAAGGGACTGAGTTGATCTACACTAATTATAATATCAAGCAAATGGATATTAGAGTTAAATGTCTCAGTTTAAAGATTTTTGTGATATGAAAAAGGAATGACAATAAATTTGCCTTAAAAGTCAGCTATATAATTTTTAGAGTCAGCTCTGTCAACACTTTGATGCATAACTAATTATCTGCATACAAAAATATAAAAAACTTATCTGACCTTTTTTCAACAGGAGCACACTTATGCCTGACATTTCCATACACACACACACACACACACACACACACACACACACACACACACACTGTGATAATTGATATAATAATAATGATCCTGTGGTAAGATCGTGAAGATTTTTGTTTTATCAAAGAAAGTTGAAATTGTTTCATATAATTGAAGTTTTGCTATATTTTATTATATTCAAATTCTTTGAAGATGAATGATCTGCAAATGTAGATTCATGTCTAAAAATACAAATAATTTATTAATTGACACATCTTTTTTCTGACCATACCATTATCCAGTTTTTATAACTAACAATTTGATAATATTTGAGTTGCTTCTGAGAGTAATTGAAATTAAGTAAGGCCAAATAATGTTTTACCTTTCTGGCATAATTTAAGTACTATATCACTTGCAACCTGCACATTACTAAATGGGATTTACATCTTTGTGGTGTAAGAATTTTTTTACATCACAGCTTCTGTAAAGTAGGTGGGAATCATATTTTGCAGTTATAGTCACACAATAGTAGATGGTACATGCCAGTTGGGAACTGGTTAGATTTAATGTGTTAAGTTACAAAAATAAATGTGTGGGTTTTGTTTTAATGTATATTCAAAACTATAAGCGAGGGATGCCTGTCAATATTTAGAGTAGCTTCTGATGGGAGAAATTCTTTATTAACCCTAAGTTAAATTGGGCCGGGTTGCTCAACGTATTTCTTTTTATCTTGTATGAGGAGGATTTTTTGCTTTGGGATATTTTAAAAAATGTAATACAGAGATAACAAGATTATATTTTTAAGGCCCAAAATGCACGGTTTAAATCCTATTTTAACAGCTATTAGGACGACTAGATAAATAATTAGTTGAACATACGGTCTTCATCTAAATAATCTCAAAAATGAACTCTGTGAATGTGAGAAAGGCTATTTGTTTTATAATAATGGCAACTTACTAAATACTGATGCTTGAATGTAAGATACCTTCTTTGAGACCACACTTCTAATCTTGCTATGTGTAGTAAATTTTTTTTGTTTATATTTTTTTCTGACAGTTTCTGAAAAATAGTTTATAGAATGAGTAATGGAAAGGATTTATAATCAGATAAGACCTAGTGAAAGAATGTGTGGGTTTATACATACAAAAACAAAGCAGTTAAATGTAATTAATTTTTAGCTTAAAAGTACTGAAAATCATTTGTTTAAGTTGAAAATACTTTGTGAATACTGTAGTCACCTTAGTGCCTATAACCTAAGATAGCAATTATATTTTATCTCTTGTGCTTTACACTGATAATTAGGTAGCCAGCTTTTTGATTTATTGCCAATTAGCCCATGTTAAATGAAGAGTAAAGTGTATGTTGGGAATACTTAGGTTCTGTGTGACGATTTGAGTTCATTGGAAAGAAAGGCAGTTTAAACAAATATTCACAAGCAAATCTTTGAGATTGTGTGGCATAAGAGTTTTTCAGATAAAGTTTGCTCAAGATATTTGATGTTTATTATTATATCTTAATCATATTGAGACATTTAAATCCCTTCTACCCCACCCCTGCCTTTTCTTTTGCTGGAGAATCTTGCAATTTATATATATATAGTGAGTTGAAGTGTTATACAAGAGGGCTGTAGTCTCAATTATGGATTGACTTTTAGGTTGAATAAACAAATTTTCAATTCTTTGCTTAAAACTTCTGTTTGCTCAGAATCAAAATTACGTAATAAGTCTTATTCTTTCCCATAAGAAAGAACACCAGATTTCTTGAAAAACTCTCACGTATTTGCTACTATATAAAATTTAGTCCTTCTCCATGTCAGTCCAAACTATTTCATCTTGCCTCTTTACCACAGGGGGGAAAAGCTGAATGAATGAATTTAGAGGTGCTATGAGTTGTACACTCTTGGCATGATTCTAATTAAGATGGACTAATACAGAGCATTTTATTTCTTTATTTACAGCTATTTCTTTAGCCTCCATGAAAAGTACTCTCACCTCATGTTCACTCATGCTGTTTAAGGATGTGTTTTTCCATTTCTCTCTGAACAATAACATTCCCTTGAACATGTTAATTTTGGATGCTTTCTTGATCTTTGGTCTTCCAGTTTTGAAGATTCCTTTTTTTGACTTTTGAACTGCAAAAATATATAGCTTTATGTGATTTGGAGGGGAGAGCAGTTTATTGTCCTTTAAACTATGTAAAAGAGTAAGGAGCATTTCAGATCTTTAAAAACAAAGGAAAATAGTTGAAATGTTGCCATTTTTAGGTATTCATTAAAAAATCGGAGTGATTTAGAGTTAATTTTAGGTAGAATATAGGGAAACCTTGCAATGAGACAAGGTTTTTGTCTTTGCTTATTGTTCAACTGTCTTCAGCAAGTGTTTAATACATGCTTATTGAGTGCTTAACAAAAAGTTAATAGTATCTTTGAAGTTGTAAAGTACTTTAGAGTAGAAATTGTAAGGAGGCTGCTATTTAGTAGGGTAGATAAAGCCAAGTTAACAAATATTTATAATTCTTTCAGTAAATATAACTCCCAGGTATTATTTATAAATATTAGGATACAACTGTGAAAAAGACAGAAGGCTCCCTGTTTTCCCACTACTTTAAATGAGAGAGTCAGACAACTAACCTGACAGATATGATACAGTGTGAAAAATATTCTAATGGGGGAGTTTTAAATGGGAGCACAGAGCGGGGGGAGGCAGTATTCAGAAAGGCTTTTGAGTAGTCAAGAAAGGCTTCCCTGACTTCTGAACTGAGATCTGAAGGATACATGGAGTTAGCTCAATGAAGAACTGTAAACCTGCTTCTGGTCGAATGAAATAGCTCATGCAAAGTCCTGGGGACAAGAGATAGCAGGACTTGCTATGGGATCTGAAAGAAGTTCATGTGACCAGAGGACAAGGTGGGGAATGTTGGAGTTATGGCAGGCGAAGTCAGGGGCCAGATATTGAAAGGCTTGGTAGTTATTGCTAAGAATTTTGGATTTTATCCTGAGGGCTGTGTTTGTGGGGCCACCTATTCTCCCCTCCAAGTGTTCTAAATTGGACAGTTGCTTGATTAGATTTGAATATTTGAATGATCACTCTAATTACAGTGTAGTGGTTAGGTTAGGGACAGGATGGGGAGTGCATGTTGTGAGACCAGTTACAAAGCTATTAGAGGAGAGTATTCAGTGTACCCTGGAACAGGGTAGTGGCAATGAGAATGAAGAGAAGTTGAAGAGTCAGGAGAAGTTTTATGGGAAGAATGGGTAGGATTTAGTGATTTTTAGGATATGAAAGTTGAAGGAGAGAGAGGAGTCAGGATGATTCCAGGATTCCTGACTCCCTCCCACTCTTTTTAGTTGATTCCTTCTTAGATGTTATCTCTTTTAAGAAGAAGCCTGAGTCCCCCAAACTCCAAGGCTGGTTTAAGTGCCTTCTCTTTGTGCTTCAACAGCTCTTACCACACTATGTTTTTTGCCTTTTCCACTTGTTGGTGAGCTTACAGGTAAGGACTTTGCCTTGTTATTGTTGCATACTTAGCATCTTGCACAGTGCATAGCATTTAGTATGTATTAAATAAAATGTTGACTGGATGAAAATACAGTTTTTATATTTATAAAAATTGAAATATTCATAAATGGAGGGAAAGACTGGTTTCTGAACTGCCAATATTCAAAAACTTGGTTTATAACTTCAGTGTGAATCAGATCACTCCAGGTACTTTTGAATATCTCTTGTAAAACAATGTACATTACAATTCACATCTGAAGTATTGAATATATTTAGTTCCTCATGAGCTGTTGTAGACTAATTTAAATGGGCTTTGATTATGTTGAGCTCCTCTTGTATTATATATTCAGGTTTTCTTTATAAATACATTTTATTATCCTTTGTCAGGTTAAAAGTGAACATAACCAAACTATCATTTTCTGTTTCAAAATGAACATACCTTTTCCCCCCTCCCTGATTATAAAAGGAGGGAATGCTTATTGTATATATTAAAAAAATAATACAGAGATAAATAAAAGTGAAAGCCATCCTAATAACCAAGGGTAAACATTGCTATCATTTGATGGGTGTTTTTTAGACTTTAAGATTTTATATATATTTATATATATAGATAGATGAACAATATGATTAAGTTAAAAATCGAGAGAAAATATTATATATAATTACATGTATTTATATGTATGTGTGTATATATGCATATATATATACACACACACATATATATCTCCTTCATTGGAAGAATTCTGATAACTAGTATGTAAACAAATAACTCAATAGTAATGGGGTGCTAAACTTAAATTCCTACAGGAGATCAGGCAGGTAACATAAGTGAACTCAGTAAGGTTAATATATGAGATTGTTAAGTTGGAGAGCACTGGGTGGGCACAACTTCTATTTAGCACCAGTTGCTTTTTGTCATTAAGAAATGTTAACCCAGTGGTGCCCACTTTTTTTGAATTTTTAAAAATGAAAGTAGAGGTCTGAATTTGTATGTGAAGCTCCCATTTATTAAATATTGGCACTGTAAGAAAAATTTAAACCACAATGTGTGTTAAAAATAGTGTAGCTATGGTCTGTTTTTTGTCTGAATACCACAAACAGTGAAAGAATGGAAAGATTTGTTCACCCTCACTAATCAAGGAAGTATAGATTAGATAATATATCATTTTTCATACATCAGATTGACAAAAACGAGAACAAATAATAATTGGCAATATTGGGAGAGTATAAATTGATGCCCTCTCTTTAGAAAAAGACAGTTTGGAACTACCCATAAATATTTAAAATGCACATTAGATTTGACCAAACAGTCTGCTTTCAGGAATCTGCTTTATGGAAATACTGGTTCCTGTGTATGAAGATTTATGTTGGTTGAAGCATTGTTTGTACTGGCCAAAAAAAAAAAAAGGCTAATAGAAGCAACCTAAATGTCAGTTGATATGAGAATGATTAAGTAAATTATGGTGTAGTCATACCACAAATTATAGCAATGAAAAGGAACGAACTATATCTGTATTCTTGTATAGAAAGAGTCCATAATTTACTGTTTATCATTTATGAACAAAGTTATAATTTTATACATAAATTTATACTGCACGTATATGCTGTCATTTTAAATGTCTAAATGATACTCCATTGTGTGGCACCATAATTTATTGAGACTACTGATGTACATGTAGGTTATTTCTAATGTTTTGCTATTTATATGCACATTGCTATGAACACTTTTTAACATTTGTATTCGTAGTGTTGTCTCCAAAGATAAATACCCTTTGTATATTATGTAGTAACATATTAAATATCTGAACTTTCATAGGTACTTTGAAGAAATACATTTGTCTCTGAGAGTTTGCTATTTATGACCTTTGATCTGAGTAAACGTACCTTAGGCATAGTAGTCAGAGAACTAATCAGAAAACTAGCATTGTGTTCAGTCATCCTAGATTCCTTAACGTTTTTAAGGGTACTGATTTTTAAGTACTGATTTTTATCTGATCAGTATATGCTTATGATACAAAGTCCAAAAGATATAGACATGTGAAGCAAATCTCTCCCACTCTGAAACCTCTTCTGCCTGGTTTCCCTTCCTAGGAAACCACTATCAGTTTTGTGTGTACCTCTACAGATAATTTATACATATATAAGCATATGTTAATATATTAATTTTTGCATAAATGATAGCATACTATGCTGTTCTACAGCTGGGTTTTTCTCACTTAACTATAACTAATCTAATACTTATGCAGTGCTTTGTATGTTCTAGGCCCTGTTCTAAAAAGCATTTTGGTATTCATTATTAATCTTCTTCACAACCTTGAGAGTTGTGATAATATTATTTATCCCCTTCTTACAGAGGAAGAAACTGAGGCATAGAAACTTTAAGTAAAATGCTAATAAGTTGTGGAGCTGGAATTTCAACTCCAGCAGTCTGTCTGCAGAGTCCTTACTATTAGCCAGTATGCTTTACTATCTCAATTGTTTAATACCAGTACATGGTTGTTGCCCCATTCTTTTAAATAATTACATAATATTTCACTGAATAAAAAAATAATTTATGTAACCAGGCCCTTGGTGATGGATATTTAGGTTGTTTGAATATATTGTTACATATAGTGTTACAGTGAATATTCTTGTGTCTATATAATACCTATGTCATTTTGAACATATAGAATCTGCCTGTATTTCATTTTCATTCTTTCAAATTTGGGCGAGGTGGGGTGAATCTAGTATGCATAGTTATATTTTGTTTTGTGATCTACTATCAGACTTTTTCCTTTAATGAGTGTATTTAGTTCATCTATATTATACTATCTATATTTATGCTTATTTCCTCATCTTTTATAGCTAAGAGATTAAGACATAGATCGAGCTGTAACAATTGAAGTATACTTAAAGGTATAAAGCGTACAGTATAAAGGTGTAAGCATACCTTAGTCCATTTCCTCTCCAGTTTTTGTTGGTTATATGACAGCATTGTTGGGATTGTAATATATACATTATATTCTGTAGCCATAAACATCTCTCTTTTTTTTAAAATTCTAAGACCAATAATGAAATGGAATTTATGCTCAAAACTTGTCCTTTTGTCAGTAGTTTTTCTTTTTTTTCTTCCAGTTTCATTAAGATATACTTGATATACAGCCCTGTGTAAGTTTAAGGTGTACAGCATAATGATTTGACTTATGTACATCATAAAATGATTACCATAATAGATTTAGTGAACATCCATCATCTGATATAGATATGAATTAAAGATTTGTACAAATTAAAGAAATAGAAAAACTTTTTTTTCCCTGTGATGAGAACTCTTAGGATTTACTCTCTTAACAACTTTCATATGTAACATATAGCAGTGTTAATTATGTTTATCACGCTGTGCATTGCATCCCTAGTACTTGTTTATCTTACAACTGGAAGTTTGTACCTTTTGACTGCCTTCATCTAATCTCCCCTCCCCCTATGGTAACCCCAGATCTGATCTATTTTTCTTTCAGGTTTTTTTGGTTTGTTTTTGAAGTATAATTGACCTACAGGACTGTGTTAGTTCTGGTACACAACATAGTGATTTGCTATTTCTGTACATTTCAAAATAATCATTATGATAAGTGTAGCTACCATCTGTCACCATAAAAAGATATTATGTAATTGTACTGTACATTATAATGTACATACTGTACATTTCAGACCCGTGACTCATTTAATTTGTAACTGAAAGTTTGTACCTCTTAATCTCCCTCACGTATTTCTCTTCTCCTCCACCCCTGTAAGCAACCACCTGTCCTCTGTATCTGTGACTCTGTTTCTGTTGTGTTATGTTTGTTCATTTGTTTTGTTTCTTAGATTCATATATAAGTGAAATCATATGGTATTTGTCTTTCTCTGTCTGACTTATTTCACTTAGCATAATATTCTCTAGGTCCATCCATGTTGTCATAAATGGTAAGATTTCATACTTTTTTAAGACTGAGTGATATTCCATTGTATATACCACATTCATTCACCTATTTGATGGGCACCTAGGTTGTTTACATATCTTGGCTATTATAAATAATGTTGCAGTGAACATAGGGATGCATATATCTTTTCAAATTAGTTTTCTTTGGGTAAATACCCAGGAGTGGAATTGTTGGATCACATGGTAGTTCTACTTTTAATTTTTTGAGGAACCTCCATACTGTTTTCCATAGTGGCTGTACCAATATATATTCCCTCTGACAGTGCACAAGGATTCCTTTTTCTCCGCATCCTCTCCAACACTTGTTATTTGTTGTCTTTTTGATGACAGCCATTCTGACAGGTGTGAGGTGATATCTCATTGTGGTTTTGATTTTCATTTCCCTGATGATTGAAGGTGTTGAATATCTTTTCATGTACCTGTTGGCCATCCGTATCTTCTTTGGAAAAATATCTATTCACGTTCTCTTCCCATGTTTTAATTAGGTTGTTTGTTTTATTGGCATTGAGTTGTATGAGTTCTTTATATATTTTGGATATTAACTCGTTATCAGATATATCATTTGCAAATATCTAATCTCATTCAGTAGGTGGCCTTTTCATTTTATTGATAGTCTCCTTCACTAATGCAAAAGCTTTTCGTTTGATGTAGTCCCATTTGTTTGTTTTTGCTTTTGTTTCCCTTGCCTGAGGAGACATATACAAAAAAATACTTCTAAGACCGGTGTCAAAGAGTGTACTGCTTGTTTTCTTGTAAAAGTTTCATGCTTTCAGGGTCTTATATTTAAGTCTTTAATCCATTTTAAATTTATTTTTGTATACGGTCTGAGAAAGTCTAGTTTGATTCTTTTGCTTGTAGCTGTCCAGTTTTCCCAACACCGTTTATGGAAGAGGATGTCTTTTCCCCCTCTGTGTATTCTTGCCTCCTTTGTTGTAGATTAATTGACCATAAGTCCATGGGCTTAATTTCTGAGCTCTCCCTTTGTTTCCATTGATCTATGTGTCTGTTTTTGTGCCAGTACCATACAGTTTTGATTACTGTAGCTTTGTAGTATAGTTTGAAATCAGGTAGCATGATACTTTCAGCTTTGTTCTTCTTTCTTAAGATTGTTTTGGCTTTTTGGGGTCTTTTATGTTTTCATACAAATTTTAGAATTATTTATTCTAATTCTGTGAACAGTGCCATTGGTGTTTTGATAGGAATTGCATTGAATCTGCCTTGGGTAGTATGGAAAAATATTAATTCTTCCAGTCCATGAGCATGGTGTATCTTTCCATCTGTTTGTATCATCTTTAGTTTCTTTCATCAGAGTCATATAGTTTTCTGGGTACAGGTCTTTTTTTTTACCACGTTAATTAGATTTATTCCCAGGTATTTTATTCTTTTTGATGCTGTTGTAAATGGAATTGTTTTCTTAAATTTCTCTTTCTGATAGTTTAGTTAGTGTATAGAAAAGCAACAGACTTCTGTCTGTAAATATGGTATCTTGCAGGCTTATGGAATTCATTAATGGGTTCTAGTGGTTTTTTTGATGGTGTCTTTAGGATTTTCTATGTATAATATCATGTTATCTACAAACAGTGACAGTTTTACCACTTCCTTTCCAATTTGGATTCCTTTTATTTCTTTTTCTTTTCTGATTGTTGTGGCTAGGACTTCCTATAATATGTGAGTAAAAGCAGCAAGTCTTGTTCCTGGTCTTAGAAAAACTGATTTCAGCTTTCACCATTGAGTGTAATGTTAGGGTTGTCATAATGGCCTTTATTATGTTAGAATATGTTCCCTCTGTACCCACTTTGTTGAGAGTTTTTATCATAAATGGATGCTGGATTTTGTCAGAAGCTTTTCTGCATCTTATTGAGGTGGTCATATGATTTTTAGTCCCTAATTTCTGAATGTGGTGTATCACACTGATTGATTTGTGGATAATGAACTATCATCGTTGTACCCCTGGAAGAAATCCCGCTTGATCATGGTGTATGATTTTTTTAATATGTTGTTGAATTTGGTCTGCTAATATTTCATTCATTGAGGATTTCTGCTTCTGTTTATCAGTGATATTGGGTGTAATCTTTTTTTTTTTTTTTCCAGTGTTTTTTGTCTGGTTTTGGTATCAGTGATGGCTGGCTTCATAGAATGAGTTTGGAAACATTCCTTCCTCTGCCATTTTTTGGGGTAGTTTTAGAAGAATATGTATTAACTCTTCTCTAAATGTTTGGTAATATTCATCTGTGAAGCTCTCTGGTCCTGGACTTTGTTGGGGATTTTTTGATTAATGATTTGATTTCATTCCTGGTAATTGGTCTGTTCATATTTTCTGTTTCTCCCTGATTCAGTCTTGGGAGATGGTACATTTCTAGGAATTTGTCCTTTTCTTCTGTGTTGTCCATTTTACTGGTGTATGTTTGTTCATAGTAATCTCTTGTGATCCTTTGTATTTTTGTGGTGTCAGTTGTAACTTCTTTTTCATTTCTGATTTTATTTATTTGGGCCCTCTCTTTGATGAGTCTGGCTAAATGCTTATCAATTTTGTTTTTCTTTTCAAGAACTTGCTTTTAGTTTCATTGATCTTTTCTATTGTTTTTTAGTCTCTATTTCATTTATTTTTGCTCTGATCTTTATGATTTCTTTTTTTTTGGCTAACATTGGGTTTTGTTATTTCTTCTTCTAATTCCTTTAGGTGTAAGGTTAGGTTGTTTATTTGAGATTTTTAATGTTTCCTGAGGTATGCTTGTATCACTGTAAGCTTCCCTCTGAGAACTGCTTTTGCTATGTCCCATAGATTTTGCTTCATTGTATTTTCATTTTCATTTGTCTCTGGGTATTTATTTTATTTATTTCACTTTATTTCTTCAATGATCCATTGACTGTTTAGTAGCATATTGTGTAGCCTCCATGTGTTTGTGCTTCTTGCAGTTTTTTTCCCTTGTTGTTGATTTCTAGTCTCATAGCCTTGTGATTGGAAAACTTGATATGATTTTATTCTTCTTAAATTTACTGTGACTTGTTTTGTAGCCTAGCTTGTGATGTATCCTAGAGAATGTTCCATATGTACTTGAAAAGAGTGTGTATTCTGCTGCTTTTTGCACAGAATGTTCTCTATGTAGCTATTAAATCCATTTGGTCAAATGTGTCATTTAAGGCCAGTGTTTCCTTATTGATTTTTCTGTCTGGATGATCTGTCAATTGATGTAAGTGGGGTATTCAAGTCCCTTACTATTACTGTGTTACTGTCAGTTTTTTTCTTTATATCTATTAATATTTGCCTTATGTATTTAGCTGCTCTTTCGTTGGGTGCATATATGTATTTACAGTTACTATAGCTTTTTCTTGGATTCATCCTTTTATCGTCATGTAATGTCCTTTGTCTCTGGTCACAGTCTTTGTTTTAAAGTCTATTTTGTCTGATATAAATATTGCTACCCTGATTTTCCATTTGTATGGTATACCTTTTTCCATTCCCTAGCTTTCAGTCTGTGTGTGTCTTTAGACCTGAAACGAGTCTCTTGTAGGCAGCATATATATGGGTCTTGTTTTTGTATCCATTCAGCTACTCTATGTCTTTTGTTTGGAGCATTTAGTCCATTTACATTAAAAGTATTTATTGATAGGTATGTATCTGTTGCCATTTTGTTTGTTTTGCGGTTATTTTTGTAGTGCTTTTTGTTCCTCCTTTTGCTCTTTTGTGGTTTGGTGACTATCCTTAGTGTTATGTTTGGATACTTTCCTCTTTTTTGTGTATGTATCTATTATAGATTTTTAGTTTGTAGTTACTATGAGGTTTATATTACAGCAATCTATACCTATGTATGTGAGTATTTTAAGTTTCTGATCTCAAGTTTGAATGCATTTTAACAACCCTCCATTTTTACTCCCCCTCTCTCATTTACTGTTTTGATTGGTGTAAGATATTTTGTATCTTCTTGTTTTACATATCCCTTAATTACTTGTTGTGGATATAGATGATTTTACTACTTTTGTCTTTTAACCTTCCTACAAGTTTTATTGATCTACTACCTTTATTGTATATTTCCCTTTACCAATGAGATTTTTCCTTTTGTAATTTTCATATTTCTAGTTGTGGGTTTAACCTTTCTTGTAAAGCTGGTTTTGTGGTGTTGAACTCTTTTAGCTTTTGCTTGTCTGTAAAACTTTTGATCTCTCTTCCAAATCTGAATGAAAGCCTTGTTGGGTTGAGTATTCTTCATTGTAGGTTTTACTCTTTCATCTCTTTAAATATATCATGCCATCCCCTTTTGACTTGTGGAATTTCTGCTGAAAAACAGCTGGTAGTCTTATGAGAGTTCCCTGTACATAAATTGTTGCTTTTCCCTTGCTGCTTTTAATATTCTCCCTTTATCTTTAATTTTTGCCATTTTAATTACAGTGTGTCTTGGTGTGGTCCTCTTTTGGTTGGTCCTGTTTGGGGCTGTCTGTGCTTTCTGGACCTGGATGTCTGTTTCTTTTCCCAGGTTAGGGAAGTTTCCAACTATTATGTACTCAAATATGTTCTCTGCGCCACCCCCAACCCTCACCCCCTTCCAGGATCCCTATAATGTGAATGTTAGTATGCTTTATGTTGTCCTAGAGGTTTCTTAAACTGTCCTCATTTCTTTTTATTCTTTTTTCTTTTCGGCTTCAGTGATTTCCTCTACTCTGACTTTCGTTTGCTGCTCCATTCCTCTGTATCATCTAATCTACTGTTGATTCCTTCTAATATATTAGTTATTTCAGTTATCGTTTTCATCTGTGGTTGCTCTTCATATTTTCTAACTCTTTGTTAAACTTCTCACTGTGTTTATCGATTCTTCTCTGGAGTTCTTTGAACATCTTTAAGATCATTACCTTGTACTCTTTATTGGGTATATTCCATACCTCCACTTAGTTCTTCTGGGGTTTTAACTTGTTCCTTCATTTGGGATATATTCCTCTGTTCCCCTGATTTTGCTTAATTTGCTACTTTTATTTCTATGTATTAAGTAGATTGGTTATATTTCCTGATCTTGGAATAGTGGCCTTATATAGGAAATGTCTTATGGATCCCAATAGCACACTCCCCTCTGGTCACCAGAGCTGTAAGTCCTAGGAATGTCCTCTTTGTGGGCTCTGTCAGCACTTATGTTGTGGTGGGCTGCCTATTATGGGCACACTACGGTATGGCTGGCCCCCAGTCTAGTTGGTTGCCAGGCCCCGCCTTTTGTGGAGGCTGCTGGCCGCTGGTGGGTGGGGCTGGGTCCTGGCACATTTGGCTACTTGGCCAGAGGAGTCCTGGGGTGGTCCTGACCTGTTGGTGGGTGGGCTGGGTCTTTACATGGCTGGCTGTGGGGCCACAATAGTTCTGGGACTGATGTTGGCCCACTGGTGAGTGGGGCTGAGGCCCAGGGGTTCTAGGGGCTTGTGCCTGCCCAACAGTGGATGAGGCTGAGTCCTGGTGCCAGTGCTGGCCTACTGGTACATGGTGCTGTGTCTTGGGGTCTCTGGCTGTGGGACCTCGGGGTCCCAGACTTGGTGTTAGGCCACTGGTGGGTGGTGCTGAGGCCCAGGAGGTCGTAGTTTTTCTACTTGTCTTCTGGATGATTGAACTTTATAAACTAGTGTTTTCTTCAAGAGCAGTTCATAGGAACAATATTCCTTGAGTTCTTACATATTTAATAATATTTACCTGTTGTTTTTATACTGAACTATATTGTTAGACTCAGTATTAATTCTTGGTCAGATTTTTTGACCTTGAAGACTCTATACATATTGATCCGCTGTTTCTGCTATTGACTTCCTTCTCCTGTTCATTTTTAGGTAGCAGTGAGTTTGTGTAGATTCTCAAAGAATTCTCTTTGAATCCTTGAAGTACAATAGTCTTTTCCCCACCTCAGGGAAAACATGTACCCTTTTAAACTCTATGATTTCTTGTTCAGTTCTGATTTTCCTATGTCTCAGTGATGCAAAATGAAATCTGTGAAAGCTTCCGATATGCCAAACAAGGGATTGTTGGCCTTATCTTCTGGCCATGCCAAGTACTTTAGAGAACTGAGGTATGATAATGTTGAGATTTGAAGCTGCAAGCCTTCTCCCTTGCTTGAGACCATCCAGCATCCCTCTTTAACCCATTGCATTCTCACATATGGTTAGGGATGTCTCCTGGTGTGCTTAAGGATGAAAGTGTAGTTTGTATTTGTTTCTCATTGTTTTCTTAGTTTTGAGATTTTTTCAAGAGGAGAAAGAGGTCACATCATTTTTTACCCTGCCATTTTTAAACCAAAAATCATAAGGGCTGTAGGTCCAATTTTGTCAGAATTAAGATAATTTTTAAAGTACAAGGAATGGGGGTGGGTGGGATGAATTGGGAGATTGGGATTGCCATATATACCGTACATATAGATAACTAATGAGAACCTACTGTATAGCACAAGGAACTCTCTCTACTCAGTGCTTGCTGGTGACCTAAATGGGAAGGAAATCCAAAAATGAGGGGTTAAACCACTGCGCCACCAGGGAAGCCCCCTAAATGAGCTTTTTATTCATTAGCTCACATGTTACTCCATTGCATATACAGTATTCTCATTGAGATTCAAGTATACATCTACTTTCTTTTGTTTGGGTTTTGTGATACTTTATGATCTTCAGGAATTATATTTACCATGGTATTTGTAGATAGGAATTCCAAAGTTAACATGGCAGGTTTTCCTTGAATGTTAAGGGAGATATATATATATATGTATAGTGTTAGTAGCCTTCATTATGTGGTTAAATCATAGACTTTAGGGCTTCCCTGGTGGCACAGTGGTTGAGAGTCTGCCTGCTGATGCAGGGGACACGGGTTCGTGCCCTGGTCCGGGAAGATCCCACATGCCGCAGAGCGGCTGGGCCCGTGAGCCATGGCCGCTGAGCCTGCACGTCCAGAGCCTGTGCTCCGCAACGGGAAAGGCCACAACAGTGAGAGGCCTGCGTACTGCAAAAAAAAAAAAAAAAAAAAAAAAAAAAATCATAGACTTTAGAGTTAAATGTTAACCTTAGAGGTCATTAAAGTTATTTTGTCAGTTGAAAAAAAGAAAAAGTACAAGGAATAAAATATGTGCTGATGTAGTTTTCTGAAAGTTGAAAACAATTCATTTACAGAGGTTCTTTTAGATCATTTTTTTAATTAAAAAAAACACAAACATTTGAGTTTGATTGTATTACTTAATTTATATTTCTGAAGCCTTGTACATTACAAAGCATTAAAAATGAGACTAGAAACTAATGCCTGTAGTTAGGAATTAGAGTACTCTTTAGTTCTTTAGTTTATTTAGATGTTGATTCCTTTTTCAGTTGAATCTGAAAATTGAACTTTTGTACTTTAGTTGCTACCACTAGAATTTTTTATTTTAAGTCTTTTGGCATAATACATGTTAGTTCTGGAATAATCTGGTATTCTGAATGGCATCTTGTTTTTCAAGGGAAATGTCAATTATTTTCCTCACTTAATGACTCTATTAAAAGAAATATGTTTGAAAAATCTTGATAGCTTAGTGGGCAAGCTTTCTTCTGTTCTCTGATTTGAACATATATTCATTTGACCCAGTTCTGTTTTACCTACCCTTTGTCTACTAGCAGGAGCAGGGTGACAGCTCAGAGAAGGTAGATATTTTTTCCACCCCATTCCTATATGACTGTGTGACTGAATATATTACTTTGTTAGGCCCAGATACAAAAGCTCATTCTAATATCCTTACAGAGAATGGTAATGCCTGGTAGATTATTGGAGATTTCAGTTTTAAGTGTTTGTTACTCCAATTATTGATCCAGTGTTTTTTAAATATCAAATTTTTAAATAATTCTGTAAAGTTCTATCAGTGTTCTAATTTGTCTAACAGTGACTTTTATTTACTGCTAAATATTTGTGCTTTTCACTTGAAACTATGAGATACAGATATTCCTCAGAAAAGGTTTTCTGATGCAAATAAATTGGGAAATCTTGTATATTATATTCTTCATCAAGAGTACATTATTATACTAGGTACTTCCCTAGTGACGCAGAGGTTAAGAATCCGCCTGCCAGTGCAGGGGATATGGGTTTGATTGCTGGTCCAGGAAGATCCCACATGCTGTGGAGCAGCTAAGCCTGTGAGCCACAACTACTGAGCCTGTGCTCTAGAGCCTGTGAGCCGCAACTGCTGGACACATGTGCCACAACTACTGAAGCCCACATGCTCTAAGGCCTGCATGCCACAACTCCTGAGCCTGTGTGCTGCAACTGCTGAAGCCCATGCGCCTAGAGCCCGAGCTCCACAGCAAGAGAAGCCGCCGCGATGAGAAGCCCGTGCACCACAACGAAGAGTAGCCCCTGCTTGCCGCAACTAGAGAAAGCCTGCGCACAGCAAGGAAGACACAACTCAGCCAAAAAAAAAAAAAAAAAGTACATTATTATATTAAAAGTACTAATAATTTCTGCTGTCAGACAGCAGAAACACATTTTATTCTAAACCTATTTGACCATGGAACTAGATGTTGTAGAAATACGTTTTGGGAAATGCTGAGACTGTATTACAGGACATATTGTGATTAATACATTGTAAGGGTATTTCCAAACATTTGCAGCTATGATTACCTATAGCCATGTGGACCAAGTAAGCTTTTTAATATATATAGATGGTAACTACTGTCGCAGAATGTAAATATAATCAGAACACACTTAATTTTGGAAGTATCTTTTCTGTAATTCTAAGGGTTTGGGTTTTGACCTGGACATTTTGTTAGAATGAATTTTCCAGTCTGAAGGTAATTCTTAAATATCCTACTATGTGTTGAACACCCAAAATTGGTCTTTGGAACTACTTTCTGTGAAGACTTAGCAGTAGGAGTTTTACAGCTTTAAGGTACCTATGAGATCATATAACTCCCCAAACTCATTTTTCAGATAAACTGAGGCCTAGAAATGTAAGGGAAGTAGAAATCACATTGTAATTAATCAAGGGATTTGGAGCCCAAACCCACAGCCCCGGATCTTATGCTTTTTTTTTTTAATTGCATTTGTTTTTCTGTAGTACTTTTAACCAAAATCCTTTAGAGACAGAAGCTAGCTAGGTGATACCTACATTTAACATGAGAATACAGGGTAGAGACTGAATTAGATTATAAGGTGGGTCAAATTTAATATAGCTAGAACTCCCAAAGTCTCTGGACATCCAGTTCCCCCCTCACTTATCTGAATAATTCTCTTTATCCTAGACAAGAGAAAACTAGTTAAAAAATAAGCATGTACTCTTCTAAAAAAATTTATTGGAGTATAGTTGATTTACAAGGTTGTGTTAGTTTCTACTGTACAGCAAAGTGAATCAGTTATACATATACATACATCCACTCTTTTTTAGATTCTTTTCCCATATAGATCATTACAGAGTGTTGAGTAGAGTTCCCTGTGCTGTACAGTAGGTTCTTTTTAGGTATCTATTTTATATATAGTAGTGTGTATATGTCAAATCCCAATCTTCCAATTTACCCCTCCCCCCTTCCCCCTTAGTAACAATAAGTTTGTGTTCTGCATCTGTGACTCTATTTCTGTTTTGTAAATAGGTTCATTTGTACCATTTTTAAGATTCACATATAAGCAATATCATGGTATTTGTCATTGACTTACTCAGTATGACAATCTCTAGGGCCATCCACGTCACTGCAAATGGCATTATTTTGTTCTTTTTTATGGCTGTGTAATATTCCATTGTGTGTGTGTGTGTGTGTGTGTGTGTGTATGTATATATGTGTGTGTATATATATATATATATATATATATACACACCACATTTTCTTTATCCATTCCTCTGTTGATGGACATTTAGGTTGCTTCCATGTCCTGGCTATTGTAAATAGTGCTGCAGTGAACATTGGGGTACATGTATTTTTTGAATTATGGTTTTCTCTGGATATATGCCCAGGAGTGGGATTGCTGGATTATATGACAATATTGCTGAAAGGGAATAGTCAGTGCTAGTTTTTAATAATTAGTGCATGGGCCAAGGATGCCTGAGTCAGGTTCTTTTCTAAATTGAGATGCATCATCACTTCCTAGTGGTCAGTTATTGAAACATTTATTTATATATTCTATTAATGGAAAAGTGGGCCTAAATGGTTGTAGAGTTAAACTCTAAGGTACTGAATTCAAATTAATTTATAAAATATATTGCTTTTATCATACTTTTCCAGAAGATACCACTCAGTAATAAATAATTTTTTTTAATTAATTATTTTGGCTGTGTTGGGTCTCTGTTGCTGTGCATGGGCTTTCTCTGGTTGTGGCGAGCGGGGGCTACTCTGCGTTGCGGTGCGCGGGCTTCTCGTTGCGGTGGCTTCTCTTGTTGCAGACCACAGGCTCTAGGCACACGGGCTTCAGTAGTTGCAGCATGTGGGCTCAGTAGTTGTGGCTTGCGGGCTCTAGAGCGCAGGCTCACTAGTTGTGGTGCACGGGCTTAGTTGCTCCGCAGCATGTGGGATCTTCCCGGACCAGGGCTCGAACCCGTGTCCCCTGCGTTGGCAGGCGGATTCTTAACCACTGTGCCACCAGGGAAGCCCAGTAGAAAATAGTTGAACTCGTTGAACTTGAGGTTATATGAATTATGCATATAGACATATAATAATATATTATTGGAAAACATTTACCTTTTAAATGCCAGATTGCTAAGTAAACTACTAGTGTGATCTATATGGGGGGCGATAATTTTTTAAAGACAGATATTTAGATTTTCTGTTTTGGCTTTTTTTATTCAGCATTTCTTCAGACTATAGAAAGCAGTCAGTCCTACCTTTTCAAGTCTTGGTTTGTCAGAAATTTTCCTTGGTTCATGTGTCTAATCCTGCTTATTTACATGATTATGTATAACCACTTAATGTATTCTGAAATAGTATATTGGTTAAGACAAGGGTTTTGCAGTCAGAACTGTGTTAGTCTTGTGACTTGCCAATTATGGTCTATGTGGTCTTTGACAAGTTGTTTGATTGCTCTTGAGCCTTAGTTTCCTTATCTATAAATGGACTTTAATGTGCTTCAGAATTGTTGCAAGGACTTAACGATCTATGAGCTAAAAAGCATTTAGCACTGCTGCTACCTCTGGTGGTGTTATTGTCAGATTCCCACCGTGCTATTGGGCAAATGATTTAACTTCCATAAACCTTGGTTAACTCATCTGTTAATGAGAATAACACTCTCCGGGTGCCTACTTCACAGAGGGTTACTTGGGAAATCAAAGATAATCATGTGATAGTAGTTGATAAACTTCTCAACCTATCTAAGCTGAGGTAACAAGTCTTACGCCATTAGGACTGGGCAGGTAAAAGCAGAGGGAGTGGAGATTAGCTTTTTGGGAAAGGGCTTAGCTGAAGTCTTGATGACAGATCTGTCTTCCTTCAGTACTGCTAGACTGTGGCACATGCAGACACATAACTTCCTTTCCAGATAAGTCAGGCTCAGAATGCATAGCTGTTTCATCACTGTCCTCCATGTGCTTGTAAGATCCTAGGTGAAGAATTTGTGATAGAGTCCAAACTCTCTTAGTTCAGTAGCTATGGCCCTTTATGATTTGCTCTCAACTTCCATTTCTTTACCTCATTCCCTGGCATTTCCTCTTATATCTCTCTCATAACCTCTAACTCCATTGTTTTTTCCAGAGAGAGGAGTAAGCACTTAAATGAACAGTTTGAGAGTATATTCTTTTATTTTTTTCTGTGTTCCTACACAGATGTGTAACTCTCACATACATTTATATTTTTCTTCAAACAAACAAAAAGTGCCAAGTCAATCATATTATGAAGACGCCACATTTTCAGAAAGTCTTTACTGGATTGTATGCCCATCAGCAGTCTGTGAGGGTGCAAGTTTCTCTGTGTCCTCACCAGCATGGTTCTTTTTTATTTTTTAATCAATTTGATAGATAAAACATTACTTCTCATTGTATTTGTTAAATAAATATTCTTCTAATAACTAGTGAAGATGTCTTTCTAGATCTTTCAAACAGCCAGGAGAGGAACTCAAGGTTCATTTGAGCATTTGCTTCAAAATGAAAACATAACTTTGGACTCTATGAAATCCACTTGTCAAACATTGGGTTAGCGTACTATCTTACCTTGTCTTTACCCTGAACTACAGCTTAGAAACCACCATCCCAAATTTGATGTTTCTCAATCCTTTGTGTATGTATGTATGTATGTAATCACAGGCCATATACATTAATTTGTATGTTTTGAAACTTTATACACATGGAACCATTCTTTACCATTCTGCAACTTACATTTTTTTGTCTTTTTTTAAAAAACTTTTTATTTTATATTGGAGTATAGTTGATTAACAATGTTGTGTAAGTTTCACATGTACAGTGAAGTGATTCAGTTATGCATGTACACGTATCTATTCTTTTTCAGATTCTTGCCCCATTTAGGTTAGTACATATTGAGCAGAGTTCCCTGTATATAGTAGGACCTTGTTGGTTATCCATTTAAAATATAACACTGTGTACATGTCAGTCCCAAACTCCCTAACTATCCCTTCTCCCCACCCTTCCCCCCAGTAACCATTAGTTTGTTCTCTAAGTCTGTGAGTCTGTTTCTGTTCTGTGAATAAGTTCATTTGCATCTGTTTTTTAGATTCCACGTATAAGCAATATCATACGATATTTCACTTTGTCTGTCTGACTTCACTCAGTATGATAATCTCTAGGTCCATCCAGGTTGTTGCAAATGACATTATTTCATTCTTTTTTATGGCTGAGTAATATTCCATTGTATATATATATACTACATTTTCTTTATCCATTCCTCTGTCAGTGAACATTTAGGTTGTTTCCATATCTTGGTTGTTGTAAACAATGCTGTAATGAACATCAGGGTGCATGTATCCTTTTGGACCATGTTTTTCTCTGGATATATGCCCAGGAGTGGGATTGCAGGATCATATAGTAGCTCTGTTTTTAGTTTTTAAGGAACCTCCATACTGTTCTCCATAGTGGCTGTACCAATTGGCATTCCCACCAACAGTGTAGGAGGGTTTCCTTCTCTCCACACCCTCTCCAGCATTTACTGTTTGTGGATTTTTTGATAATAGCCATTCTGACTGGTGTGAGGTGGTATCTCAATGTAGTTTTGACTTGCATTTCTCTGATAATTAGCGATGTTGAACATCTTTTCATGTGCCCCTTGGCCATCTGTTTATCTTCTTTGGAGAAATGTCTATTTAGGTCTTCTACCCACTTTTTGATTGGATTCCTTGTTTTGATGATATTAAGCCACACGAGCTGTTTGTAAATATTGGAGACTAATCCATCCTCCGTCACATCATTTGCAAATATTTTCTCACATTCTGTGAGTTGTCTTTTCATTTTATTTATGGTTTCCTTTGCTGTGTAAAAGCTTTTGAGTTTAATTAGGTCCCCTTTGTTTCTTTTTGTTTTTGTTTCTATTACTCTGGGAGATGGATCGAAAGAGATATTGCTGCAATTTATGTCAGATAGTGTTCTGCCTGTGTTTTCCTCTAAGAGTTTTATGGTGTTCAGCCTCACATTTAGGTCTTTAATCCATTTGGAGCTTATTTTTGTGTATGGTGTTAAAAATTTTTCTAATTTCATTTTTTTACACATAGCTGTCCAGTTTTCCCAGCACATTTGTTGAAGAAATTGTCTTTACACATTGTACGGTCTTGTCTCCTTTGTCATAGATTAATTGACCATAGGTGCGTGGGTTTATCTGTGGGCTTTCTATCCTGTTCCAGTGATCTATATTTCTGTTTTTGTGCCAGTACCATACTGTTTTGATGACTATAGCCTTGTAGTATTGTCTGAAGTCAGGGAGCCTGATTCCTCCAGCTCCGTTTTTCGATTTCAAGACTGTTTTGGCTGTTCTAGGTCTTTTGTGTCTCCATACAAATTTTAAGATTTTTTTGTTCTACTTCTATGAAAAATGCTAATGGCATTTGATAGGGATTTCATTGAATCTGCAGATTACCTTCCGTAGTATAGTCATTTTGACAGTACTGACTCTTCCAGTCTAAGAACATGGTATATCTTTCCATCTGTGTCATCTTTGATTTCTTACACCAGCATCTTATAGTTTTTGGAGTACAGGTCTTTGGTCTCCTTAGGTAGTTTATTCCTAGGTTTTTTATTCTTTTTGATGTGATGGTAAATGGGAGTGTTTCTTTTTTTTTTTTTTCCAATCTTTATTGTAGTATAATTGCTTTACAATGGTGTATTAGTTTCTGCTTTATAACAAAGTGAATCAGTTGTACATATACATATATTCCCATATCTCTTCCCTCTTGCGTCTCCCTCCCTCCCATCCTCCCTATGCCACCCCTCCAGGCGGTCACAAAGCACCGAGCTGATCTCCCTGTGCTTTGCGGCTGCTTCCTACTGGCTATCTACCTTACGTTTGGTAGTCTATATATGTCCATGCCTCTCTCTCGCTTTGTCCCAGCTTACCCTTCACCCTCCCCATATGCTCAATTCCATTCTCTAGTAGGTCTGTGTCTTTATTCCTGTCTTACTCCTAGGTTCTTCATGACATTTTTTTTCTTTAATTCCATATATATGTGTTAGTATACAGTATTTGTCTTTCTCTTTCTGACTTCACTCTGTATGACAGACTCTAGGTCTATCCACCTCATTACAAATAGCTCAGTTTTGTTTCTTTTTATGGCTGAGTAATATCGCATTGTATATATGTGCCACATCTTCTTTATCCATTCATCTGATGATGGACACTTAGGTTGTTTCCATCTCCGGGCCATTGTAAACAGAGCTGGAATGAACATTTTGGTACATGACTATTTTTGAATTATGGTATTCTCAGGGTATATGCCCAGTAGTGGGATTGCTGGGTCATATGGTAGATCTATTTTTAGTTTTTTTTTTTTTTTTTTTTGCGGTACGCGGGTCTCTCACTGGCGTGCCCTCTCCCATTGCGGAGCACAGGCTCTGGACGTGCAGGCTCAGTGGCCATGGCTCACGGGCCCAGCTGCTCCACAGCATGTGGGATCTTCCCGGACCGGGGCACGAACCCATGTCCCCTGCATTGGCAGGTGGACGCTCAACCACTGTGCCACCAGGGAAGCCCTATTTTTAGGTTTTTAAGGAACCTCCATACTGTTCTCCATAGTGGCTGTACCAATTTACATTCCCACCAGCAGTGCAGGAGGGTTCCCTTTTCTCCACACCCTCTCCAGCATTTATTGTTTCTAGATTTTTTGATGATGCCCATTCTGACTGGTGTGAGATGATATCTCATTGTAGTTTTCATTTGCATTTCTCTAATGATTAATGATGTTGAGCATTCTTTCATGTGTTTGTTGGCAATCTGTATATCTTCTTTGGAGAAATGTCTATTTAGGTCTTCTGCCCATTTTTGGATTAGGTTGTTTGTTTTTTTGTTATTGAGCTGCTTATAAATTTTGGAGATTAATTCATTGTCAGTTGCTTCATTTAGAAATATTTTCTCCCATTCTGAGGGTTATTTTTTCGTCTTGTTTATGGTTTCCTTTGCTGTGCAAAAGCTTTTAAGTTTCATTAGGTCCCATTTGTTTATTTTTGTTTTTATTTCCATTTCTCTGGGAGGTGGGTGTAAAAGGATCTTGCTGTGATTTATGTCATAGAGTGTTCTGTCTATTTTTTTCTGTAAGACTTTGATAGTTCCTGGCCTTACATTTAGGTCTTTAATCCATTTTGAGATTATTTTTGTGGATGGTGTTAGGGAGTGATCTAATCTCATACTTTTACATATACATGTCCAGGATTCCCAGCACCACTTATTGAAAAGGGTGTCCTTTCTCCACTGTACATTTCTGCCTCCTTTATCAAAGATAAGGTGACAGTATGTGCGTGGGTTTATCTCTGGGCTTTCTATCCTGTTCCATTGATCTATCTTTCTGTTTTTGTGCCAGTACCATACTGTTTTGATTTCTGTAGCTTTGTAGTATAGTCTGAAGTCAGGGAGCCTGATTCCTCCAGCTCCGTTTTTCGTTCTCAGGATTGCTTTGGCTGTTTGGGGTCTTTTATGTTTCCATACAAATTGTGAAATATTTTGTTCTACTTCTGTGAAAAATGCCAGTGGTAGTTTGATAGGGATTGCATTGAATCTGTAGATTGCTTTGGGTAGTAGAGTCATTTTCACAAAGTTGATTCTTCCAATCCAAGAACACAGTATGTCTTTCCATCTATTTGTATCATCTTTAATTTCTTTTATTAGTGTCTTATAATTTTCTGCATATAGGCCTTTTGTCTCCTTAGGTAGTTTTATTCCTAGATATTTTATTCTTTTTGTTGCAATGGTAAATGGGAGTGTTTTCTTGATTTCACTTTCAGATTTTTCATCATTAGTATATAGGAATGCCAGAGATATCTGTGCATTAATTTTGTATCCTGCTCCTTTACCAAATTCATTGATTAGCTCTAGTAGTTTTCTGGTAGCATCTTTATGATTCTCTATGTATAGTATCATGTCATCTGCAAACAGTGACAGCTTTACTTCTTCTTTTCCATTTTGGATTCCTTTTATTTCCTTTTCTTCTCTGATTGCTGTGGCTAAAACTTCCAAAACTATGTTGAATAAGAGTGGTGAGAGTGGGCAGCCTTGTCTTGTTCCTGATCTTAGTGGAAATGCTTTCAGTCTTTCACCATTGAGGACGATGTTGGCTGTGGGTTTGTCATATATGGCCTTTATTTTGTTGAGGAAAGTTCCCTCTATGCCTACTTTCTGCAGGGTTTTTATCATAAATGGGTGTTGAATTTTGTCAAAAGCTTTCTCTGCATCTACTGAGATGATCATATGGTTTTTCTCCTTCAATTTGTTGATATGGTTGATCACATTGATTGATTTGCGTATATTGAAGAATCCTTGCATTCCTGGAATAAACCCCACTTGATCATGGTGTATGATCCTTTTAATGTGCTGTTGGATTCTGTTTGCTAGTATTTTGTTGAGGATTTTTGCACATGTGTTCATCGGTGATATTGGCCTGTAGTTTTCTTTCTATGTGACATCCTTGTCTGGTTTTGGTATCAAGGTGATGGTGGCCTCGTAGAATGAGTTTGGGTGTGTTCCTCCCTCTGCTATATTTTGGAAGAGTTTGAGAAGGATAGGTGTTAGCTCTTCTCTAAATGTTTGATAGAATTTCGCCTGTGAAGCCATCTGGTCCTGGGCTTTTGTTTGTTGGAAGATTTTTAATCACAGTTTCAATTTCAGTGCTTGTGATTGGTCTGTTCATATTTTCTATTTCTTCCTGATTAAGTCTTGGCAGGTTGTGCCTTTCTAAGAATTTGTCCATTTCTTCCAGGTTGTCCATTTTATTGGCATAGAGTTGCTTCTAGTAATCTCTCATGATCTTTTGTATTTCTGCAGTGTCAAGTGTTACTTCTCCTTTTTCATTTCTAATTCTATTGATTTGAGTCTTCTCCCTTTTTTTCTTGATGAGTCTGGCTAATGGTTTATCAATTTTGTTTATCTTCTCAAAGAACCAGCTTTTAGTTTTATTGATCTTTGCTATTGTTTCCTTCATTTCTTTTTCATTTATTTCTGATCTGATTTTTATGATTTCTTTCCTTCTGCTAACTTTGGAGTTTTTTTGTCCTTCTTTCTCTAATTGCTTTAGGTGCAAGGTTAGGTTGTTTATTCGAGATGTTTCCTGTTTCTTAAGGTAGGATTGTATTGCTATAAACTTCCCTCTTAGAACTGCTTTTGCTGCATCCCATAGGTTTTGGGTCATCGTGTCTCCATTGTCATTTGTTTCTAGGTATTTTTTAATTTCCTCTTTGATTTCTTCAGTGATCACTTCGTTATTAAGTAGTGTATTGTTTAGCCTCCATGTGTTTGTATTTTTTACAGATCTTGTCCTGTAATTAATATCTAGTCTCATAGCGTTGTGGTTGGAAAATATATTTGATACAATTTCAATTTTCTTAAATTTATCAAGGCTTGATTTGTGACCCAAGATATGATCTATCCTGGAGAATGTTCCATGAGCACTTGAGAAAAATGTGTATTCTGCTGTTTTTGGATGGAATGTCCTATAAGTATCAATTAAGTCCATCTTGTTTAATGTATCATTTAAAGCTTGTGTTTCCTTATTTATTTTCATTTTGGATGATCTGTCCATTGGTGAAAGTCGGGTGTTAAAGTACCCTGCTATGAACGTGTTACTGTCGATTTCCCCTTTTATGGCTGTTAGTATTTGCCTTATGTATTGAGGTGCTCCTATGTTGGGTGCATAATTATTTACAATTGTTATATCTTCTTCTTGGATCGATCCCTTGATCATTATGCAGTGTCCTTCTTTGTCTCTTCTAATAGTCTTTGTTTTAAAGTCTATTTTGTCTGATATGAGAATTGCTACTCCAGCTTTCTTTTGGTTTTCATTTGCATGGAAAATCTTTTTCCATCCCCTTACTTTCAGTCTGTATGTGTCTCTGGGTCCGAAGTGGGTCTCTTGTAGACAGCATATATATGGGTCTTGTTTTTGTATCCATTCAGCCAATCTGTGTCTTTTGGTGGGAGCATTTAGTCCATTTGCATTTAAGGTAATTATCGATATGTATGTTCCTATTACCATTTTCTTAATTGTTTTGGGTTCGTTATTGCAGGTCTTTTCCTTCTCTTGTGTTTCTTGCTTAGAGAAGTTCCTTTAGCATTTGTTGTAAAGCTGGTTTGGTGGTGCTGAACTCTCTCAGCTTTTGCTTGTCTGTAAAGGTTTTAATTTCTCCATCAAATCTGAATGAGATTCTTGCTGGGTAGAGTAATCTTGGTTGCAGGTTTTTCTCCTTCATTACGTTAAGTATGTCCTGCCACTCCCTTCTGGCTTGAAGAGTTTCTGCTGAAAGATCAGCTGTTAACCTTATGGGGATTCCCTTGTGTGTTATTTGTTGTTTTTCCCTTGCTGCTTTTAATATGTTTTCTTTGTATTTAATTTTTGACAGTTTGATTAATATGTGTCTTGGCGTATTTCTCCTTGGGTTTATCCTGTATGGGACTCTCTGTGCTTCCTGGACTTGATTAACTATTTCCTTTCCCGTATTAGGGAAGTTTTCAACTATACGCTCTTCAAATATTTTCTCAGTCCCTTTCTTTTTCTCTTCTTCTTCTGGAACTCCTATAATTCGAATGTTGGTGCGTTTAAAGTTGTCCCATAGGTCTCTGAGACTGTCCTCAGTTCTTTTCATTCTTTTTTCTTTATTCTGCTCTGCAGTAGTTATTTTCACTATTTTATCTTCCAGGTCACTTACTCGTTTTTCTGCCTCAGTTATTCTGCTATTGATCCCATCTAGAGTATTTTTAATTTCATTTATTGTGTTGTTCATCATTGTTTGTTTCCTCTTTAGTTCTTCCAGGTCCTTGTTAAATGTTTCTTGCATTTTGTCTATTCTATTTCTAAGATTGGATCATCTTTACTATCATTATTCTGAATTCTTTTTTAGGTAGACTGGCTATTTCCTCTTCATTTGTTAGGTCTGGTGGGTTTTTATCTTGCTCCTTCATCTGCTGTGTGTTTTTCTGTCTTCTCATTTTGCTTATCTTACTGTATTTGGGGTCTCCTTTTTGCAGGCTGCAGGTTCGTAGTTCCTGTTGTGTTTGGTGTCTGTCCCCAGTGGCTAAGGTTGGTTCTGTGGGTTGTGTAGGCTTCTGGGTGGAGGGGACTAGTGCCTGTGTTCTGGTGGATGACACTGGCTCTTGTCTTTCTGGTGGGCAGGTCCACGTCTGGTGGTGTGTTTTGGGGTGTCTGTGGACTTATTATGATTTTAGGCATCCTTTCTGCTAATGGGTGGGGTTGTGCTCCTGTCTTGCTAGTTGTTTGGCATAGGGTGTCCAGCACTGTAGCTTGCTGGTCGTTGAGTGAAGTTGGGTGCTGGTGTTGAGATGGAGATCTCTGGGAGATTTTCGCCCTTTGATATTATGTGCAGCTGGGAGGTCTCTTGTGGACCAATGTCCTGAAGTTGGCTCTCCCACTTCAGAGGCACAGCACTGACTCCTGGCTGCAGCACCAAGAGCCTTTCATCCACATGGCTCAGAATAAAAGGGAGAAAAAGTAGAAAGAAAGAATTAGTAGAAAGAAAGAAAGAAAGGAAGGAAGGAAAGAAGGAGGGAGGGAGGGAGGAAGGAGGAAAGGAAGGAAAAAAAGAAAGAAGATAAAGTAAAATACAGTAAGAAAAAATATAATGAAGTTATTAAAATAAAAAATAATTATTAAGAAAAAAATTTAAAAAAGAAAAAAAAACGGACGGATAGAACCCTAGAACAAATGGTGGAAGCAAAGCTATACAGACAAAATCTCACACAGAAGCATACACAGACACACTCACAAAAGGAGGAAAAGGGGAAAAAATCTTAAATCTTGTTCTCGAAGTCCACCTCCTCGATTTGGGATGATTCGTTGTCTATTCATGTATTCCACAGATGCAGGGTACATCAAGTTGATTGTGGAGCTTTAATCCGCTGCTTCTGAGGCTGCTGGGAGAGATTTCCCTTTCTCTTCTTTGGTCTCACAGCTCCCAGGGGCTCAGCTTTGGATTTGGCCCCGCCTCTGCATGTAGGTCGCCGGAGGACGTCTGTTCTTCGCTCAGACAGGACGGGGTTAAAGGAGCAGCTGCTTCGGGGACTCTGGCTCACTCAGGCCAGTGGCGGGGAGGGAGTGGCATGGAGTGCGGGGCGAGCCTGCGGCAGCAGAGGCCAGCATGACGTTGCACCAGCGTGAGGTGCGCCGTGTGTTCTCCCGGTGAAGTTGTCCCTGGATCCCGGGACCCTGGCAGTGGCGGCTCCCCGGAAGGGGGGTGTGGATAGTGACCTGTGCTTGCACCCAGGCTTCTTGGTGGTGGCAGCAGCAGCAGCCTTAGCGTCTCATGCCTGTCTCTGGGGTCCGCGCTGATAGCCGCGGCTCGCGCCCGTCTCTGGAGCTCCTTTAAGCAGCGCTCCCAGTCCCCTCTCACGCACCAGGAAACAAACAGGGAAGAAAAAATCTCTTGCCTCTTTGGCGGGTCCAGACCTTTTCCCGGACTGCCTCCTGGCCAGCCACGATGCACTAACCCCCTGTAGGCTGTGTTCACACCGCCAACCTCAGTCCTCTCCCTGCGCTCGGACCCCAAAGCCCGAGCCTCAGCTCCCAGCCCCGCCCGCCCCGGCGGGTGAGCAGACAAGCCTCTCGGGCTGGTGAGTGCCGGTCGGCACCGATCCTCTGTGCGAGAATCTCTCCGCTTTGTCCTCCGCACCCCCGTTGCTGTGTTCTCTTCCGCGGCTCCAAAGCTTCCCCCCCGCCACTCGCAGTCTCCGCCCGCAAAGGGGCTTCCTAGTGTGTGGAAACCTTTCCTCCTTCACAGCTCCCTCCCACTGGTGCTGGTCCCATCCCTATCCATTTGTCTCTGTTTATTCTTTTTTCTTTTGCCCTACCCAGGTACATGGGGAGTTTCTTGCCTTTTGGGAGGTCTGAGGTCTTCTGCCAGCGTTCAGTAGGTGTTCTGTAGGAGTTGTTCCACGTGTAGATGTATTTCTGGTGTATTTGTGGGGAGGAAGGTGATCTCTGCATCTTACTCTTCCGCCATCTTCCCCTTGTCTTTAATGTTCCTTATTAAATATAATTTATATTCACTGCTAGTGTTCGAGGGTCTCCTGCAGAGGCGGGAGGTGGCTCTGTTTCACCATGGGGACAAGGACACTGGCAGCAGCAGTTCTGGGAAGTACTCCTTGGCATGAGCCCTCCCAGAGTCTGAATGGGATTGTTTCTTGAATTACTCTGTCTGATCTTTCATTATTAGTGTATAGCAATGCAACAGATTTCTGTATATTAGTTTTGTAACCTGCAACTTTGCCAGATTCATTGATGAGCTCCAGTAGCTTTGTGGTAGCATCTTTAGGATTTTCGATGTGTAGTATCATGTCATCTGCAAACAGTGAGAGTTTTAACTGCTTTTCCAATTTGGATACCTTTTTTTTCTCTGATTGCTGTACCTAGGATTTCCTAAACGGTGTTGAATAGAAGTGGTGAGAGTGGACATCCTTGTCTTATTCCTGATCTTAGAGGAAATGCTTTTAGCTTTTCACTGTTGAGTATGATGTTATCTGTAGGTTTGTCATATATGGCCTTTATTATGTTGAGGTATGTCCCCTCTATGCCCACTTTCTGGAGAGTTTTTATCATAAATGGGTGCTAAAGTTTGTCAAAAGCTTTTTCCTGCATCTGTTGAGATGATCATATGGTTTTTATTCTTCAGTTTGTTCATGTGGTGTATCACACTGATCGATTTGCGGATGTTGAAAAATCCCTGCATCCCTGGGATAAATCCCATTTCATCTTGTTGTATGATCCTTTTAATATATTGTTGGATTTGGATTGCTAGTATTTTGTTGAGGATATTTGCATCTGTGTTCATCAGTGATACTGGCCTACAATTTTTTGTTCATGTGGTATCTTTGTCTGGTTTTGGTATCAGGGTGACGGTGGCATCATAGAATGAATTTGGGAGTTTTCGTTCCTCGGAACAGTTTCAGAAGGATAGGTGTTAGCTCTCCTCTAAATGTTTGATAGAATTCACCTGTGAAGCTATCAGGTCCTGGACATCGTTTTTTGGAAGTTTTTAAATCACAGTTTTCAATTTCTATGCTTGTGATTGGTCTGTTCATATTTTTTATTTCTTCCTGGTTCAGTCTTGGGAGATTGTACCTTTCTAAGAAGTTGTCTGTTTCTTTCAGGTTGTCCATTTTATTGGCATACAGTTGCTTGTAGTAGTCTCTTATGGTCCTTTGCATTTCTGTTGTGTCAGTTGTAACTTATTATTCATTTTCAGTTTTATTGATTTGAGTCCTCTTCCTTTTTTATTCTTGATGAGTCTGGCTAAAGGTTTATCAATTTTGTTTTTCTTTTCAAAGAACCAGCTTTTAGTTTCATTGATCTTTACTATTGTTTTCTTTGTCTCTATTTCATTTGTTTTTGCTCTGATCTTTATGATTTCTTCTAGTAACTTCAGGTTTTGATGTTCTTTCTCTAGTTGCTTTAGGTATAAGTTTATGTTGTTAATTTGAGATTTTTCATGTTTCCTGAGGTAAGGTTTTATTGCTATAAACTCCCCTCTTAGAACTGCTTTTGCTGCATCCCATAGGTTTTGGATTGTTGTGCTTTTGTTTTCATTTGTCTCTAGGTATTTTTTGATTTCTTCAGTGATCCATCGGTTGTTTAGTTGCATGTTGTTTAGCCACCACATGTTTGTGCTTTTTACATATTTTTCTTATAGTTTATTTCTAATCTCATAGCATTGAGGTTGGAAAAGGTGCTTGATATGATTTCAATTTTCTTAAATTTACTGAGGCTTGCTTTTTGTGGCCCAGCATGTGGTCAGTCCTGGAGAATGTTCCATGTGCACAGGAGAAGAACGTGTATTCTGTGGCATTTGGATAGAATGCTCTTCTATAAATATCAATTAAGTCCATGTGGTCTGATGTGTCGTTTAAGGCCTGTGTTTCCTTATTTGATTTTCTGCCTGCATGATCTGTCCATTGATGGAAGTGGGTTGTTAAAGTCCCCCACTATTGTTGTGTTACTGTTGGTTTCTCCCTTTTTGGCTGTTAGTATTTGCCTTATTTGTTGAGGTGCTCCTATGTTGGGTGCATATATATATACAATTGTTATATCTTGTTGTTGGACTGATCTCTTGATCATGTAATATCCTTCTTTGTCTCTTTAACAGTCTTTATTTTAAAGTCTATTTTGTCTGAAATGAGTATTGCTATTCTAGCTTTCTTTTGATTTCCATTTGCATATAGTACCTTCTTCCATCCCCTCACTTTCAGTCTGTATGTGTCCCTAGGTCTGAAGTGGGTCTCTTGTAGACAGTATATATACAGGTCTTGTTTTTGTATCTATTCTTTGTGTTTTGGGTGGAGCATTTAATTCGTTTACATTTAAGGTAATTATTGATATGTATGTTCCTATTGCCATATTCTTAATTGTTTGGGTTTGTTTTTGTAGGTCTTTTTTCTTCCTTTCCTCTTTTTTCTGTGGTACACGGGCCCCTCACTGTTGTGGCCCCTCCCGCTGTGGAGCACAGGCTCTGGACGCGCAGGCCCAGTGGCCACGGCCCACGGGCCCAGCCGCTCCGCGGCATGTGAGATCGTCCCAGACCAGGGCGCGAACCTATGTCCTCTGCATCAGCAGGCGGACTCTCAACCACTGCGCCACCAGGGAAACCCCTTCCTTTCCTCTTTTGTTTTCTTCTCTTGTGGTTTGATTACCATCTTTAGTGTTGTGTTTGGGTGGCTTTTTCTCCTTTTGTGTGTGTATCTGTTGTAGTTTTGGGGTTTGCTGTTTCCATGAGGTTTTGATATAACAGTCTGTATATGTACAAGGTTTGCTAAAGTTGCTGGACTCTTCCTGCCTAGAGAAGTTCGTCTAGCATTTATTGCAAAGCTGGTCTGGTAATGCTGAATTTTCTCAGTTTTTGCTTGTCTGTAAAGCTTTTGATTTCTCTGTCAAATCTGAATGAGAGCCTTGCTACATAGAGTATTCTGCTTGTAGCTTCTTCCCTTTCATCACTTTAAATATATTGTACCACTCCCTTCAGCCCTGCAGAGTTTATGCTGAGAAATCAGCTGATAACCTTATGGGAATTCCCTTGTGTCTTATTTGTTGTTTTCCCCTGTTGCTTTTAATATATTTTGTCTTTAATTTTTGTCATTTAGATTACTATGTGTCTTGGCATGTTCCTCCTTGGGTTTATCCTGCCTGGTACTGTCTGTGCTTCCTGGACTTGGGTGACTGTTTCCTTCCCCATATTAGAGATGTTTTCAGCTGTTACGTCTTCAAATATATTTTCAGGTCCTTTCTCTCACTCTTCCCCTTCTGGGACCCCTATAATGTAAATGTTGGTGTGTTTTAATGTTGTCCCAGAGGTCTCTTAGATATTCTTCATTTCTTTTCATTGTATTTTCTTTATTCTGTTCAGCAGTGATTTCTACCATTGTGTCTTCCAGGTCACTTATCCATTTTTCTGCCTCAGTTATTCTGCTATTGATACCTTCTAGTGTATTTTTCACTTCGGTTACTGTATTGTTCATCTGTTCTTTTGTTCTTTTAGGTCTTTGTTAAACATTTCTTGCATCTTCTTGATCCTTGCCTCCATTTTTTTCCCAAGCTTCTGGATCATCTTCACTATCATTATTCTGAATTCTTTTTCTGGAAGGTTGCCTATCTCCACTTCACTTAGTTGTTTTTCTGGGGTTTTATCTTGTTCCTTCATGTGGGACATATTCCTCTACTGTTTCATTTTGTCTAACTTTCTATAATTGTGGTTTTTGTTCCCCTGGCTGCAGGATTGTAGTTCTTCTTGCTTCTGCTGTGTGTCCTCTGGTGGATGAAGCTATCTAAGAGGTTTGTGCAAGCTTCCTGACTGGGAGGAAGGGGTGGTGGGTGGAGCCTGGGTCTTGTCCCTCTGGTGGGTAGGGCTGTGCTCAGTAAAACTTTAACCCACTTGTCTGCTGATGGGTGTGGCTGTGTTCCCTCCCTGTTGGTTGTTTGGCCTGAGGCGACCCAGCACTGGTGCCTACAGGCTGTTTGGTGGGGCTCATGGTGGCCTCCGGGAGGTGAGGGTCTCAAGCCAATGAGTACTTCCCAGAACTACTGCTGCCAGTGTCTTTGTCCCCACAGTGAGCCACAACCACCCTCTGCCTCTGCAGGAGATCCTCCAATACTAGCAGTTAGGTCTGGCCCAGTCTCTTAAGAGGTCACTGCTTTTTTCCCCTGGGTCCTGGTTCACACGAGACTTTGTGTGTGCCCTCCAGGAGTGGAGTTTCTGTTTTCCCCAGTCCTGTGGAAGTCCTGTGATCAAATCCTGCTGGTCTTCAAAGCCAGATTCTCTGGCGGGGACTCCTCCCATTGCCAGACCCCCAGGCAACTGGGAAGCCTGACATGGGGCTCAGATCTTTCAGTCCAGTGGGAGAACTTCTGTAGAATAATTGTTTTCCAGTTTGTGGGTTGCCCACCCATGGGTATGGGATTTGATTTCATCGCAGTTGCACCCCTCCTACTGTCTTGTTGTGGCTTATTCTTTGTCTTTGGATGTAGGGTATCTTTTTTGGTAGGTTCTAGCATTTTTTTTTGTGGATGGTTGTTCAACAGTTAGTTGTGATTCTGGTGTTCTCATAAAAAAGGGTGAGTGCACATCCTTCTACTCTGCTATCTTGAGCTAATTCTGGAAGGAATTTTCTGTTTTTTGTCTTGTTTTTATTGTTTACCATCTCTTCTGAGATCTGTTTCTGTTGCTTCCTTTAGGTGTAGTGATTTATTTTTCCATTGGGTAGTATAACCTTGCCGCAGTGGCTCCTTGTGCAAATACAGAAGTTTTCATACTGTAAATACCTAGAAGTAGAATTGATAGATCAAATGGGTTTACCTGGACATTTTCTAATTCATCAAATTTTTGCCATGTTACTCTCCAAAGTCGTTTTGACAATTGATACTTTTACCAGCAGAGTGTGAGTTCTCACAGCTCCACTTTCTCCCATGTTGGTTTTAGCAGACTTTTTCACCTGCTAACCTGATGGCAGTTATAGCTTTTCATATTTCTCTAATTATTAGTGCTATTGAGTATTTAATGGACTTTTAAATATCTCCTGTGAATTGCCTGCCCACTTCTTAGTGCAGTATTTGCCTTTTCTTAGAAATCTGCTAAGTTTTTTATGTTTTCTAGACTCAAATCCTTTTTTAGAAATGAGTTACAAAGATCTGTTCCTAGTCTGTAGCATGTTCTTTTGTTTCTATTATTTCTAATTAACATTTTAAAAGTTGTTAAATGTTCACAAACTTAGAAGTTTGGAGTTCAGTAAAATAACCTGCTTTTTCCCAAATTAATTGAGAGTAAGGTGTTCATCTGATGCTCCATCATCCCTGAGTATTTTAGCAGCAGTTCTCTATCCTTTTGGCCTAAGAACAACTTTACAGTCTTAAAAAATTATTTGGAACTTTAGAACTTATTTATATAACGGTTATATTTACTCATATTTACTATATTAGAAATTAAAATTAAGGAATTTAAAAATTAATTTTTAAAAGACATATTACATGTAATATAAATAAAAACTTCTATGAAAAATAACTACTTTTCAAAACAGGTGGATTTGTTTCACATTTTTTGCAAATTTCCTTAATGTCTTCCTTAACAGATAATGGCTGAATTCTCATAATTGTTTCAATCAGTTGCAATATGTTATTTTGGCTGAAGAATATGAAGAAAATCAGTCCTCAAACATATATGTAGTTGGAATATTTTAATATCCTTTTCAGATAATTGAAGATATTCAATGATAACTAGTTTAAAATGGCAGTGATAAATAACTTCTTGAAGATTAACTGCAATGTAGAATTTAAACCTATATTAATGAACTTTTTCCCCCTAACTTTTTATTTAGAAATAATGATAGACTCATAGGAAGTTGCAAAAATAACACTTCACTTAGCATCCCTTAATGTTAGCATCTTATATAATTGGAGTACAATATGAAAACCAGGAGATTGACATTGATACTATATGGGACTATAAGACCATATTCGGTTTTTTGCCTTTTTTTTAGGTGTTTTTGTGTGTGTCTATGATTCTGCATGTTTTTATCCCATGTATAGGTTCACAGTTAAGATATGGAATGGTTTCATCACCTCAAAGGAACTCTCCCTCCCTACCTTGTCCTTATCCCCTGAAAATTCCTGTTCCATTCTCCATCTGTATAGTTTCATCAGTTCAAACAATGTTGCATAAATTGAATTATAAAGTATGTAAACTTTTCAGATTGACCTTTTCATTAAACTTAATAGCCTTGAGATCCAGCCAGGTTGTTGCATATATCAGTAGCTCATTCCTTTTTTTGCTGAGTAGTGTTACCTTGTGTGAATGTACCAGAGTTTAACCATTCACTCACCAAAGGACTTTTGGATTGATTCCTTTTTTGGGTGGGTGGGGGGATTACAAATAAATGGTATGAACATTGGTGTACAGGGTTTTTTAAAAAATATATTATTTATTTATTTGGCTGTGCAGGGTCTTAGTTGCAGCACACCGGTTCTTCGTTGCTCTGTGCAGGATCTTCATTGCTGCGTGCAGGATCTTTAGTTGTGGCATGCAAGATATTTAGTTGCGGCATGTGGAATCTTTAGTTGCAGCACGTGAGATGTTTAGTTGTGGCACGTGGGATCTTTTAGTTGCGGCACGTGGGATCTTTTAGTTGCGGCACGTGGGATCTAGTTCCCTGACCAGAGATTGAACCCAGGCCCCCTGCATTGGGAGCGTGGAGTATTTATTTATTTATAATTTTGGTTGCATTTGGTCTTTGTTGCTGCGTGCGGGCTTTCTCTAGTTGCGGTGAGCTGGGGCTACGCTTCATTGAGGTGCACGGGCTTCTCATTGCGGTGGCTTTTCTTGTTGAGCATGGGCTCTAGGCGCGCGGGCTCAGTAGTTGTGGCGCATGGGCTTAGTTGCTTCTGTGGCATGTGGGATCTTTCCAGACCAGGGCTCGAACCCATGTCCCCTGCATTGGCAGGCAGATTCTTAAACACTGGGGAGTGCAGAGTCTTAATCACTGGACTGCCAGGGAAGTCCCAGTGTACAGGTTTTTTGTGTGAGCACAAGTTTTCATTTTTCTGAGGTAAATGCCAAAGAGTGAAATGCTGGATTATATGGTAGGTATATGTACCATATACATATTAGTTACACGTTATAACTAATTACTTATAACTTATAAGTAATCACTAAACTATTTTTTCAGAATTTTTGTATTCACCTCTGTTTTACCTTCCCACCAGCAGTATATAAGATATTTGGCTTCTCTGCATTCTTGTCCGCATTTAATGTTATTACTATTTTTTATTTATTTAAGGTGCTCTGACAGAGTGTAGTAATATTTCATTGTGGTTTTAATTTTCATTTCCCTAATAGCTAATGATGTTGAACACCTTACTTGTGCTATTTGCCATATGTATCTGCTCTTTGGTGAAATGTTTACACCTCTCTTTTGCCCATTTCCCAGTTGGGTTGTTTTTCTAAATTGAGTTTTGAGAGTTCTTTATGTGTTTAGATGTAAGACCTTTGTTGAATATGAGGTTTTCAAATATTTTCTCCCATAGCTTGTCTTTCCATCCTCTTAACAGGGTCTTTTGCAGTGCAAAATTTTAAATTTTTAATGAAGTTCAGTTTATCAATCTTTTTCTTTTATGGGTTGTACTTTTGGTGTCATGCCTGTGAGATCTTCACCTGGCTCTAGGTCCCAAAGATTTTCTCATTTCTTTACTTCTCCAAGTTTTATAGGTTTACATTTTATATCTAAAAATATCATAATTTTGAGTTAGCTTTTATTTAATTAATTTTAAATTAATTGAATTAATTTTTGTACAGTGTGAGATTTAGGTTCTTTTTTTATTTTTCTCCTTCCTCCCTCCCTCCTCCCTTCCTCCTCCTCCTCCTCCTCCTCCTCACCTGTCCTCTCTCTCCTCTCCTCTTTTCTTTTCCTTTTGGCCTATGGATGTTCAGCTTTTCCAGTGCCAACCTGTGGACTTTTCATTCCATTAAAATATGGCTCATTCATTTGTCTTGTAATTTGAGTGGCTCTGTTACCCATTTGTGATTTTCGAATCATCATAAATTAGTCAACTGGAAAATACTGTTTTATTGAGTTATGTAGATTTCCTAAATGTTGGCACACTTTATAGTACAATATTTTAAACATCCACATTTGTTAATAATGCCACTGATCTCATCAGAAAAGTCTTCAAAGGGCTTCCCTGGTGGCGCAGTGGTTGAGAGTTCGCCTGCCGATGCAGGGGACGCAGGTTCGTGCCCCGGTCCGGGAGGATCCCACATGCTGCGGAGCGGCTGGGCCCGTGAGCCATGGCCGCTGAGCCTGTGCGTTTGGAGCCTGTGCTCCGCAATGGGAGAGGCCACAACAGTGAGAGGCCCGTGTACCACAAAAAAAATAAAAGAAAGAAAAGTCTTTAAATACTGAGTAGCTTTTCAAGCTCATGATAAGAAGATACGTGTTTTCCAAAGTTCTGATTTTTGTTTTAACTCTAATTTTGTCATTGGCAACAAATATTCTCAGTTGTTTTATGTGAAGTGATGGGCTCACTTGCTTCATTTTTAAGAAAATGTCTGCCAAATACCTGGGTCTGCAGAGCTATGTATTCTCCTTACCTGGCTCAGGTTTGATAGTCCACATCAGGCCACTTCTAGTAACACCTTCCTTGGCTTACAGGGGCTCTGACTTCCTTTGCTAGGGAATTGGACACCCTCTTGTGTGGACACTCTTCTCATCTGCTTGGGATTCTAATTCCCTTTGTGGTTTCTTCATAGATTATTTTAGGAATGTGGTTTTTAATTTCTACATATTTGTGAATTTTTCAGATTTCTTTTGTTGATTTTTAATTTTATTACTTTGTGGTTGGAGAATGTATTTTCCATTTTACTTACAGAAACTTAAAGTTTTATGTTCCAAAATATAGTTTGTCCTAGAGAGTGTTTTCTGTTCACTTGAGAAGAGTGTGAATATTCTGCTGTTGTTTGGTGGAGTATTGATAAATGTCTCTTAGGCCTAGTTGGCTTATAGTGTTGTTCAGGTCTTCTATTCCTTGTTGATATGTCTAGTTGTTCTACCCAGTATTGAAAGTAGGGTATTGAAGTCACTATTATTGTTGAATCATCTGTTTTTTCCCTTCAATTCTGTGAGTTTTCATTTAATATATTTTGATGCTCTGTTAGGTGCATATGTGTTTGTAATTGTTTTATCTGCTTGATGGATTTACCCTTCTATTGTTATAAAATGTCCCTTGTCTTTAGTAATAATTTTTGTCTTAAAGTCTGTTTTGTCTGGTTAGTATTGGTGTGGTATACCTTTTTTCATCATTTTACTTTCAGTCTATTCATGTGTTTTAATCTAAACTGTTATCCCTTGTAGACAGCATACAGTTGGATCACTTTTTTTTTAATCCATTCTACGAACTAATGGCTTTTAAATTGAGGGTTTAATATTATCTATTTACATTTAGTTATTGATAAGGTAGAATTTGCACCCTGCTACTTTGTTTTCTGTGTGTCACATGTTTTTTGTTTCTCTTTTCCTCCATCACTGTCTTCTTCTGTGTTAGATATTTTTTAGAGTACTTTTAAAATTCTTTTGTCATTTTTTAGTGGCTGTCCTACAATTAACATATTAAGTCATAAGAATCTAGTTTGGATTAAACCACGTTAATTTCAACAGTCTACTTAAACATTGTGCCTATATAGCTAGCTCCACTCCCCCCCACCACCTTTTGCTGTTACTGTCATACAGAATTACATCTTTGTACATTGTGTGCCCATCAACACATTTATAATTACTGCTTTGTGCAGTTCTCTTAAATTGGATAGGAGAAAAAAGCTATAGGCAAGAAATACATTTATAGTGTCTTTTATATTTATTTTTGTAGTTACTTTTGCCAGTGCTCTTTCTTTATTTGTATTCGAGTTATTGTCTAGTGCCCATCCATTTCAGCGTGAAGGACTCACATTAGCACTTCTTGTAGGGCAGGTCTGCAACAAATTCTTTTAGTTTTTGCTTATCTGGGAATGTTTTAATTTTACCTTTATTGAAGGGTAGTTTTGCTGCATATAGAATTCTTGACATTTTTTGTTTATTTGGTTTTCCTTTCAGAACTTTGAATATGTCTTCCCACTGCCTTTGGCCTCCATATTTTCTGAAAAGAAATGACTTGTGGAAGTGACTGTTAATCTTCTTATGTCTCATACATGATGAGTTGCTTCTCTTGCTGCTTTCAAGATTTATTTTTTTTGTCTTTGTCATTTAGCAGTTGGTAAGGATGTGCCTATGTGTAGATCTCTTTAAGTTTATTCTGCTTGGAGTTTGTTCAGCTTCTTGGAGGTGTAGATTAATGTTTTTCTTCAAAACTTGGAAGGAAATTTTTGGCCCTTACTTCTTCCAGTATTTCTGCCACCTTCTCTCGTCTCCTTCCAGGACTCTATTTATGTGTATTGTTATTTAAAATGTTCACTTGATGGTGTGCGCAGATCTCTGATGCTCTGTGTATTTTTCTTCATTCTTTTTTCTTTCTATTTCTTCTGTCTTTTTTCTTTCTATTCCTCAATGGATAATATCAGTTGACCTATTTTGAGTTCATTGTTTCTTCTGCTTGCTTATATCAGCTGTTGAACCTTTCTAGAGAATTTTTCATTTCTAGAGTTCAAAGTTATTGTACTTTGAACTCTAGAATTTTATTTTTTGTTTTTTTGTTTTTTTGTGTGTTTTTTTGCAGTACGCAGGCCTCTCACTATTGTGGCCTCTCCTGCTGAGGAGCACAGGCTCCGGACGCGCAGGCTCAGCGGCCATGGCTCACGGGCCCAGCCACTCCGCGGCATGTGGGATCTTCCCGGACCAGGGCACGAACCCATGTCCCCTGCATTGGCAGGTGGACTCTCAACCACTGCGCCACCAGGGAAGCCCTAGAATTTAATATTTTTAGTAACTTTTTTTCTCTTTATTCACATTCTCTGTTTGGTGAGACATTTTTCTCTTGCCTTCTTTTAGTTCTATAGACATGTTTTCTTTTAGCTCATATTTAAAATAGCTGGCTTAAAGTCATTGTCTAGTAAGTCCAACATCTGAATTTCCTTAGGGACAGTTTCTGTTGTTTGCTTTTCTTCCTGTGTTTGGGCCATTCTTTCTTATTTCTTTGCCTATCTTGTAATTTTTTATTGAAAAACTATGGACATTTAAAATACTAAATGTACATTTAAATAACGTGAGCATCTTAGATAGCATAAAAATGTCCAAATAACGGACACTTTAAATAACAAAATGTGGCAATTATGGAAATTAGATTTTGCCCCCTTTCTGGGGGTGTTTATTGTTCCTGCTTATTGTGGTTGCTGGTGGTGTAGTAACTTTGTGAACTAATTCTGTTTCATGTGGCCAGTGAAGTCACTATTTGGTTAGCTTAGTGGTTGGCTAATGATTGGGCAGAGATTTCTTTAAATGCCTGCAACCAGTAAATCTCCCAGTCTTTGCCAAAGACCTCTGTGTGTATTAGGGCATACCTTCAGCACTCATCCAGGCAGTTAACTGCCTTAGCTGTTGCTTTCTGCTTGTACACAGCTCCAAAGTTAGTTTGTCAAAAGTGATACCTTAGGGCCTTCTCAGGTCTTGCTGAGTGTACACACAGCTCTAGCCATGCACATAGCATTAAGTGTGTACATAAGCTTCTAGATTCCCAGGAACGTGGGAGCTTTTCAAAGTTCCTATGATATCTCATTCTGAGATATTCCTTTCAATCTTTTTGATTAGTCTGTTTGTCCCAACTGTTGTTCACTGCCTTAAGCAACTGTGAGGATAAAATACTCGCCTGTAATTGTTTTCAACAAACGTCCTCTTGGGGAAAAGGTCTTTTGCACTGAGTAAGTTCTGAGTTAAGTCAAATACAGATAGTGTTGCAAATGGGGTCTTTCCAGGAGCCACCAGACAGGTCAAATAGTGATAATTCGGAGGGGTTGTTGGTGAATGAAGCTTTGAATGAGCTCCAGCTTTGTTCTGTTCCGTCTGGTGTCTGCTAAGCTGAGCTGGGAATGTGGACTGTAATTTTTCAAGGCTGTCATGGATTTGGAGAGCAGGGGAAGGGACTAGGGCAAGTTAAAATGTCACAAAGCTTGTTGTTCTTACTGAGATCCTTTCTTCCTTTTTGTAAATGCATCCTGGGTACAAGCTCTTGGCTAATTTTGAGAGTTCTGATAGAGTTTATTCCAACTGTTTTTGTCATTTTTCTTGCTGTTTTTATGGAGGAGAGAATTTTCAGAGTTACTTACTGTACTGTTTTCTCTGATGTCACCTTCACTTGGCTTTGACATCCTGTGCTGACAGGCCTCCATGTTTGGAAGTCCTCCCAAACCTCCACCCCCCACCTCACCCAGACTTTGACTCCCCCTGTCAGACCACTCTGCATAGATGACCTCTTCACCTTGCTTGGACTCGTAACTTTCCATGCCATGCCACCTACCCCTTAACCACCCACCCCTCCATGTAGACATGTTCCTCACCATTCTTAGATTCCAGTATCGCACACTGGTTTGTCACCACCTGTGGATGCTCTTCTTGTCCCAATAAGACTCTGATTCTCCATGCTGAGCCATCTCCCTATGAGGATACCCATCCCCACCTCACTTGAACTCTAATACCTCTTGTGTGTTACCCGTACATGTTGATATCCACCCTGTCCTGCTCAGGCTCTGATACCCTATACTGAGCTGCCTCTTGTGGGATTGTCTTTCACATCTCACCCAGGCTCTGCAATCCAAGATGCAGTGGGTCTTCTATACTTATACCTCTTTAATCTGCTTGGGCTATGACTCTTTCTGCTGTGGGACATTTTGATTTGTCACCTCCCACGATCACTCGGGTGGATGCCCAACTTGCTCTGCAACATTCAGTTGCTTTAGTATTGAGTTGTTCAGGATGCAGAATAGATGTGCTTAATTTTTTGACACCCAACAATGTTATTACAGATTTACTAAAGAAATAAGAAAAACACAGATCCTAAAAGGAACAGAGAGAATATATAAAAGACAAGTATACTGCTGTTGTGAAAGTTAACAAGAATTTGAGGTGTAAAGATTTACCTAGGAACTTAAAATAAAACCAGTAATTTTTTTAAAATTCATGTTATATAGTGACAGACATTCATAAGAGCTCCTCCCAGGAGGAGGAGGCTAGATACCTAGCCTAATCAGAAGAATGTAGGAAAGACTTTCTGGCAAAAGTGATTCCCAGAAGTCTCAAGAGATGTTTATGGGTTCATCTGGAAAGGTGGTACTTGGAAAAGGAACAGATGTGAACGGGGAAGACGTACAAGCAGAGGAGCAAACAGCAAGAGTATAGGTATGGACACAGGAAGCAGTACCTTCTGTTCAGGAAATAGAATACTGATGAGGATAGTGTATACAGGGTATGGCCAGGGAGACTAGGGAGTAAATGTGGAGAGGAGGAAAAGATCATCCCCACAGAAGGAGCAGTCCGAGCAAAGATATGGTTATATGAAAGCATTTTAAGCCTACTGTGTCAATAGTATGGTAAGACTGGAATGGAGAGTGTATTAAGGGTGCAAAAGGTAAACATGGAAAAGATAGATTGGAGCCTGATTATGGAGAAACTTAATGTGTGTTTATACATATGTGTAGGTATATGTATGTGTACTTATTTGTGTGTGTGTTGAGTAGGGGAGTGGCTTCAAATCAGTGATTTAGCCTGAAGATGCTTAGTCTGGCATCACTGGTTGGGATGGAGAAGGGGTTGCTGTTTAGAATTTAGAGTTAGGGAGATGAATTTGGAATCTTATGTAATAGCTTAGTGAAGGTTAAGAATATGGTAAGAGTTGTGGGGATTGGGCACAATAAGAAGTAACACGGAGTTTGAGACGCTTGGGAATTGATCATTCGAGGAAGCCAGAGGGAAAAGAAATAGAAAAAGCTAAAACTTGGTGTAGTGATTGGATTATTGTTTAGGATTTAAAATTAAAACTGTGAAGAGGTAATCGGTTTAAGAAATGCTGGGATGGTCAAAGGAGAAATTATCAGCAAGCTCAGCTCCAAAAGTGGGACTTGTGACCCAAGTTGTTAAGATGTTAAGAATTGATTGATTGGCAGCTCTGGAGTGTAAGAGTCTTACATTGTGAGGACACATGGGAAAATGACTGAGCCTGAAGACAGTGAACACAAAGGAGAATGCAATACAGAACTCTAGTGGGTAGAGGGGAGAAGTGTTTGGAACTTTAGTGACTTGAGAATGGCATGAGAAAAGGCTAAGTTTATTTAAACCTTAGGCCTCATGTATAATATGGACAGTAGAGATTTGATATAATCAGTGGAAGGTTAAAAACTGAGAGGATAAACCAACATGAAGCCAGTGACTTATGATTAGGGGCTAGTTAACACCAAAAGACTAAGAGTGTTCCATTTATGAGACTTTGTTCCCCTTACATAAAGGAAACAGCAAGCTGTGGATTTCAGTATGTTGCTCCCTTTGTGTGTCAAGCAGGTTTCAGCTAATGTTACTATTTTGTTAGGTTTCCCAGAGATTTCTACTTGCTGTTATAGGATAAAAAAAATTAAGGAATACATGAATTGGAATGTTTTCATTTTTTAAAAATTGAGCATATCAGTTCATTGTAATTCAGCATTGTTCTTTTTCTCCTTTTGCATTAGTCTGCTTTGCTTACTTATTAGTACAATATGTTGCTAGTTTAATTTTATCTTTTATGCATGGCATCATTAATTCAGGTGCCCAGTGAGAACTAGATAAAAGTTTATTTAGATGATGATAGTGTCCTTTTTATGTAAAAAACACTCACTGTTTTCTCTTTCCTCACATCTCCCTTGGGGTTTTCTTGGTAGTATTTCCTTTCAGGTCCAAAGTTTGGACAGAAGTTTTTGAATTCGTAATTAGAATGTTTCCTTAATTCTAGGGAATAGTAATAAATGGATTAGAAATGTGAGACAAAAAGTAATCTTTTCAAGTCAGTACTTGCAGGGTATAAAAGATATTTTAGGATAATTGTTTTCAATTATATGAAAAAAATTTATTAAAATTTCCTGCCTTTCTGTTTCCTCTGTTTCTGTTCCCCAAACAAGTTGACAAACAGCTGTGACAGAAGCAATCTTAAAATAAACAAAAGTATCTTAAGTTGAATAGTATATGTCATAATATCACTCAATGAAATCCTTTGTATCTTGTTATTGTAGTGGTAACTCTTGATAGGTGTGGGAAATGACACAATTCTATATTGTGCCTTCTATATTTTTCATTTTAGTTTTTGTTTTATTGAGGTATAAAAGGTATTTTGAAACTAATCATTTATATTTACTAAAGAGGAAGGAATTCTAAAAAACTATTATCTGGGTTTTTTCATTTGTTCTTTCATTTATGTGTTAAATACTTAATGGGCATCTAGTATTGGCCAGGTTCTAGGCTCTGAATATACAGCTGTAAACCAATCAATCAGAAGTCCTTGCTTTCAGAGAGCTCACATTCTTGGGAGACAGGGAGACAATAAACAAAATCAATCATTAAGTATATTTTTTGCCAGGTAGTGAGTGCTGTGAAGAAAAATAAAGCAGAGGAAGAAGAATAGGAAAGAGATATTTTTATTTTATATGTTGTAGTCAAGAATGAGATATTTAAGTAGGGAGCAAGCAATGTGGATATTTGGGAGAAAGGACTATATAGAGAGAGAAAGGACTAGAGCATGAAAGGGCTCTTGAAGGTCAGAGTAAGAGCCTGGGAAACCATCAGATTTTTTAAAGTAAAAGAGTGACATAATCAGGCTTAACAGTTAAATGGATCACAGTGATTGCTAAGAGAACAGTCTGTTAAGGGGGTAAAGATGGAACGTAGGAGGCCAGAAGGCTACAGTCCAGGCAAGAGGTGATGGGGGCTTTTAAATGCGGAGGTAGTATGAAGTGGTTGGATTCTTGGTAGGTAGAGCAATGGTGTTTTCTGATGGATTGGATGTCAGATTGAGTGAAAGAAAAGTCAAGGAAGCCTCCACGGTTTTGGCCTGAGCATTTGAAAGGATGCACTTGCCATTTATTGAGATGGAGAAGAAGATTGAGAAGATGGAACACATTCAGGAGTTCAACTTAAGTCATTTTAATTTGAGGTGCTTGTTACATATCCAAGTAGAGATGCCAAATAGGCAACTGGATATACAGATCTCTGGAGTTAAGGAAAAACATCCAGGTTGGAGATGGTATTTGAGCATTGAGAGCGTGTAGGTAGCATTAAAATAATGGGACTGGGCGAAATCATCGAGTCCCTACTTGAAAGTGAGTACGACAGAGAAGAGATGTGAGTCCTGGGAATTTCTTATGTTTGGAGATTGCGAAGATGGGAAGGAACCAGCACAGGATACTGAGGAGTGCCAGTGAGATACCAAGGGAGAGTGGTATCCTGGAAGCCAATTGTAGAGTGTTTCAAGGAGAGAAGGATGATCAGTCTTGTTAAATGCTGTCGATAGTTTTGAGTAAGACAAGGATGAGGAACTGACTGTTAGACTTACCGATGTGGAAATGCTGAAAGTTTTTTATTAATATGTCAAAATATAAACTCTGAAAAATATTGTCTGCTTTTATGTGAAGAGGAAAAGGAATATACATGTTTAGAACTAGAATTATTTGGGGCAGGAGTCCTTAGTAGTAGGTTGGTTCAAAACAAATAAAATTTGTGATTTTCTGGTTCTGAGCCTACATGAGAAAAAAAAAGGCTGCTATAGCCTAAAATATGATCTAGCTAATAACATACAGCATTGACATTGTGTCCAAATCAGTATAACTTTTCTTAAGTTGTGAGCTCCCAAGGGAAAAAACTCTGTTTCCTCAATTCAGTTAATATAACACTTAACATGGTACCTAACTTTGTGGGAAGATACAAATAAGTGTGATTCTTGTAAATGATTTTAATAAGTTAAATTCTTACGTATTTATATAGGAAAGAATTTGTAATAATTTACTCAAGTAGCTGGGTATAAGTGGAAATAACGTATCCATTAGTTATGTATGTATGGTATAGTAGAATGCGGTAGCAGAAAGATTCCTAGAAAGTAAAGCTTTGGTTCATTCCTGCCTCTGCCACTGATAGACTCTGTGAATAAAGAATCAAAGACTTGGCTATCTAGAATCAGCTGTCAGTACCTAGTTAGGTGACAAGAAAATGTTTATGTTGGCATTAAAAGGATACTAAAGTCATTTTCTGTGCAATGATTTCTTAAAACACTTTTCTCTTTGAAATTAAGTTTAAATATCTGATTTCATTCTTTTAATATGTTATATAGTCTTAGTTTGTAAGCTATAAACAAGTTTTGAATTTATCCATACTATCAGGGATACTCTCTCAATTTGACTTAGTCATTTAGCTCATATTTATTCGGCATCTGCTATATTCCAGACTGATACAGATGCTAACAGTATACCTGTGAAGAAGAGAGACAAGGACTCTATCTTATGGAAGTCTTATGGAGTAAGACTTCTTTCAGGGGACCTCGGGGAAATATAGAATTTTTTAACCAAGAAACACATTATCTGAGGTAATCTCATTGCTCTGTCTTCTGTAGTTTTTTGTTTCAACCAGTACTTAAGAGCAGATTCGTTCAGCATTGAAAAAGTTCTGCTCTCATTGAACTTACATGCCAGTTGGGGAGAGGGAAGAGTATAAAGACATATAAGAAACAACGAGTAAAATACTTTCATATAATTTAGAGGTCATTGTCATAATAATCGTAGGATATGACAAGAGTTATAAATAGTGGAAATAAGCTTATTAAGTATGTGGGTAGCATGAAACTTAGATAAAAATTACTAAATTGAGGGCTTTGTAGAGTCACCTGTGTAGTTTCATCTACTGTCCATATATGCCTCATTGCCTGAAGTGGCTTCTGTGGGCTCAGCAGGTTTTTACAATCCATGACTTTAAAGACCACCCTACTATACCAGGCTAGCCCTGGTCTGTTCACATAGAGAGGCAAGGGTCTGGAGAGAGAGAGCAGAAGCATGCAAGGCCTCTTGCAGTCTAAATTGGTACAGAATTGTTTTTGTTACATTCTATAGGTTAATGAAAGTTAAAAAGGCCAGCTCAGGTTGAAGGCATGGAGAAACAGGTTCTAGCACCTAAGTTTTGCCTCGGGCCTTATTTTCTGTGAAACTCAGACTATGAGATTGTCTATCATGCTACAGTTTTGTTTTGTTTTGTTTTTTCTTTAGCCAATGTCCTTGAATATGCTTAAATTTTTTTTGGCATAAGTACTATTAAGGTATGATTAATAAAAATAAAATAATACAACATTGTAAATCAACTATACTCCAATAAAAAAAATTTTCAAATTATATATAGTCCCATTACCTCCACAATAAAACAGTCCATTATTTTCCAATTTTCTTTTCTAATGCTTTTCCATATACATAAAACATTTTGCGGTAATTCCTCCTTGACTACTTATCATAATATATTCAGCATTTTTTTCTTTTTTAACCTCACCCCAGCATGATAGTCATTACCACTACTGAATTATCTTCAAAAATTTTCCTAATGGCACAACATTCAAATTTTGAGAGATCTGACAGATTATTTTCATTTTTGTTCTATTATTGACTCTGTGGTTTTACTATTAATGATACTCATAAAAATTTATATATAAAGATTTTCTGACCTCTGCTTTTCTAACATGTAGCATGATTGAATAAAAGATCAAAGAACTTGATATGAACAATCACTTAGTATAAAATGTGTTGCAAAATATAGTCACTAACAATAATCTGATTGTTAGCTTTATAATTTTGTGCAGTTTATATAAAAGAGATGAATTGTTTGATTTGTTCACTCAAAAAATATTTGTCATATGCCAGGCATCATTGTAGCCTTCTTAAATACAAATACAAATAAAATATGGAATTGACCTAAAAACAACAAAAACAAAAACACCCTGCTTCTTCAGATACAACTGCTTGCAACTTGTGGTCTGTGGTACTTTTGCTAGTTTTATATCTTTGTATATATATCTTTTCATCAAGGGCTCCTTGTCCTAAAGTTTCCTTCACTGCACTCCCACTTAAATTTTTTCTTTCTGCTTATAGTCCAGTCAGTTGAAATATGTACTTTCCCAAATCAAGTGATATCTATGAATGGGTATATATTTTTATCTTATACTGAACAAGATTGAGAGAACCTTTTCCCAGCCAATTTGAATTGCTTATTCACTTATTTTAAAAAATTTTGATTTTCAAAATATGCTTTTTTTAAATGTGCCTTTTAAACTTTCACTTATTTAAGAAACGCCAGTATACTTCTTTGTAATCTACATATGGTAGATTTGTATCGTCCATTGTATTTTATTTTTTACATTTTTCTTTTGAAATAATTTTAGACTCATAGAATTTATAAAATTATTAGTACAGAGAGTTCTCCTGTACCCTTTACTTATTTTTCACCAATGATAACATCTTACATAACTGTAGTACAATTATCAAAACCAGGAAGTTGACATTGGCACAATGCTGTTAATGAAACTACAGTTCTTGTTTGAGATTTCACCAGTTTTTCCATGCAGTCTTTTTTTGGAGGGTGGGGGTTCATAGTCCTATGAAATTTGATCACATGTGTAGATTCTTGTAACCACCAATAACCACCACCACAAAGTACAGAACTATTTCATCACTTCAAAGAAGCTCCCACATGCTACTCCTTTATAGTCACACTCTCACCCTAGTCCTAAGCCATGATAACCACTGATTTGTCCCCATCACTGTACTTTTGTCACTTAAGAATATTATGTGAACAGAATCATGTAGTTTGTAACCTTTTGATACTTTGTCACTAACCCCTAATGCCCCTGAGATTCATCGAAGATTTTGTGTGCAAGGATAGTTCGTTCCTTTTTATTGTTGAATAGTATTCCATTGTATGGATGTACCACAGTTTATCAGTTCACCCAGTAAAAGGCGTTTGGGTTGTTTTCACTTTGGAGGTATTACAAATAAAGCTGCTGTGAACATTTGTATACAGATTTTTGTGTGAACACAAGTTTTTATTTCCCTAGGACAAATATCTAGGGGTGCAATTGTTGGGTTGCGTGCTACAAGTGTATGTTTAACTATGAGAAACTGCCAAATTGTTTTCCATAGTGACTCTACCGTTTTACATTTTCATCAGTTTCTCCACATTTTCATCAGCACTCGGTAACATCTGTATTTTTAAATTTAGCTTTCTAATAAGTGTGTAGTTATATTTGCATTTTTCTAATGGCTAATGATGTCCAACATGTTTACATGTGCTTATTTGTCATTTTTACCTTTGGTGGAGTGTCTCTACAAGTCTTTTGCCCATTTTCTAATTGGATTGATTGTTTTCTTACTGATGAAAGGTGTCCTTTATGTATTCTTGGTACATTTTCTCCCAGGCTGTAGCCTGTCTTTTCGTCCTCTTAACTGAGTGATACACAGTGCAAAAGTTTTTAATTTTGATGAAGTCCAGTTTATCAATTTTTTCCCTTTAATGTTTGTGCTTTTGCTGTCTTATTAATTCCTTGCCTAACCATAGGTTATAAAGAGTTTCTCCTATGTTTTCTTCTAAAAGTTTTATAGTTTTTTTTTTTCACATAGATCTTTGATCCGTTTTGAGTTAACTTTTTTATAAGGTATGAAATTTAGGTCAAAGGTCTTTTTCTTGCTTATAGAGGTCCAGTTATTCCAACAGCATTTGTTGAGAGGCTGTTCTCCTCCATTGGGTTGCTTTTGCATGTTTGTCAAAATCAACTGGACGTTGCCAAATGCTGGTGAAAATGTGGAGCAACAATGCTGGTGGGAATGCAAAATGGTATAGCTACTTTGGAAGGCAGTTTGTTAGTTTCTTACAAGACTAAACATACTCTTATCATTACAACCCAGCAATCACTCTCCTTGGTATTTACCCAAATGAGTTGAAAGTTTATGTCTGAACAAAAACTTACACAAGAATGTTTATAACAGCTTTATTAATAACTGCCAAAACTTGGAGGCAACCAAGATGATCTTCAGTAGGTGATAGGTGAATAGATAAATAAATTATGGGACATCCAGACAATGGAATATTGTGTAGCAGTAAAAAGCTATCCAGACCCAGAAAGAAATGGAGGAAACTTAAATGAAGGTCATTTTTTATTCCTTTCATCATGTTTTATAGTTTTAAGCATACATATTCCATATTATATATATACCTAAGTATTTAATTTTTTGGAGTGATTGCAAATGGTATTAATTTTGGTTTCCACTTGTTTGTTTCTAACAAAGAGAAATATGATTGATTTTTGTGTGTTGACCTTGTTTCCTTTGACCACGCTAAACTCTCTTATTAGTTCTATGAGTTTTTTGAGAATCCCTGTAGTGTTCTACATAGATAAACATTTCATCTCCAAACAGGGACAGTTTTATTTCTTCCTTTGTAATCTGTATGTTGTTTCTTTTTCTTGCCTTATTGCACTGGTTAGGATTTTAAGTACTGTGTTCAATAGGAGTAGTAAAAGCTGTATTGATTTGTTTATATGTCATTGAAGATTTTTGCATCTCTGTTTCTGAGGGCTGTTGGCCTGTAGCTTGCTTGCTTGCTTTTTTTCCCCCTTATTATTGTTGTATTGTCTTTATCTGGTTTTGGTATCAGGATAATGCTGGCTTCATAAAATGAGTACTTCCTGGAAGAGACTGTGTAGAATTGGTGTTATTTCTTTTTTAAATCTTTGTTAGAATTCTCCAGTGAAATCATTTGTGCCTAGCAATTTCCTTTTTTGGAAAGTTTTAAACTATTAATTCAGTTTCTTTAGCAATTATAGATAGGACTATTTAGATGATCTGTTTAATCTTGGGTGAGTTTTGGTAATTTGCGGTTATCAAGGATTTGGTCCACTTTAACTTGTTGAATTTAAATCCAAAGAGTTATTTTTAGTGTTCTCTTATTATTCTTTTAATGTCTGTGGAGTATTTAACTATATTCTCTGTTTCATTCCTGATATTGGTAATTTGTGTTCTCTTTTTTTTTTCTTTGTCAGAGTTGCCAGATGTTTATCAATTCTGTTGATCTTTTTAAGGAACCAGCTTTCGGTTTTATTGATTTTTATTTATTGCTTTTCAGTTTTCAATTTCATGGATTTCTGTTCTATATTGTATTTTCCTTCTGCTTGCTTCGTGTTCCTTTTGCCCTTTTCAAGTTTCTTGATGTGGGAACTTAGATTATTGATCTGCAGTTTTTCTTCTTTTCTAATGTAATCTAATATAATCATTCAGTAATATGTATTTCCCTTTAAGCACTACTTAAGCTACATCTCATAAATTCTGATATAGTTTTATTTTTATTCAGCTCAATATATAGTTTAATTTTCCTTATTACTGTTTTTGACCCACAGATTATTTAGAAGTATGGTGTTTAATTTTCAGGTGTTTGGAGATTTTTGTTATCTTCCTATTAGTGATTTCTAGTTTAATTCCATCATAGTAAGAGAACATACTTTGTATGATTTCAGTTCTTTAAGATTTTTTATGATATAAGATATAGTCTATCTTGGGGAATGTTGCATATGCCTTGAAAAGAGTATGTATTCTACTTTATCAAATGGAGTATTCTGCAAATGTCAATTTAAATCCATTTGATTTATGGTATTTGTTTGTTATCTTATATCCTTGCTAACTTTCTGTACTGTAGTTTGTCCGTTACTGAGAAGGGTTTTGAAATCCCCAACTGTAATTGTGGATTTGTGGATTTTTCTTAGTTCTATCAGTTTTTACTATGTCTTTTGAAGCTCTGTTCTTTGGTGCATACACAGTTAGGAAATGTTTTATCTTATTGGAGAAATGACCATTTTCTTTTTGTAGTCTAATCTCCCTCTTTGTCCCAGGTAGTTTTCTTTGCTCTGAATTTTATTTTGCTATTAATACATCCACTCAAACTTTCCTTGATTAGCATTTGCACGGTATAACTTTTTCTATACTTTTAACCCTCCCCCTTTGTTATTAAATTTGAATTGAGTTTCTTGTAGACGGTATATAGTTGGGTCATGTTTTTAAAAACTCATTCTGACAAATTCTTTTAATTGGTGTGTTGAGAATGTTTACATTTAATGTAATTATTGCTACGTTTGGATTTAAATGTGCCAGTTCATAATTTTCTTTTTGTGCCCTCTGTTTTTCTTTTTTCTCTTTCCCTGTCTTACTCTGGGTTACTTGAACAAAGATTTCAATTTATCTGTAGTGTTTTTGAGTATACTTCTTTCTATATTTTTTCTTGTGATCTAGGAAATACAACATATATTCTTAAGTTATCATAGTCTACTAGTATCAACATTTTACCACTTCAAATACAATGTAGTAATCTTAGCATCACTCAGGTCCTTTCACTCTCATTCCCTTGTCATATACTTGTCTTAGTACCTCTATATACATTGACAACCACCTCAGAGATATATTCTTTGCTTTCAGCAGTCAAACATAATTTACAAAACTGAAGAGGAAAAGAATTGCCAGTTATATTAATCCATATTATTACTCTTTCCATAGATCTTTCTTCATTCCCGATGTTCTAATTTTCATTCTGTTTGCTTTCTTGTCTGAAGGTCTTCCTTTGACAATTATTTTAGAGCAGATCTGCTGGCATCAAATTCTCTTTGTTTTCCTTCATCTCAAAATGTCATTATATTTCCTTCATTCCTGAAGAATGCTTATGCTGAATGAAGAAGGCTTGGTTGACTTCTTTTCTTTTTCAACACTTGAAAAATACCACTTCCTTACGCCTGTTTGATTTCTCATGAGAAATCCACTGTCATTCAAATCATTGTTCCCCTATAGGTTTATGTTGTTTTCTGGCTGCCTTAGTTTTCAGAAATTTTATTATCATATTCTGGGAATGAATTTCTTTGGGTTTTTCCTGTTTGGGATTTGCTCAGCTTTTTGTCTCTATAAGTCCAACCCCTCCCCGCCAAATTTCAGATGTTTCAGTCATTGTCTCTTTAAATAATTTTTCACCCCCATATCCATTCTTCTCTTCTTCTGGGATTCTGAAGAAACAAATATTAGACGTTTTGTTTCTGTCCCACAGCTTACTGAGGCTCTTTTGAGTTTTTTGTTTTTTTTTTTTGCGGTACACGGGCCTCTCACTATTGTGGCCTCTCCCGTTGCAGAGCACAGGCTCCGGACGCGCAGGCTCAGCGGCCACGGCTCACGGGCCCAGCCGCTCCGTGGCATGTGGGATCTTCCCGGACCGGAACACGATCCCGTGTCCCCTGCATCAGCAGGCGGACTCTCAACCACTGCGCCACCAGGGAAGCCCTCTTTTGAGTTTTTAAAATCTCTTTTCTTTCTGCTGTTCAGATTGGATCATTTCTACTGATCTTTCTTCAAATTCACTGAATTTTCAATAATCTCCATTATCCTATTGAGCCCCTCCAGTGAGTTTTATTTATTATATTATTTGGCTCTAAAATTTTCATTTGATTCTCGATTTACCTTTTATTTCTTTGTTGAGACTTTATAGTTATTTGTATGTTTCCAGAGTATATGTAGTTGTTGGAGCATTTTTTTTTGGTTTTGTTTTTTGAGACCTGCTTTAAAATCCTTGTCAGATAATTCCAACATCTGTCATCTCATTGTTGGTGTCTGTTGATTGTCTTTTCCCATTCAAGTTGATATTTTCCTAGTTCTTGGTATGATGAGTAATTTTGGATTACATCCTGGACATTTTGAGACTTATAAAATTTTGAATTCTTTTTAAGCCTTCTGTTTAGCAGTCAACCTGTTTTGTTTCAGAATACATGCCCTAACCCATTTTTGTGGTTTTTGGTTCCAATATAGTTTTTTTTCTTTTACATCTTTATTGGAGTATAATTGCTTTACGATGGTGTGTTAGTTTCTGTTTTATAGCAAAGTGAATCAGTTATACATATACATATGTTCCCATATCTGTTCCCTCTTATGTCTCCCTCCCTCCCACCCTCCCTATCCCACCCCTCCAGGCGGTCACAAAGCACCGAGCTGATCTCCCTGTGCTATGCGGCTGCTTCCCACTAGCTATCTACCTTACGTTTGGTAGTGTATATATGTCCATGCCTCTCTCTCGCTTTGTCACAACTTACCCTTTCCCCTCCCCATATCCTCGTCCATTCTCTAGTAGGTCTGTGTCTTTATTCCTGTCTTACCCCTAGGTTCTTCATGACATTTTTTTCCCTTAAATTCCATATATATGTGTTAGCATACGGTATTTGTCTTTCTCCTTCTGACTTACTTCACTTTGTATGACAGACTCTAGGTCTATCCACCTCATTACAAATAGCTCAATTTTGTTTCTTTTTATGGCTGAGTAATATTGCATTGTATATATGTGCCACATCTTCTTTACCCATTCATCCGATGATGGACACTTAGGTTGTTTCCATCTCCAGACTATTGTAAATAGAGGTGCAGTGAACATTTTGGTACATGACTCTTTTTGAATTATGGTTTTCTCAGGGTATGTGCCCATTAGTGGGATTGCTGGGTCATATGGTGGTTCTATTTTTAGCTTTTTAAGGAACTTCCATACTGTTCTCCACAGTGGCTGTATCAATTTACATTCCCACCAACAGTGCAAGAGTGTTCCCTTTTCTCCACACCCTCTCCAGCATTTATTGTTTCTAGATTTTTTGATGATGGCCATTCTGACTGGTGTGAGATGATATCTCATTGTAGTTTTGATTTGTATTTCTCTAATGATTAATGAAGTTGAGCATTCTTTCATGTGTTTGTTGGCAGTCTGTATATCTTCTTTGGAGAAATGTCTATTTAGGTCTTCTGCCCATTTTTGGATTGGGTTGTTTGTTTTTTTGTTATTGAGCTGCTTATAAATTTTGGAGATTAATTCATTGTCAGTTGCCTCATTTGCAAATATTTTCTCCCATTCTGAGGGTTGTCTTTTGGTCTTGTTTATGGTTTCCTTTGCTGTGCAAAAGCTTTGAAGTTTCATTAGGTCCCATTTGTTTATTTTTCTTTTTATTTCCATTTCTCTGGGAGGTGGGTCAGAAAGGATCTTTCTGTGATTTGTGTCGTAGAGTGTTCTGCCTATGTTTTCCTCTAAGAGTTTGATAGTTTCTGACCTTACATTTAGATCTTTAATCCATTTTGCTATTATTTTGGTGTTAGGGAGTGATCTAATCTCATACTTTTACATGTAGCTGTCCAGTTTTCCCAGCACCACTTATTGAAGAGGCAGTCCTTTCTCCACTGTACATTCCTGCCTCCTTTATCAAAGATAAGGTGACCATATGTACATGGGTTTATCTGTGGGCTTTCTATCCTGTTCCATTGATCTATCTTTCTGTTTTTGTGCCAGTACCATACTGTCTTGATTACTGTAACTTTGTAGTATAGTCTGAAGTCAGGGAGCCTGATTCCTCCAGCTCCGTTTTTCGTTCTCAAGATTGCTTTGGCTATTCGGGGTCTTTTGTGTTTGCATACAAATTGTGAAATTTTTTGTTCTACTTCTGTGAAAAATGCCAGTGGTAGTTTGATAGGGATTGCATTGAATCTGTAGATTGCTTTGGGTAGTAGAGTCATTTTCACAATGTTGATTCTTCCAATCCAAGAACACAGTATATCTCTTCATTTATTTGTATCATCTTTAATTTCTTTCATCAGTGTCTTGTAATTTTCTGCATACAGGTCTTTTGTCTCCTTAGGTAGGTTTATTCTTAGATATTTTATTCTTTTTGTTGCAATGGTAAATGGGAGTGTTTTCTTGATTTCACTTTCAGATTTTTCATCATTAGTATATAGGAATGCCAGAGATTTCTGTGCATTAATTTTGTATCCTGCTACTTTACCAAATTCATTGATTAACTCTAGTAGTTTTCTGGTAGCATCTTTAGGATTCTCTATATATAGTATCATGTCATCTGCAAACAGTGACAGCTTTAGTTCTTCTTTTCTGATTTGAATTCCTTTTATTTCCTTTTCTTCTCTGATTGCTGTGGCTAAAACTTCCAAAACTATGTTGAATAAGAGTGGTGAGAGTGGGCAGCCTTGTCTTGTTCCTGATCTTAGTGGAAATGCTTTCAGTCTTTCACCATTGAGGACGATGTTGGCTGTGGGTTTGTCATATATGGCCTTTATTTTGTTGAGGAAAGTTCCCTCTATGCCTACTTTCTGCAGGGTTTTTATCATAAATGGGTGTTGAATTTTGTCGAAAGCTTTCTCTGCATCTACTGAGATGATCATATGGTTTTTCTCCTTCAATTTGTTAATATGGTTTATCACATTAATTGTTTTGCGTATATTGAAGAATCCTTGCATTCCTGGAATAAACCTCACTTGATCATGGTGTATGATCCTTTTAATGTGCTTTTTAGGGGTATTCTGGTCTGCCCTGTTTGTGTGCCACCCCAAGACCAATCTGAAAAATAGGTGATATTCCACACTACGGTTCAGTTCTCAAAGCATTTGTTGTTTTCATTCTGGTTGGTTTCTTGCTGAGCTTCTAAGGAGTGTGCTTGGGAATACACAGATTGAAAGAATCCCTTTCTCCAGCTCCCTCCTCTCCATAATTTTCTCCTTCCCCCTCTAGTTGTGAAGGAGTGGTGTGCTGTCTCTTTGCTAACATTTGCTTAGTGCACGGCAGGGGATGATCCACAGGATTCTTCCTCATAGTACAGCTTTTGCACCAGTGGGGAGGGAGAGGGCTACCACTTCTTGGCTGACATTTACTAAGTACAGGGTGGGGATGGTCAACAGGGCTCTCCTCCATAGTTTCCATGGCTGCAGTACTGATGCCAAGGGGGATGTGTACTGCTTCTCTTCAAGTTAGTGCAGAGCTGGGTGGTTGGCAGAGTTTTACTCTACAGTCTTTGTGGCCTCAGTGCCAGTTGGGAGGGGTGGGACATGACTTCTTCTGTGGTGTTCAAGTGGAATAAGGAGGGGTATAGTCAAAAGGGTTCCATCCTGCAGTGCTATTCTCTTCATAGTCCTTTGACTAGAGACAGCAGACTTTTCTTGGACCTTGTTTTAGTCCATGCTTATTGGTGTTTTGGGTTTATGGGCTTCTCTACTGCCAGGCCAGGATATATAGGAAATAAAAACAAAGCAAAACAAAAAACCCCTAGAGTACTAACCACCAGGTCATCTGCAAACCAAGGTTCCTAACCAGTCTGCCTTCTTTTCTCTACCTTTCAGAATATTCTGCTAGTTGCTTCATGTATTTTGTCAGGGTTTTAAGTTGTAATTAATGTGAGGAACAAGGTAGAGTGGGCTTATTCCATCTTGTATGGAACCAGAAGTTTTGTTTATTGTAATTCAAGATTCAATATTGTAAAGCTTTCACATCGGCATTTAAGGTAAGACTAAGGAATATATTTAGTATATATGGTCTATTGATGTGGTTTTTTAAGTAAATAATTATTAAATGTGATAATCATCATTATAATCTTATACCAAGAATAGATCTTATTAGGTTAGTGCTGTCTCACTTCCATCTCCCCTCATCTTTTCAATCTTTGTGGATCATTTTGGGTCAGTCATGTTACCAGTGAACCTTTTCTACTTCTAAGAACCTTTAATCCTTCTCACTATCAACTAAAAAAGCTACCTTTGCAGTTCCTAGAATCTGGTAATTAGCTGCAGATAGAGCAGTTTTACCGTAGTGATTAAGAATATAGGCAGTGTACCACCTACATTGGAATCTTAGCTCTGCCACTTTTCCAGGATCACAAAGCTAATTACTAAAAATATTTCTGTGCCTCAGTCGTCCCTGTGTGTAAAATAGAGATAAGAATTTATCTCATAGAGCAGTTATAATGTTTGTAAATTCCATACAATAGTGCTTGTACATAGAAAGCGCTCAGACATTAGTTGCTGTTGTGATTTCTCCCACTTTTCAGCTCTTAAAAACATCTGCAGTTTGGTGACTTGCATACCTATCTTACCTCTTCCTGTTAGATTGTAAATTCCTTAAAGAGAGAGCCCGCCTTGTTAATTTTTATAATTTTTCAATGGATTTTGCAAAGTAGAAGGTGTTCAATAAATATTTACTGTATCAAATCTTAGGAAAATAGCAAAATTTTCAGTAAGATTGTTTTTCAGAGCCCATTTACTTAATATAAATTTATAACCTAAAGTAATATAATACTCTCTCTGTATTATATTTCAGGAATTCTAATGAATCATTGATTGACCAGCACCATTTTACCAGTTGGAATGAGTTATCAGAAATGGGCATAGTGCTTTTAGATCCAACACGTAACAGATGGCGATTACTTCTTGAAGCCAACACCTTTTTTGATTGTGTAGGATTTTTGTCTCTTCATCTTTGAATTCCAGTTTCTGCTGTTGGCAAATAAAAGGAGTTCATGTAGTTTTTGCCCAAGCTTGAGTCACCATGAGTAGTAGTTTAGGAAAAGAAAAAGACTCTAAAGAGAAAGATCCCAAAGCACCATCAGCCAAGGAAAGAGAAAAGGAGGCAAAAGCCTCTGGAGGTTTTGGGAAAGAGAGCAAAGAAAAAGAACCTAAGACCAAAGGGAAAGATGCCAAAGATGGAAAGAAGGACTCCAGTGCTGCCCAACCAGGGGTGGCTTTTTCAGTTGATAATACGATCAAACGGCCAAATCCAGCACCTGGGACTAGAAAGAAATCTAGCAATGCAGAGGTGATTAAAGAGCTCAACAAATGCCGGGAAGAGAACTCAATGCGTTTGGACTTATCCAAGAGGTCTATACACATATTGCCATCATCAATCAAAGAGTTGACTCAATTAACAGAACTTTATTTATATAGCAACAAATTACAGTCCCTCCCAGCAGAAGTGGGCTGTCTAGTAAATCTCATGACACTTGCTCTAAGTGAAAATTCACTTACCAGTTTGCCTGACTCTCTTGATAACTTGAAGAAGCTGCGGATGCTTGATTTACGGCATAATAAACTGAGAGAAATTCCTTCAGTGGTGTATAGGCTGGATTCTCTTACCACTCTTTACCTTCGCTTTAATCGAATAACTACTGTGGAAAAAGACATCAAAAACCTGTCAAAACTCAGCATGCTTAGCATTCGAGAGAACAAAATCAAACAACTACCTGCTGAAATTGGTAAGAGGCCTTGGGTTACTATTATTGTTTGTAGTATTTGTTATGCTCAATAATTTTGTCCAGTGCTTTTCCATATCAGAAAATATCTGATACTTGTCTAAAAAACAGCTGGTTTCTAAGTTTTGTCTTCTTTATGGTTTACTTTAATCAGTTATAGCGGTATTAATAGTACATGGTTTGAGATTATTTTATAGACCTAGATAATTAGTTAGAATGTAGATGTAATTGGGCCTTTTTCACACAAATCTAATCTGCTTTCATTTTCATTGGAAAAAAGTAAATTTGAAGCAGAAAAAGAATTTTTACCTAATTTTTTAATTGTTACCACCTGTTTTTAAAGTATTTACAAGATATGATTATATAAGATGCTTTAAGCCTGCATTTTCTCATTCTCTGACACCTTCTTTTTTACCTAAAAAGTGTTTGTTTAAATTCATATTACTTTTCTACCTAATTTACCACAAAAGATTGGCGTATCAGAGCCTTGTGAAGAAGCAGGGTTGTAAGAAAGTTGAAAAGAAAATTTCATTTTGAAAGTACTTACATGTTCATTAAAAACAATCTAAGGATACAGAAAAGTAGAAAAGTTAGCGATAGTTAATGCCAACACTGTTAGTATTTTGGTAGATTTCATTCTTGTTTTTATATGTAAAGCTAAATTGTACTGAAAAAAGGGGACTGTTTTTAAAAGAATAGATCGTAGAATAAAAAATAGGAAATACACGTGTAAACAAGTCAGTAAAAAGAAGTTAGTTGTTTTGGTATTTTTAATTAAAAAAAAATTTCAGCAACTTTTGGAATGTAGTCAACCGTTGACTTACCAATTTTGAGAAATTGATAGACGGTATTATCTTTCTGGGCCCTTTTTATGAGAGTTTGAAAAATTGACATAAAAATTGATTATACAGCTTTTAAAGGGAAGTTTCCCTTTTTTGTGTGAAACACAAATTTATTCTGAATAAAACAGGTTAAATATATTGGTTGAGCATTGGTCTTATAGTGGGTGATGAAGGAAACTTTGTTTTTAGGCTGTGCAGCTATGTAGAGATATAATATTCTCTGGGTGTTTCAAAATTTTTATTTAGCTTTGAGAAAGATGCAGTTTAAATTTTAGGTATGGTGTTCTATTATATTTAGCTCTAACCAGACACTTAATTTAATTTTGGTTTAATTAAATGTATTTAGAAAATCCACAGTCATTTTTCTCAAGCAATGTACTTGTATTTATAAAGTGTGACACACTTATGAGATACTAAAATAGCCCTAGGAATTCGAATGGATATGTTCCTTTCCATGTCTTCAGATAACAATGTGGTTGTTGAATGACATTTGATTTTTGTACCAGATTCAGTCAAAATTTGACCTGTTTGTATGACTCATTGTAGAATAGAATTATAAGCTGTTGGGGAAAGAAATGCTGAATTTTTATGTAGAAATATAAAATGTTATTTCCAGTCTTTGTACTTATTGTTGTTTTGTGCATGTGTTACACTCCATTCTAAAACGTTGGCTTTCATTCATATGAAAGTCTTTCTTTGAGGATTTTTTTTTTCTTTAGAAGATGTTGTCAAATTACCTGGGAATTAAGAACATGCATTTCTTAAGCAAGAAACTATTTCATAGGACTTTAAATTTACTTCACTTTGTTCTTGAGCAGATGGTTACAACATTTTTACTAAAAAGTGAATTTATTTTTAAAAATTGGCAAATTATATTTAATTAAATGGTTGATTTTTGTGGCTGCCTAATCTTTGGAACTTTATTCCTAAATTTGTAATTTATAAAATAACCATTGATTTGTTTTTTAATGAGCACCCTCCCACCATTAGTGACATTGAAGTTTTGTGTTCTTGTAATTTCTGTATTTCTATAAAAATAGTAACTTCATAAATGTCATTTATTTTATTCCGAGCAGGGCATCAGATAGAAAGTAAACTGCTTTAAAAAATAAAACAATATTTCTTATAAGGAGTTAGAATTTATAAGGTTTAACTTACATGCATGGATTTGGGACAAACATTGCTGAAGTCTGCGTTATGTTTCCTTATAGGGAAAAAGAAAATAAAGATCTAGTAAAAATAACATAATTGTAATAATAAGAGTAGCTGTTGTTTGAGCACAGTATGTCATAGAACATACACTATTTTGTACACGTAAATTTACATCTAATATCTCATTAAATTCTTACAGTAATCCAATGAAATAGGTACTTCTCACCTCATTGTACTGAAAAAGGAACTGAAAATTTAGTGATGGCATAGTCAGAGTTTGAATCTAGGTCTCACTGTACTGCTCCCACTAGTCTAGAAGAGTGGGTCTCATCCCATAGATTATGATTTACTGGTCTGGCAGGTCCAGGGGATCTGTACTTTTAATGAATAAGTTGGGTTATTCCAAGTGTAGCTGCAGTTGAAAGCTATTACAGTAGATTTTTTTTTTTTTTGAGAGGGGACAGTGTTAACAGCTTAATTGAGATATAATTCACATACCATATGATTAATGCATTCGAAGTATACAATTCAGTGGGTTTTAGCATGTTCACAGACTTGTTCACTATCACAAACAATTATGGGAGATTTTCATCACCCCAGAAAGAAACTCTGTTCTGTTTGGCAGTTACCCCACCCCACCCATGTTTTCTCCCAACTCCTTAGCCCTAGGCAAACACTAATCTACTTTCTTTTTCTATAAATTTACCTATTCTGGACATTTCATATAAATGGAATCATAAAATATATAGTCTTTGGTGGCTAGCTTCTTTCACTTAGCATAATGTTTTCAAAATTCAGGTCATAGCATCTATCAGTACATCATTCCTTTTTATTGCTGAATGATATTCCACTGTACGATTATACCACATTTTGTTTATCCACTCATCAGTTGTTGAACATTTGGGTTGTTTTCACTTTCTGGCTATTATGAATAAAATTACTGTGAACATTTGTGTAAAAGTTTTTGTGTAGACATTTGTTTTCATTTCTCTTCGGTGTATACCTAGAAGTAGATTTACTGAGTCATATGGTAACTCTATGTTTAATCTTTCGAGGAAATACTGGACTATTTTCTTAAGTGGCTACACCATTTTACCTTCCCATTAGCAGTGTATGAGGGTTCCAATTCCTCTATATCGTCAACATTCTTGTGATTATCTGTCTTTTTTTATTATAGCCATTCCATGAGTGTGAAGTGGTATCTCATTATGTTTTTAATTTATAGTTTCCTGATTATTATTGATTTGTTTTTAACTCTTGAAGGCTATCTTTTATTATAAAGGAAAGAGAGAAATAGTTATTTTCTGTGATGCAGATCTTGCTTTACTGCTTTTTTAATTACACAAAAACCCCCAAAATCCTGAGCTCCTTTGAGAATGCTTACAAAATAAGACTCATGCACCCAGATCAAATAAAACGGAATTTGACATTTCTAAAAGTTATACGTCTTTAATGCAATTTCACTTACTGCTGAAACTCATAACAAGAGAATTTACAATTCAAAATATATGCTAATTATCATTTTGTTAAACTTTCATTTATACGTATTAGATCCACATTATTATAGATATATATATATTAGATTTATATTATGCATATTAAGTGCTTATTCTTCTCTGTTGTTTTTATGAGTATACCACTTTCAATCATGCCATCCAGTTTGTGTTCAGCAGTATATTTGAGGAATGTGAGAAATTAGAAGTTTGTGAAACATAGCCTAGTATTTAGTTTAAATAATGTATTTGGAATTTAGCAGCTGTGCTGTTGCCTTTATAGGGAAATTATGTTAAAATCTGAATACCTGTTTAGGCATTAATAGTATCTTTATTAATGCCATGTGATTTGATACTAATGATGCATATTCACGTGGGTGAATACTGGCAGAAAGCAGTAGAAGGATACTGAAAGACATACGAAGAGCCAGACATAATACATTGGAGAGCAGCCAAGAAAACTCTTCACTTGGTAATATTGACTTACTTTTTTCCTTTTGTATGGTAAGTCATGGACAAATAAAGTAAATGTCCTATCTTTTTGTGTTAAATAAGATAGATGGAAACCTTAGTCATTGCTTTTTTAGATTAGTGTTTCATTCTTCCTGCCCATACCTCCTTTCACCATTTTTAATCTTGAAAGAGACTCTTCACTGAACACCAAGGCACTCAAGAAATCATGTTTTCAGAGGGAAAACAGTGAATAACCACTCCCTTACCCCATCCTTCCCTGCACCGCCCCCCCCACCCCCCGCAATTGGCCTGGTTCCTTTGAGTTTCATGTTAGAGATGTGCTTTTGTAAATTTTTTTGGGTGGGCCTGAATAGATTAGAGTGAGGGTCATCAGGTTGTCAGTTTGAATAATTAATCACTTTACTTAAGGAAACTCTGATTAGTGAAGTTTTAAATGATTTTATTTTTCTAGAAAGAAAATGATTACTCTTTGAAACCAGAAATAAACTCCATCTTTGTCTCTTACTAATATTCCTACAACTTTTCCTTCATTGAATTAAAGGCTGGTTTAAGATTGCTTCTCCTTAAAGTTTCCTCCTATTATTATTTATAAAAACGGCTAAGTTAGAGGGAATCTTAAAAAAATCTGTTTGTCCTATATATTATATGTTCAATAAAATGCTACATCATTTATATTGTATACAATTTTGTGTAAATTTCTCTTAGGAGAATGATCTGCTATGTTATGTATGCTTTTTGAGAACCCAGATCATTTTTACTCATTAAAAAAAACCTCTCACAGCATTCAGATATATGAGAAATTAGAAACAGCAATTTTTTAACCCATATGACTCATTAACATTTATTGAAAACAATCAATTTTCTACTATATATACTATAGTACTGCAGTTATTTTTTATGTCAAGTAATATATAATAAATATGTATGTATAATCAATATATATAAAAATACTAAGAACAGAATCAGCAATTTTTTTTAAGTTGAAGGACCTTAGAGATCTTATTTAATTCCCTATTATGTAATTTTCTATGAATTTTTGCAGGTAATAAACAGTGGGTTTTCAGTAAATGTGGCTTGAAGTGAATTTAGTGAAGCCAAATACTATTACCCAATTTTTAATATTAACCCAAATTGTAACCCTTAGTTCCTAAAATTCTTGAAGTTCTCCTAGGACTGCCAGAGGTGCTGCAATTGCTTTCATGGTCCAGGTAACATTATTTAATGATCTCATTTGAGTGTTTTGTACAAGTGCTAATGAGTAACTTAGTTTGGCAGGAAAACGAAATCAGGAAAGGGAGTTCATAGTTGTTAATAAATAACTTCTTTTCACTGGAAATCAGTAAGAAACCTTAGAGGCCTAGAAATGAACTGTTAACTTAGTTGATTGTTATCAAATTGTCAGGTGTTTCACGAAACAACAGAAACCTGGAAAAGTTACTCTTATTGCTAAAGGAGGATGTAAGAGAACAGAAAAAAACACTTCAACCATCTTAGAAGGATCTGATAGAACCAGAGGATACATTTGACTTCCCACACTGCTAAGGTGTAGGGAGGAGGGCAATCATTGTACTCTAATGATAGCATGCTATCCATTCAAAGAATATAGACACTGTTGTCCATGTTGCTTAGTTACAGAAGCACTTGCTCAGAAGAACTACTAAAGTTTTCTTTGCAATGAAAGGGAGAATTAAGCTTTCAAGACAAATTTATGCAAATATAATAGTGTGTATTCTGACCTAAGTCCCTAAATCTATTCAAGCTTGTGTAATAAGTATTTCCAGCCCTTGTTAATTATGTAGTTTTACAAATGTATTTTAGTAAGATTTGATGTGATTTTTATAGAGCTAAGCTCTGAATGTTTGAAAAGTAACCCTATAAGCTCAGGAACGAGAGTTACTTTAAAAATGTAAGCGTCCTTATTAACGTGAGTCAAATGATAATATACGGAAGGCCACAACTTATGAAAGAAACCTAAATTATTTATTTACCAGTATTTGAGTGCCTGTTAATAGATATGTTTTAATAGGGCCTTTCTGTATGTCGCTAGGTTTAATTTACTAAAATTTAAAGAGTTTTTGCATTTATATTCATCATGGATATTGATCTGTAATTTCTTTTTTTTCTTCTTTTTTTTGTAATGGTTTTCTATCAGGGCAATGCTGGCTTCATATTGTGGAATGAGTTGGAAAGTGTTCCTCTTTTATGTTCTGGAAGAGTTTGTGAAGAATTAGTATTATGTCTTCAAATGTTTAGAAGAATTTATCAGTCTTGTAATCTGGGACTGGGGTTTTCTTGGTAGGAAGGTTTTAAATGACTAAGTTAATAGGAAGTTATTTGGGTTTTCTGTTTCTTCTCAGTTGAACTTTGATAGTTTGAATCTGTCAAAGCATTTGTCTATTTTATTTGATCTGTTGAATTTTTTGGCATAAAGTTCATAATGGTTCTTTATTCTTCTAAAGTTTGTAATATATATATTATCACATCCCTCTTTCATTCATTCCTGATATTGGCTTTATTGGTCCTTTCAAAAAAACTGCTTTGGTTTTATTATTTTTTAACTTATCTTCCATTTTTTTTTTTGTTTTCTGCTCTTAATTATCTAGTTCCTTATTACTTTATGTTTAATATGTCCTTTGTCTTCTGTCTTAAGTTGTTAGATTGATTTTGTATCTTTCTTCTTTGCATTATGTAAGGCCATTGATAGCTATAAACCTCCAAGTACTATTTTAGCAGCAGCACATACTTTTTGATATGTTCTGTTTTCATTATTATTTAGTTCAAAGTATTTTCTAAATATCTCTTGTTATTCTCTAATCCATGGATTATTTAACAGTGCATTGTTCAATTTCCAAGTATTTCAGAGATGTTTTCATATTTTTTTTTCCCTTTTTTAACTTTTTGGCTGCACCATGCGGCTTGTGGGATCCTAATTCCCTGACCAGGGATCGAACCTGAACCCTCAGCAATGAAGGTGTGGAGTCCTAACCACTGGGACTGCCAGGGAATTCCCTATTTTTTGTTACTGATTTATAAAATACAGTCTGTCTTGGTAAATGTTCTATATGCAGTTGAAAAGAAGGTGCATTTTGCTGTTATTTTTGGAGCAAGGTCAAATTGGTTGATGATGTTATTAATTTCTTGTATACCCTTATCGATTTTCTGTCTACTTTTTTCTTCAATTAGTAAGAAATGAGTGTTGAAATACCCAAATATAGTAGTAGATTTGTCTTTCTCCCACTAGTGCTATTATTTTTGCTTCTTACATTTTGAAACTCTGTTACTAGTTGTATATATACTTAGGATTTTTTTTTTTCTGATGCAGTTTATATCATTATGAACCATCTGTCTTTATGGTAATATTTCTGGTAGTATCTCTTTTTCTAAATTCTGATTTTATTTGATATAGCCATATCTTTTTCTATCTTTTTACTTTTTGTGTCTTTATATGTATTTAAAATTGTTTCTTGTAGACATCATATGGTTAGGTCTCTTGTTTTATCGTGACAGTTTGTCTTAATTGGAGGGTTTAGACCATTTACATTTAATATAGTTATCAATATGATTGGTTTAAATCTGTCAGCTGGCTGGCTATTTTCTATTTGTGCCATTTGTTACTTTTCCTTTTACCCTTCATTTCATGCCTTCTTTTGGATTTTTTTTATAGATTCCACTTATCTCAACTGCTGCATATTAGTTATACATCTCTGATACCTTTTTTAAGTGTCTGCTCTAATATTTACAGTGCATATCATAACAATACAGTCTACATTTATATAATATTATACCACTTTACATGTATCCTAAGAACCTTACAATAGAACACTTCTGTTTCTCCTGTTTTTTGTGCCATTATTGTCATACAATATATGACAATATACGTTATATATATTATGTTATTCATATATCATAAATCCCATAATAATATATTGCCATCGTTTTTACTTTAAACTTTATCTTTTTTTTTTTTTTTTTTTTTTTTTGGTGGCACGCGGGCCTCTCACTGTTGTGGCCTCTCCCTTTGTGGAGCACAGGCTCCGGATGCACAGGCTCAGCGGCCATGGCTCACGGGCTCAGCTGCTCCGCGGCATGTCGGATCCTCCCGGACCGGGGCACAAACCCGCGTCCCCTGCATCGGCAGACGGACTCTCAACCACTGCGCCACCAGGGAAGCCCTAAACTTTATCTTTTTTAAGCTATCCATTTTGGACAAATTTTAGAGGTAAAGAAAAATTGCAAAACAAATACTGAGGGTTCCTTGGTGGTTCTTCCCCAAAACAATTATTACTATATTCTAATGATGATTTTTTAAAATTTCCCTTGTTCCTTTTGCATTTATTAATTGAAATTCTTCTATAAGGAAGAGCTGTCCTTCACATTATTCATCATATTGGTGTATATAGTTAGAGAATGTTCCTTCTCATTACTGCATAATATTTCATAGTGTGAATATACCATGATTTTATTTATTCATTCTATTGTTTTTGGTTGAACAATACCAAATGCTGGTGCAAGCTCTCATTCATTACTATGGGAATGCAAAGTGGTACAGACACTTTGGAAGACGAAGACAGTGGCAGTTTCTTCCAAAGCTAAACATAGTCTCACCATACAGTCTATCAATCATGCTCCTGTTTACTCAGATGAGTTGAAAACTTATGTCTATGCAAAAAACTGTACACAAAATGTTTTTAGCTGTTCTATTCATAATTGTTAAAAATTGGAAGTAACCAAGATGTCCTTCAATAAATGAGTGAATAGTAAACTAGTACACCCATACAATGGAATATTTGTTCAGTGGTAAAAAAGAAATGAACTATCAAGCTACAAAAAGACATGGAGGAACCTTAAATGCATATTGCTACATGAAAGAAGTCAATCTGGAAAAGCTGCATATTATATGATTCCAACTATACAACATTCTGGAAAAGGCAAAATAAAAGATCGATGGTTGCCAAGGGCCCCAGGAGAGAGATGGATCAATGAGTAGTGAAGCACAGGGGATTTTTAGAGCAGCGAAACTTCTGTATGATACTGTGATGATGGATACATGATATTATGCACTTATCAAAACCTGTAGAACTGGACAACACAAAGAGTGGGTGGTGATGTAAAATATGGACTTCTAGTTAATAATAATAATGTATAAATGTTGGTTCATCAACTGTAACAAATGCACCAAATGCAGGATGTTAATAATAGTGGAAACTGTGGGGAGGTGGGGTATGTGGGAACTCTGTACTTTATGTGCAGTTTTTCTGTAGACCTGAAACTGCTCTAAAAACAAACAAAAAAACTACTCTTACTACCCTCACCACTACCTCCTTAGTCAAAGCTGAAGTCCTTACCTTAGCCCACAAGACCCTGACTCCGGGCTGCTTCATCTCCTGTCACTTTCTTCCTTACTCATTCTTCCAGCCACACTGGCTTTCTGTTGTGTTTTGAACTACTCTCTTGCCTCAGAGTCTTTGTGTTTGCTGTTCACTCAGCTTCCCCCAGATATTTCCATTGTTTCTTTCTTCTCCCATTATTCAGGTGTATACTCAAATGCTACTCCATCGGGGTTACTTTCCCCTTCTACTTACTATCAATATCTCTAATCTCCCCTTCCCCCATCACACTCTTTTATCCTGCTTTATTTTCTTTTATAGCTTTTATACGTCCTCACCTTGGTTATATATTATTTATTTTTTCCATATTAAAATATAAGTTCCATGAAGGCAGGAATTTTTTTTTTGTTTTTTTTGTTTGTTTGTTTGCGGTACGCGGGCCTCTCACTGTTGTGGCCTCTCCCGTTGCGGAGCACAGGCTCCGGACGCGCAGGCTCAGTGGCCATGGCTCACGGGCCCAGCCGCTCCGCGGCATGTGGGATCTTCCCGGACTGGGGCACGAACCCATGTCCTCTGCATCGGCAGGCGGACTCTCAACCACTGCACCACCAGGGAAGCCCAAAGGCAGGAATTTTACCTCTTTTTTCCCTATTGTATCTTCAGTCCCTAGAATAGTGCCTAGTACATGGTAGGTGCTTAATAAGTATTTGTAGAATGGATCAGTGAATGAAGTCCGTGTTCTCTCTGTAGGCAAATCTATGTAGGAAGTCAAACTTAAAAGATTGCTTACTAAATATGGAATATGAGTCATAAGGTGTATCGTATTAATGGCTCGTGTCATCAATATGATAACATGATGTGTTCATTTTCACTAAAAGATACATCTGCTCCACAGACAGGAAACTTCTATTTAAGAGTCAAAAAATGCTCTTCCATGTACAGTGTAGGAGAGACTGCTAGTATTTACCTCTTGAATCTCCCTTTTTTTTTTTTCTCTTTGGATTAAAAAATGTGTAAAAACAAGGAAAAATCACAAAATACAAATATATAAAGTAGAAAATAAAAACCACTCTTCAACCCAGCCAGAGACAAGTCACTGTTAAGACCTTGATTATTGTCCTTTAGAACCATCTGAGATGAACTTATATTTTGTTAATAATATTTGGATCATATAGTAAAATAAATGTTTAAAGTACTAACTAACTGGACAGAGTATAGAAATAATAAATAGTGTGAAAGTAGTTTATGAACTCCTTAAATATTTAATATTCTGTCTTTTGTGATTTGTAGCACGAGCTCTTATCCTGGCACAGTATTGTCTAGTGCAGAATTTATCATATATTCAGAATTTTCAAATGTTTTTGATTATTTGAATATGAACAAGAAAAGCTTGGGCAGTTAGGAGTGTTGCTCTAAATAAGAGAGATCTTAAACTCCTTTTTTTTTCTCCTCACACTAAAAATGTTTTGTTAATTGCATTTAATAGGACATTTTGGATTAGTTCCAAAAATATTTTAGATTTTCCTGGAAACTATCTTTTATTAATTATAAACTTCCCTGAAATTTTTTAGATCTTTTTCATTAGACTGAAGAAAATTCAAAGTTCCTAAGAGAAAATGTTTTGCATGAGTCCTTTAAAATGTATACGTGGATTTTGGGGAAAATCTAAAGTTTCAAATTTAACTCAATAATATATATAATTTACTTGTGAGTTTATTGTATTTCATGGACTAAAATAAAATTTAAAAATCATGTTACTTTTGTGTGCTGATGCTGTTAAAAACTTAAATCACATTTCCTGAGTTTTAAGCATTTTCAAAACTTTTCGTCATTACTAGATTGTGAGAAAGAAGTATTAGTGTTATTAGATGACACTCTTCTTAATGTATCGGTGTTAACATGATTTCCTGACTTTGCAGAGTGTTGTATTGCTGGAGGATAATTTTCGGGAGAGAATATATACTCAAAATAATTCAGTTATTATATGGTGACTTATATAAATCAAAAAAGGATTTAGGATTTAACTTAATTTGAGTCTAGATAATTATATTCCCTGCTTTTTAAAAACACTTATTTTTTAGTTTAATATTAGATAGTCATATGTAAGTTCCTGTCCTAAGATATTGGTAATTCATCTGCTTCTGTGTTCAGAGGTGTCAAACTGGCATCCTGAACACTGAAAAAAGTCCACAGATACGTTCGATAACACAGTGTTTTGTTCTGTTTCAACCTAAAAATTAGTTGTTAGTATTTGAACATTAGAAGATTTTATATGAAAATATAAATTTCCAACTTCTTTTGACAAGCGTGAGAATTGGACAATATTGAGCTTTCTCGTCCCAACATTGCTGTGATTCTCAACCAGGGGCAATTTTGGCAGTGTTACAAAAAAGGACATTTGTCAATGTCTAGAGATAGTTTTGATTGTCATGACTTGGTGGGGAGGTGCTATTGGCATCTTATGGGTAAAGGCCGGGGATGCTGCTTATGCACAGGACAGCCTCCTACAGCAAAGAATTATCTGGTCCAAAGTATTTCAGTATTGAAGTTGAGAAGTCCTGTAGTGTAGCAATAATTGACCTGAGTTGAATCATATCTGTTCCGAATAGGCTAAAGTTAGCCAGTCTCCTCCCAACTTGCTTTATTTACTTGCTGGGACTCTATACACTTTTGAATTTGTGCATATTCCTTTAAAGTAGTGGGATTTACTTTCATGGGAACTGAAACAGCTTCAAGTATTATTAGAAAAGTTGTGGCAAATACAAAAAACATTTATTACTTCTGGCCTGAAGAGTATTAGAATCCAAGTTTTATTTTCCCCAGTTATCATCATTTATTCTTTCAGTTGAACATGGTTCTGTGTACTAAGCACTATACTAGATATGGAGGAGATGAGCAGCTGCTTACACTTTAAGGATTATTATGTCTTGGAGATATGTTCTGTTTACCATTATGTAATGCTTTCTATATCTCTGATAATTTTCCTTGCTTTGAAGTTGACTTTGTCTGAAATCTATGTAGCTACTTCAGCTTTCTTTTGATTAACATTAGCATTGTATTTCTTTCTCCATCCCTTTATTTTTAATCCACCTGTGTCTGTAAAGTAGGTTTTTCGAAGACAGTACTATTTAGTTGGGTCTCGTTTTTTAATCCACTTTGATAGTCTCTGTCTTTTATTTGGTTCATTCACATTCACATTTAAAGTGTTTATTGATTTAGTTGGCTTTTTTTAAATTAATTTTTATTGGAGTGTAGTGGCTTTATAATATCAACTGTATTTGGAACTGTTTTCTATTAGTTGAACTTGTTCTTTTTTTTTTTGTCTTTCACCATTTTTCTGCATTATCTGGGTTTAATTGAGCATTTTGTATTATTTCATTTTCTCTCTCCTTAACATATCATTTATACTTGTTTTAATTTTTTTTGTTTGTTTGTATGTATGTATGTGTGTGATTGCCCTGGAGTTTGCAGTATGGATTTACAGCTAACATAAGTCCACCTTCAAATAACACTGTACCATTCAGGGGTAGTGTGGGTACCTTATAACAGAATATTCCCAGTTCCTCCCTCCTGTCCCTTGTAACACTGCTGTCATTCATTTCATTTATCCTTAATCTATAATCACCTGCTATACTGTTGCTGTTAATACTTTGAACAAACTGTTATCTGTTAGATTAAGAATAAGAAAATAAAAGATTTTATTTTGTCTTTATTTATTACTTCTCTAAAGTTCTTCCTTTCTTTATGTAGATCTGAGCTTCTGACCTATATCATTTTCCTTCTTTCTGAAGAACTTATTTTAATATTTCTTGCAAGACAGGTCTGCTGGCAACAAATTCCCTCAGTATCTGTTTGTCTGAGAAAGTCTTTATTTCTCCTTTACTTTGAAGGATAATTTCATTGGATATAGACTTTAGGTTGGTGATTTCTTTTTTTCTCTCAACACTTTAAATATTTCATTCCGTTCTCTTCTTGCTTGCATGGTTACTGAAGAGAAGTCCAATGTGTTCTTATCCTTATTCCTATATAGGTAAGGTGTTTTTTTCCCCCCTCTATCTTCTTTCAGAAATTTCTCTTTGTCTTTGATTATCTGTATATGATTTTGAATATGATATGCCTAAGTGACAGTAGGAGGGGACTTTTATCTTGACCCTGAGAACCTGGGGTGGGCCTCCTGGAGGTAAAGCACAAGGATTCCAATTTCTCCACATCCTTGCCAACATTTGTTTTGTTTGTTTGTTTTCTTTGTTTTTTTGTTGTTTTGATTGTAGCCATCTTCATGGGTATGAAGTGGTATCTCATCGTATTGATTTGCATTTTTTAATGATAAGTGATGTTGAGCATCTTTTCATGTGTTTATTGGCCATTTGCGTATCTTTGGAGAAATGTCTGTTCCAGTTCTTTGTCCGCTTTTAAATTGGGTGGTTTGTTTTTTTGTTGTTGAATTATGGGAGTTCTTTATACATTCTGGATAATTAATCCCTTAGCAGATATGTGATTTGTAAATATTTCCTCCTATTCTGTGGGTTGTCTTTTCATTCTCTTGATAGTGTCCTTTGATACATGTAAGTTTTAAATTTTGATGAAATCCAATTTACTTTCTCTTTTGTTGCTTATGTTTGTAATATGTGGCTTAATAATATGCCCTACACCCATTTTTCAGTTTTATGCACTTCATTTGCTTATCTTACTTTTTCAGTATTTCCAACCTCTGCCAAAAAAAAAAAAGGAAAATCATGAGAGAGCCAATATAACTTTTATAAATAAGTTTTTGAAGACAGAAAAACACTAAGAATAATCTGAATTGCCAAATACAGTCCTTTCAACCAGAATGAGGAGAAAAATACCTTATTTTCTATCCTTTTGGAGTACTATTAAATTGAGCAGTTTTGATTTATAAATCTCAGTTTACATATTTATATAACATCAGAACATATGCTTATTTGAAAGCATACATATTTTGAGGTAAAGGTGACCCTCAAGTTAAACTCAAGATGTATCTGATATTATTGTGTTGAATTTGGTTTAAAAAATTAGTAAGCTCTTTTTGAAGTAATGGAATATACAAATGTAAATGTGGTTAAATTGGTTACTTAAGTTAAAAAAATATATAATATTGGTTGGTAATGATTTACAACCAACATTTTAACATTATCAGATGTCATTTTCCTTTTTTCTTTAGGTATAATTGACATATAACCTTATATTAGCTTCATAATTCAATATTTGTAAAATGTCATTTTCAAATAACAGCTTCAAATTTTGTGTTTGACTTTTACTTTTTCAGAAAAAGTATAGTTATGATATAGAAAATGTTTTTCTTTCATTATTTAATATATTCTTTAAAAATTCTTATTAAATTTTTATGTTGGTCAATTTACAGGTGAATTATGTAACCTCATTACGCTGGATGTAGCTCACAATCAACTTGAACACCTTCCAAAGGAGATTGGAAACTGCACACAGATAACCAACCTTGACTTGCAGCACAATGAATTGCTAGACCTCCCAGATACTATAGGTATGAGAGGAGAAAGAAGATACTGTTCATCATTTATAGCTACTTGGACATTAAAATCCATTTTGATAATAAAAAATTAAAATTCAGTGTTGTCAAAGTGGTAAAACTTCTAAAAGACAGTATTTTAAAATCATTTTTTAATTTCCATTTCCAGGCAAAGAAAATAACTAAATTTTAGGAAATGATCTCAATTAAATTGTAAAGAAGATAGAATATTGAGTAATATGTATATGTTCTATAAATCTGCTTAAATTGCAGAATGGGTGCATTTTCTGTTTTTGCTTATTTCAGAATGTTGCATGCTCTTGTATAGGGTGCGGTCCCTTCTTTGCTAAAATAGACCACACTGAAAAATAAAATCATTGCTGTTTAGTTTTTAAAACATGGCCAGTATATTTTAAAGTTTGTTCATCGTAATATTGAGGGACTAAAAGATGTCTCAGAGTGCAAAATGTGTTTTGAAAGTGCATAGCCAAAGAACAGAAAGTTGGATTGCACTTACTCTGATGTGTTCCATATTTATATATTCTTGTTTCTTTTTCTAAATGACCCCAAATTTATACAAACAGTAGAGGGAATTTTTACATTAAAAAAATTACTCTATACTAAGTTTATATAATTTTGGTAATGAATATTTACAAGGTTCTCTTACTAAATCATTTGAGGCCTGTGATAATGTTATCTTTCTCCAGAAGGATTTTTGTTTGCTTCTCTCAGGTACCTAGGGTGACCACTTTATTCCATCTGTGTTCTAAGGTTTGTGATTTTTCTGGTCCCCCAAGTGATTCAGAGACAAGCAGCAGACTAATTGGAGGGTTGTTTTAATTCCGGTTTACCCCTTGTACTAGGGTGCAGCCCTGTAGGGTCTCAGTTGATATTGATTACTAGACTCCTCCCCCTTGGCAGGCTCTAGATTTTGACTTTTGGTGGAAACATGCCTTAGCCTTTCAGCTGCATCTTCTAGCTAGGAAAGCACTCTCGGGACAAAATCTTCTCCAGTGTTTTGCTTGTTTCTGGGTTCCCAGCTGGTTTCCAGTCTTGTTAGCTTTCTGGTTTTTGTTTTAGAAGTGTTTTTAGTTTTCTTCAATGGGAGGGGTTGCTTGAATTATCTAGTCTACCACTACTTGAAACAAGCAATTGTTATGGAATTTTTAAATAAGTTACAATAGACTGTCTTTGGTTAGATGACACCTGTTCACAGAAGAGTAATCTGAGACTTCTTCAGGATATAATAGCTAGCCATTAGAACCTATATCTTTCTGATTCTTGTCCCCTAGAGTCTAGAACAGACAGAAAAATACCAAATAAATACAAAATAAATGAAAAAAAAGTCATGGAAGACAGGACTAGAAGTTCTAGAAAGAGAATAGAGTAAGACAATGAAGAAGCTATAAAATATAATTTAATATTTCCCTGAACTTGACAAAAACCCAGATAATAAGATTGAAATTGCTTACCAAGAAGAAATAATGAAAAAACATACATTCTGGTAGAAGTTTTAAAAATTAGATTTACTTAATTAATTTTAACAAACAATATATTCATACATAATGTTATAAAACCTGTTTTTGTCTAGTTTCAGTTTCAGGGTAATCCTGGCCATATATAATAAGTTGGGAAGTACTCCCTTCTCTTCAATTTTTGCAACAGTTTGTATAAAATTGACATATTTCTTCCTTTAATATTTGATAAAATTAATTGGTAAAGCCACCTGGGTCAGGATTTTTCTTTGTTGGAATGTTTTTGAAAACAATTTCAATTTCTTTGATAGACATAGGGCTATTTAGGTTATCAATTTCTTTTTGAGAAAACTTGGTCATTTGTGTCTTTCAAAGAATGTGTCCATTTCTTTTAAGTTGCCACATTTAATGGGCATAAAATTGTTCATAATATTCCATTATTATTTCAATATCTATAGAATCTGTGGTAATGCCATTTCTCTTATTCCTGATATTGGTAATTTATATCTTCTCTCTTTTTTTTTTTCCCTAATCAGTCTGGTTAGAGGTTTATCAATTTTACCAGTTTTATTGATTGTCTCAAAGTATTGGTTTTTCTCTATTCTTTCCTTGGTTTTTGTTTCATTGATTTCCACTTTGACTTTTCTTCTTCCCTTTCATCTGCTTACTTTGAGTTTTATTTGTTCTTTTTCTAGTTTCTTATGGCAGAAGATTGAGATTATTGATTTGAGACCTTTCTTCTCATACAGGCATTTAGTGCTATAAATTTTGCCTTACATACTGCTTTAACAACATCCCACAAATTCTGACATCTTGTGTTTTCTTTTTTGTTTTGTTCAAAATACTTTCTAATTTACCCTTTTGTTTTCTGTGATCTGTGTGTTATTTAAAAGTATGTTATTTAGTTCCCAACATCTGACAGTTTTCCAAGGGTTTTTCTGTTATTGATTTCTAGGTTAATTCCATTGTGGTCAAGAACATACTTTGTGTGACTTGAATCATTTAAATGTATTGAGACTTATTTTATGGCTCAGTGTATGGTCTATCTTGATAAGTGTTCCATATGCAATTGAATGTGTATTCTATTTTTGTTGAGTAGAGTAATGTAGATGAGGCAATCAGTGAATTTATTCTACTACTTGCCCTTTTTGGTCTCTTTTCCTCCCAATTTTTATTAGCTTTGTTGTTAGGACATGCAACATTTATGTTATGTCTTGTTATGCCAGTCTGTATTTTTATTTTAGTCATAATGTTCATCATCAATGCTGTTGCCATAATTGCCCAAGTCATTTCTTGGTTGGCTGAAGTCAATCTTGTAGTCATTTTCTCAGAAATGGTTCATGAACAGTAGTTCCCTAGTTCTTGTATGTTTGTAACCTTTATACTTAAAGAACAGTTTGATGGATGTAAAAATCACTGGGTTCAACTACTTTTCCTTGAGCATTTTAGGAGAACTAGGAGGTAGCTCTGTTGTCTTCTGGAATTGAATATAAAGTATGAAGCCAGTCTAATTTTTTTTCCATTATAAGTGACTTAATCTTTGTGCCTGGCCACCCAAAGTGTTCTTTATTTCTAAAGTTCAAGAACTGTATTATATCCCAGGGCCCATTTCCCTGGGATACTCTGATCCAGTTCAACATATAGGTTTAATCTTTATTTCAGTATAGTTTTCTTAAATTACATATTGACATATTTACTTTGTGTTGTATGTTCTTACATTGAAATATGTCTAAATTTGCTTATTTTGAACAACCAACTAATTTTAATAGTAAAGGAGGAAAGAAAGAATAATGCATTTTAACATGATCACTTTTCGGTGGAATGAAACATGAAAGCACTTTAGAAAAGAAACTTATAAAATTAAAGTCTTGCTCAGTCTTAGAAAAAAGTAAAGGTCGTTTACTCTAGCAAATCAGACAGGGGAACTGAAATTAAAGATGCTTGAAATGTTATAAAGTTATGTCCTTATCACTCTCATTGAGGGATAATTATTGTATATTTCTTAGGATATTATAGATGCTTATACTTTATTGTTCCTTGAGCATATCAGCCAACTTCTAGCCTCAGGGTCTTTGTACTTAAGTTTCTCTGCTTAGAACTCTTTTCTCCTAAATATACACATAATTTCCTCTACTCTTTCAACTGATCATATGGATATATAGAGTTCTATAAAGGGCATGGTCATCAATCAGCCCTGTTCTTACTCTCAAATTATCTAACAATATTTTGTTATTTAGTATTTTATGCATGTGTCTGTTTTCCTGTCTTGTTAAATAACAATCAAAGAGGGATGCAATTAAAGTACTAAAATGAATAGTCTTGGCAAACAGAGATAGCATAGGTAGTGGAGGATGGTAAAATCATCCAGTTAGTAAGACTAGGGTGCTATGGATTCACTTCCTCTGACAAAGGGTAACTTCTCCATGTATCCTTCTTTCTCCTGGCTTTCTTAATTTTACATTTCTTTACATTTCTTTAGTGATTCAATTTTAGGTAATTACAGTGCTGCTTACATATAACAACTTGTTTGTTTTTTAATGGTGGCATTCTTTTGAGTTTTTAACTTTTAAGAATTTTTGTATAACTTTTCAGTTTATTTTCAGTTTCTCAGTTTAATGTTTCTGGAAAAAATTGTACCTTTGACATTATTTCATTGTTATAACTTGTGTGCCTTTTCTGCTGATTTTTTGCTACTTTGTTAAAATAAGATAAAGACTATTTGAGGTAGAGTCTTACTCAAAAGACTAAATTAACCTAAAAATGCTGATTATATTTGCTGAAATTGAAAGCATCTAATTTTAACTCCTAGCCATTTGATGTTTCCATATTTTAAAAATCTGACAGCATAAGAAAGCAAGCTGTCAGAGCAGAACACAGAGCAACTTACAGTCAAAGTTAAGCACAACTGAATGCCAGTGATTGGCAGTGATCAGCCTACATTTATACACAGAAGCTCAGCAACGTTGATTTTATTTCTTAGTCACAATGGATCAATATTAAAGCAAGCTATGGCTTGATTTCTAGGTTGCAGTTTAGTTTGTGGTTAAAACCACTTATTGAAAGAGGTTAGAGTTGAAACCACTGCAGGGGGTGAATCACAGTAAATGCCAGGCTTCTGATGTCAAGTTTTCTTCTGGCATAAGAAAGCGTTGATATTTTATCCTTACTTTTTTTCACCTCTTTTGTTTTGCTGGGAGTAACGGACTTTGACAAAATGTGGATGACTTCTTGAACATGCCATGCTCTCAAGAAAGTGACAAGTGCTTTGCAAATGTTAGTTTCTTCATCAGAATAGCATATTCTCATAGGTTATAATTTTTAAAGTTCATGCTCTTCTACACCACCCTCCCCCCCCCAAAAAAAAGGAGAAAAGAAAAAAAAATGTTTAGGAAAGTAGGAGGTATCATTTTTGTTTAAATAACCACTAGTTTTGGTACTAGATAATTTCATGTGGCATTTTCACTACTTCGTTTTCATTTTATAATTTTTATTTTTTAATTAAAATTTTTTTTTTTTTTTAGTTTTTTTGGCTGTGCCGCACGGCATGAGGGATCTTAGTTCCCTGACCAGGGATCAAACCTGTGCCCCCTGCAGTGGAAGCACCAAGTTCTAACCACTGGACCACCAGGGAATTCCCCATTTTGTAATTTTTAACTTCTAGAAACCTATTCTGACTTTAAAACTGAGAAGCTTATTTTGCTTTTGGAAGAGAAATTTCAGGAATGTGGTTCTATTTACTAGGTTTGTGAGTTGATAAGCATTTAGAATTTGGTTACCATACTAATCTTTGTTACCAGAGAAAGTTTTTGGGTTTCATTGAGAATAAAAATTGGTTAAAATATTGTATTCACCTACTTTTCTACTGTAAACAATTATTGAGGCATGTCAGTTGGTGGAGCAAAATTATGGGGACTTTCTGCTATTAATAAGCCCTTTCCTCTTCTGGCAGATTTCATAGACCCTTTGGTAAATGCTTCTGCCATTTTATTACAATGGAACAACTTTCTTTCATAGGGAGAGCAGTGGTATGAAGGAGAGAAAGGGATGAGCTTCTTTACTTCCAGTTCTTTTTTAAGATTGAGGCTCTTTTATCTTCAACTTTGTATAGCAAATTAAAATTTTATCAGAAGATTTTGACATTCTTTGTAGTCAGACATTATCACTGCTTGCAAGAAAATTTCCACCTTTACCAGCCTTGTAGCTATAGTGGCCGTGGGCACGGGATAGACAGGGATAAAATATTGATACCTTCCCTCCCTCCCCATTTTGAAAGGATATGAGTAAATGGCCACTGTCCTTCAATTTTGGTGGGAATGAAATCGATATAGCCTAGTGGCACTGTCTTATCAAGATTTAAAATATCTATATCGGGGCTCCCCTGGTGGCGCAGTGGTTGAGAGTCCACCTGCCGATGCCGGGGACGCGGGTTCGTGCCCTGGTCTGGGAGAATACCACATGCCGCGGAGCGGCTGGGCCCGTGAGCCATGGCCACCAAGCCTGCGCATCTGGAGCCTGTGCTCCGCAACGGGAGAGCCACAACAGTGAGAGGCCCGCGTACCGCAAAAAAAAAAAAAAAATCTATATCTTTTGATACATCAGAAATATTTTCACATGTACGCACAGATATGTATTAGAATGTTCATTATAGAATTCCTTTTTAAAAATTAGAAACAAATGCTGTCAATTGGGGAATGTTTAGATAATGGTGCACATCGTAGAATACAATGGTTAAATAAAATTAAGTATATCTGAATTTACTCACCAGAAAATATTTCTGTGACCTATTATATAGGGGGAAAAGTACGTAAAATGATCCCATTTATGTAAAAATAAACACGGAAACATTAAAAAAAATCCTGTATTTGTATATGTGTAAGTAAATGCTTACAGAAAGGTCTCAATAGGTACATATTAGACTACAAACCATGGTTCTCTGGGGAAGAGAGTAAGTTGCATGTATATATTTTGTAATTAAAAAATGATTTGGTGGGATGGGAGGAGTGCAAAGAGTTGGAAATGATTAGTTCGTTCTCCGATATCTAAAAATGGGCTGCGTAGACATTGGGTGTCTCAGAAAAAATTATTGCAGATATTTGTAGAAGAACTAATTTGTACTCAGACCAGACAAATATGATATGTATTTTAAAACCATGTCCAGTTAACATCTGTGTTTCATAGACAGGCTATTTTATAAGATGAGAATGGGTCAAAGGAAAAATCTTTTTATGAACCTTTCATATAATTTTAAGTTTTTGCATCTTGTTCCTAATGGAAAGGAGGACAAAGTGAAATATTTTAGCTTCTATAATTATTAAGAAAGTATGAATGAGTGCCTGCTGTGTGCTTAGCACTGAATTCTGTGTGGAGACAGAAGTACATAGCAACCTCCCTTACTTAAAGGATTTTCAGTCTTTTGGGGGAGGTAACTAATCCATGAAACAACTAACAACATAAGACCAAATATAAGTAAATGCCAACGTATGATGAAAACAATGTGTGGCCATGAGTCCAGTTTATAGGGAAATCAATAAGGTCTTCATAGAATGGCCAGAGAAAGCTTCATGAACAAATATGCTGGACTCAGTATGGAATAGAAATGCATTCCATGAGCACAACAAGGACAATCAAACAGCGTGGAGGCAAGAATGAACATATCATGCTTCTGTGTCAGGAGGAAACAAGCTCACTGGAGCAGAGTCGATGAAATTCACAAAAAATGATTACTTGATAAGGAGCCAACTGAGTTTGATTCTAGCTCTGCCATTAATTCACTTTGCATATCTTATGCTAAAGTCTGTGCTGAGTACTCTCAGTTGGCTCTTACTGCTACTTCTTGGGTATCTTTCTTATCTCTTGTCTTTTTTATCAGAATGGCTATCTAAAACTTCAAACTACCGTGCTCTGTTTTTCCACAACTTAGCTCATATCCTCACTGTATGGAGAAAATGAGCCTCACAATGTAAAATGTCCAAACATCTTGGTCTACATTAGTATAAAACTTCTCCAAAATGTAAAATATTCATTGAATAAAAGGCTGGTATAAAGATATCACAGTTTTTAAAAGTAAAATGACTTTAGAATTATAGACTTTTTCTTTATCAAAAGGGTGTTTTAAAATTACAAAATTATAGAAAATTAGGGAAATTATAGACAAGTTGACAGAAAAAAATTTAATCTTCCATAATTCTATCATGCAGAGATAACTGTTAGGGTTTTTTTGGTTGGTTTTTTTTTTTTTTGTGGTACGTGGGCCTCTCACTGCTGTGGCCTCTCTTGTTGCGGAGCACAGGCTCCAGACGCGCAGGCTCAGTAGTTGTGGCTCACGGGCACAGTTGCTCCGCGGCATGTGGGATCTTCCCAGACCAGGGCTCGAACCCGTGTCCCCTGCAGTAGCAGGCAGATTCTCAACCACTGCGCCACCAAGGAAGCCCTAAGTGGTAGTTTTTATTGTTGCTTTTTAATTCAGTTTTCTGCCTGTTGGAATCTTAATTAATCATAAATAGCGAACTCTCGGCCCAGTTTCCAAGCACTGTTATAAGAAAGTAATATAAATGAGCATAGCATACCTCTGTAATAGTTCTAATTGCAGGAATTGAAATGGTTGCTAAGGTTTTTTTCACATTATAGTTGGCTAGACTTATGGTATAGAATTATCATAGTATTTTTTAAAAATATTTATTTGGCTGCACCGGGTCTTCGTTGAGGCATGTGGGATCTTTAGTTGTGGCATGCAGGATCTAGTTCCCTGGCCAGGGATCGAACATGGACCCCCTGCACTGGGAGCACAGAGTCTTAACCACTGGACCACCAGGGAAGTCCCCAGAGTATTTTTTTTTTTTTCTGTACATGGGCCTCTCACTGTTGTGGCCCCTCCCATTGTGGGGCACAGGCTCCGGACGCGCAGGCTCAGCGGCCATGGCTCACGGGCCCAGCTGCTCCACTGCATGTGGGATCTTCCCGGACAGGGACACGAACCCGCGTCCCCTGCATTGGCAGGCAGACTCTCAACCACTGCGCCACCAGGGAAGCCCTCCCCAGAGTATTTTTGATAGCAATACTAACTCTTGAAAATGTAAAGGGTAAAAATTAGCTCCATTTAGTCATTTCTTAGAACCTTGATCACTGTTTTCTTCAGCAAAAGGGAAGGATGCAAATGAGTATAACAGGATAAGGAATATGAGGCATGGTGACTGCCCTCCTACGTTTTAAGGCTTAACTTATTCTATAGGCTAATATATATTTTCTGTAAATATTGAAGTAATGTTAGACATATCTAAGAAAGAAAATTATTCGTACAACAACTTTCTGGAAAATGGTCAAAGCAAAAAGAAAGAAATGGACAAACATCAGAAAGTGGCTGAAAGTTGAAAGGCATAAAAATATTTATCTCCAAAAAGTTAAGTGTGACACAGGCATCCACTTCTATACAGGCATACCTTGGAGACATTACAGATTCCATCTCAGACCAGCACAACAAAGCGAATATCACAATAAAGCATCACACAAATTTTTTGTTTCCCAGTGTATATAAAAGTTATGTTCATACAGTACTGTAGTCTATTAAGTGTGCAATAGCATTATGTCTAAAAAATGTACAAATCTTAATTTAAAATAGTTTATTGATAAAAAGTACTAACCATAATCTGAGCCTTAAGGATCTTGCCTTGGTCCTCATGGCTGCTGACTGATCAGGGTGGTGGCTGCTGAAACTTGGGTGGATGTGGCAGTTTCTTAAATCAAACCACATAAAGTTTGCTGCATTGACTGACTTTTCCTTTCATGCAGCATGTAATGGTATGTAATACCATTTTACCCACAATAGAGCTTCTTTCAAAATTGGAGTCAGTTCTCTCAAACCCCTGCCGCTGCTTTATCAATGAAAGCTTATGTAATATTCTAAATACTTTGTTGTCATTTCAACAGTCTTCACAGCATCTTTACCAGTAGAGTAGGTTCCACCTCCAGAAACCACTTTCTTTGTTCATCTATAAGAAGCAGTGCCTCATCTGTTAAAAGTCTTATCATAAGATTGCAGCAATTCAGTCACATCTGCAGGCTCCACTTCTAATTCTAGAAGTCTAGAGAGTCAGCCTGTCTGAAGCTTTGAAGCTAAGCATTGACTTCTCCTCTATAGCTGTGAAAGTTCTAAATGGCATCTTCAGTATAAGGCTGTTTTGTCTACATTGAAAACCTTGTTTAGTGTAGCCGCCTTCATTAATTATCTTAGCTGCATCTTCTGGATGAGTTGCTACAGCTTCTACATTAGCACTTGCTGGTTCACCTTGTACTTTTTTGTTCGTTTTTTTTTTTTGCGGTATGTGGGTCTGTCACTGTTGTGGCCTTTTCCGTTGCGGAGCACAGGCTCCGGATGCGCAGGCTTAGCGGCAATGGCTCATGGGCCCAGCTGCTCTGTGGCACGTGGGATCTTCCGGGACCGGGACACGAACCTGCGTCCCCTGCATCGGCAGGCGGACCCTCAACCACTGCGCCACCAGGGAAGCCCACCATGTACTTTTATGTATGGAGAGCCATCTCTTTTCTTAAACCTCATGAACCAACCTCAGTTAGCTTCTAACTTTTCTTCTGCAGCTTTATCACCTCTCTCAGCCTTCATAGAATTGAACAGTTAGGGCCTTGCTCTGAATTAGGCTTTGGCTTAAGGGAATGTAGTGGCTGGTTTGATCTTCTATCTGGACCACTAAAACATTCTTTACTTCAGCAATAAGGCTGTTTTCCTTTTCTATCATTCACGTGTTCACTACAGTAGCTCTTTTAATCTCCTTCAAGAACTTTTCTTTTGCATTCGCAACTTGGCTGACTGGCGCAAGAGGCCTAGCTTTCAACCTAGCTGTCCACATGCCTTTCTCACTAAGCTTAATCATTTCTAGCTTTTTATTTAAAGTGAAAGACATGAGACTCTAACTTTCACTTGGTTAGAGGTCACTGTAGGGTTATTATTGGCCTAATTTCAATATTGTTGTATCTTAAGGGAGAGGGAGAGAGACAGGGAAGCAGCTGGTAAGTGGAGCAGACAGAATACACACAGCATTTATCAATTTAAGTTCACCGTCTTAAATGGGTGCAGTTTGTGGCAACCCAAAACAATTATACTAGTAACATCAAAGACCACTGGTCAGGCTTCCCTGGTGGCGCAGTGGTTGAAAGTCCACCTGCCGATGCAGGGGACACGGGTTCGTGCCCCGGTCCAGGAGGATCCCACATGCCACGGAGCGGCTGGGCCCGTGAGCCATGGCCTCTGGGCTTGCGCATCCGGAGCCTGTGCTCTGCAATAGGAGAGGCCACGGCAGTGAGAGGCCTGCGTACCGCAAAAACAAAAACAAAAACAAAGATCACTGGTCATAGATCACCATAACAAGTATAATAATAATGGAAAAGTTTGAAATATAGCAAGAATTACTAAAATGGGACACAGAGACATTAAGTGAGCAAATGATGTTGGAGAATGGCACCAATAGACTTGTTCAATGCACGGTTGCCACAGACCTTCAATACATAAAGTTGCAGTATCTGTGAAGCACAATAAAGCAAAGTACAGTAAAATGAAGTATGCCTATAATTTCTAATACTGGTAATACTGTTTAATTTAAAACTAGAGGCTACATTTAACATTTTAACCTAGCCCAACTAAAAATGTTATAGCAACAATTGCAATGTGGAATCAGAAAATAAATTAACCAGTCATTGCAAAGAAATACATTGCACTAAATTCTCATTACTCTTATCTTTTTTGCTATCAAAATGAACTTATTTTCTGATGTATATTTGGGAAATTAAATTTGATTTAAACCTTCTGTGATAGCAGATATCATCATATTCATCCATGTAGCTTACATGTAGCTTGCCATGGGTCTTAGCAATAAAAGTAGAAAATGTCTATTTTTATGCTTTGCTTATTTTAGTTATTCAATAGTGGCTAATATGCTCAAGCTGGATATGTTTAGATAATAAGAGAGACTATAACTTCCACTTTTGTTTGTAAAAAATTACTTTGAGAAATTTTTTTACCATCAGGTCAACTTTTTAGAGAAATTTTGGAATGTTTATATTTAAATTCATGGCAAATATTGAACCTTTCTGATCTCACAAAATAGTTGTGCATCTTATATTTTAAATAATACCATTTTAGAAATTTGAAAATTTTTTCTTCAAAATTACATGTACATTTTTATATATAGCCACTTGTTCTGTATTGGATCACCATCACATAGATACAAATGGGATTAACTATTATAAATTTAAAATATTTACTACTTTGATGTTATTCAATTAGGCCTTATCTAAAGGTTATTTTTTTATTAAAGTATGACAATACTTTCCAATAATTGATTTTAAAAATTGACTTATAGCTGTGTATTTCATTATTTCTCTAAGAGGGCACGAAAGTGGTTTCAGTTTCATCCTAATTGATAGAGTGTAGTGTGCAGTTTCTTGGTACAAAAAGTTAAGGATCTTGCTGAAATAGTGCTTCAAAGTAATTCATAAATACTGCTTGATAGCCTGGGACAGTGACAGGCTCATCGGATTAAAAGAAATTCCCTTTTTTTGTGTGTTCACAGGAAACCTGTCCAGTTTAAGTCGTCTTGGTCTGAGATATAACAGACTGTCAGCAATACCCAGATCATTGGCAAAATGCAGTGCACTTGAAGAATTAAATTTAGAGAACAATAACATTTCTACTTTACCAGAGGTAAGAAGTGGATTACAGTAAACTCTTGAAACAAGCCTGCAAGATAATGAAGGGAAAACTAGTCAGTCTTTACAGCTGGGTAAATAATATGATGATTGAAATTGCTTAAATAATGGGTATGCTATGGACATATAGCCCACCACTAAGATAAAAATTCCGAAAAAGAAAGAGTAGATAAGATTATAGGAACAGAAAGGAAGGTGGAAAATCAGTGTTCTACTTTCCGCTTTAGTACCATGTAAATCTTTCTCATGTCATTTGGGACTTGACAATAAAAGCCATTGAGGAGAGGTTGTATAGCTGGTTTTAAAACTCAGCTACCCCACCCAGTTCAGTAATAAAAGAAAAAAGATATTGTAGAAAGATGATAAAAGAATGACTATATAGAATACACTACTTATTATCCAGATTAATATGAGCTGCAACATGCCTGTGACCCAAATTATTGCCCTGCTTATACAATAACATTAAAGCCTGTTTATAAAGTAATTATACCCCAATAAAGATGTTTAAAAAAAAAAAAAAAAAAGCCTGTTTAGCAATACCAGTCACCAGAATCTGCTATTTTTTTAACACATTATTTTAAATTTGGGTTTTGTTGGTTCTGTTAGAAAAATATTTTCACTTTTGCGTAGAGATTAATTGGGCAAGATGCAATATTCTTTTTTAAATTGTTTTTCTCAACTTTATTATTTTTTACTCTTGCCATTTCTTCTTTTGCTACCTGCTGTTTTAGCATACCCAACAACTAGTAAGTTTGCTTGTAGTTATTCAAGCATAATATCTTACTGTAGTATTCTAACAAGCAAAAGAATGGAATTGTGGAGTTATTGATTGAACTTTGCAAAGTCTTTTTTCTCTAATAATTAAAACTATATAAGCAGGCCTATTATGTTTAGATTATTACCAATTTTCCCATCTGTGTGTGTGTGTATTTGAATTAAGAATAAAGGTGCTTTGGATGAATGTTTTTCAGATATATGCTTTGATTTATAATGAACAATTTGAGTAGGTGAGGCTCTAGGTTTGTAGCAATTATTTTATCAAATAAATTTATTTAATTAATTTGTTTCTTAGGCATACAGAAATAAAGTAGCACCTATTAATTCGGTTCCTATTAATCTAGATGCTTGCGTTTTCAGAAAAAACTTGGTCAGAGTACAAAAATGAGTTTCCCAGGATTGTAGTTTCTAGTCTGGACCAGTTCACTAAAACTACTATGACAGTATATCACCTGTGTCAAAAGAGTACTATTGTTAGTAGTAGTTTAAGTGGGATAAGGATTAGAATCCACAGATTGTAGATATCACCCTGACAGCTAGACTGTTTGGATTTTTTAATTTCTGTGATGTTGGTAATTTACAGTGATCAGAATGGGTGAGGTTCTACTGTTTAATGTCATCCTCTTTTTAACAGTAATTCATATCCATAATAAGGGAAATAATTAGCATATTAATTAGACCTTGTTGGGATTTTTTTAGGATGTGATTTGTGAGCTTAAGTAAGACTGACTGCTTTTACAATGTCAATATGCCTAAATATAAAGACTGGGTGTATATCAAGTTTCATCAAGTGAGAAATTTTAATATTTATTTTATATATCCAGTCTTATTGTTACTGAAGGGAAACATAGTTATTGGAAACCTCTTAGGATAAAGACACGTGCTAAGTATATAATATTTTGTTACTGAAATAAGTTAGGATTTTTTTTTTGATAAGAGAATTATAAAGAAGACAGCTCTCTTCAGTCTGGCTGTGGAAGAAAGGGTGTATGTGTATTTAAACAGGCCTGTTTTCAGATAGAGAAGCTATGGGGGAAATCCTTGATTGGCCTTGTTCAAATATTGGAAAACATTGTTTTATTTAAAAGTAGTCTATGTGCTTTGGAAGTAGTGTATTCTTAATGCAAATGTGTAATTATCTGCATTTATAATCACAATAAGAAAAATAATAAAATCCATTAAACAGCACTTAGACGTTCAAGCTGGCAAGAAAAATCAGGAAAGTGGTTTTCACTGGGGGCGCATTATATTGCTGAAATCAGAGCTGGCAAAATGACTACTTTTCCATTTGAAGACTGTCTGAAAATGGACTAGTTTTAATGTAGACATAAACACAAAAGGAGAAAGAACTTAATGAATTTAAGCACATATACTCAAGGCATAAGGCTAGGAGCTTACATGTATTATTCCATTTACATCTTCACTATAATCCTACTAGTTATTGGGGTAGTCTCATCAAATAGGGAAATAAGACTTAAGAAAAGCCATGTTTTTGGCCAAATTTGTCACACTTAAATTTTTTTTCTGGAAATATGGTGAGAGATATATTATCTAATTAATTCACCAAAGATCACAAGGCTGGTAAGTAGAAGATGTGAGATGGGAACCCAGATGTGCCTGACTCTAAAGCAATGATAAGCAACCCCAAAGCTTCATAGCATGACCTAAGAATGGAAAGGTTGGAGAGCTGCATTCTTGTTGCCCCTTTTCAAATATCCTCAGGTGTTAACATTTTTTCATAAAAGAATATCAATTCAATAAAGTAAGTCAGCTCTAAGAATAATAAAAATAACATTTTTGCCATGAGACTCAATAGAACTCCTTTATTTACAGTGGAGTAGGATGTAGACATTTTCCCTGAATTGACTGCCATGAAAGTTTTCTCTTTCTCTATTCTTTCTTTTTTCTGTGTATAGCAGTTGACAAATGTTGAGTAGCTTATTCGTGTTCATCATAAAGGACAAGTTTCAGTTCACTTCACTAATTATAACTTCAATTATATAGTTATTTTTTTCCTTCAGTGGGCCTTGCAAATCACAGCTGACACTTCAGGTACTAAGTCTTCAGTTTCCTCATGGTGGATAGCCAAAATTAGAACATTATTTAAAACACACACCTCACAACGTTTGTTTTCTCCTTGCTTGGGCCTTTACATCAATCCAGAATATTTTCTTCTGCTTCTCTGAGTATTTAAAATTTTTTTTCATCCTTTAAGATCTGGCACACTCTCAGACTCTCAGCCTTCTTCCTGCTTTTCTGGTTATTCCAGTATTTATTCTTTTCTTTGAATTTAAATAAAGAAGTGACTTAAAATTTGAGCACTTATTATAATGGGAGGTATTGTAAAGCTGTTTATATATTTTTATTTCTTTAAAAAAAACTCTATTATAGCCTATAAAATAAGGCATCATCATTTTACAAATGAATAAAACTAGTGTTCAGAGAAATAACTTGCCCAAAGTCACAAGCTACTAAAAGATAGGGCCAGGATATAAAACTGCTTTATAGCCTGTACCAGTGTTTCTCAGACATTAATGAGCATACAGATTACCTGGGAATCTTAAGACTCATATTATGATTCTGTAGGAGTGGGGCCTAAGAGTCCTTATTTCTAGCATGTTCTCAGGGGATTCTGATGCTGCTCTTCCTTGAGCCAGACTTTGAATAGCAAGAGCCTATTCTGTATACTTTATTACTGATTATATACAGTTATATATTATTTTCTTTTTCCTATCTGTGTGCTTTATTTCTCTAAGTGGGATTTAGTCTTCTTAATGGCAGAGACTCTTTTATAACACCTAGCACTGTGGTTACATGGTGGGAGACTGAAGTAAGAGGGAATATGGGGTTATATGCTAAGTAAATACTTGTTTGGTAGATGTATATTCCCTCAGAAATTTACTGTATGGAAAAGCAATATATAATATGAGGAAGTATATTATCTTCTGAATTTAATATTCCTAAAAGGAACATTTAAATTACTGAATGACACATTACTCTGTGCTAAGCATTATATTAACCTTAGTAATAATTTAGAGATAGGTACTTAACTAAGACCTGGATAGGATTGATCACATAGCAGGTGGCAGAGTCAGGACTCAGACCCAGGACTGTCTGATACCAATGTTTCTGCTTTTATAGAGGTCTAAAACTAGCCACTCATGAAACACCTCTTACCCACAGCTATATTTTCTTTACCCTGTAGACTGTTTTAAATAAATTAAAGCCAAAGAATAAAAATCAAGAGATTTAATATAAATAAATGAATTTCCTGTTTCTTTGTAAAGTCTGGAAATCTGACTGCATTGGCTCCACATTCCTGCAAGGCAACAGTTAGCTAGAGCTGAGTAGTGAGTGACTTTCCTCTAGATGAGGCATCACAGAACCGGTTCAACCGGTCTCTGTCATTTGTTACCTGCAAGGCCCTTTGAGGCATTTGTTTGGGACTGCTGCTCTGTACTCTACAGAATAAGTCTTGTTACAGTTCTAATTCTTATGTTTATTTCATTTTTTTTTTACAGAGTCTTTTATCAAGTCTTGTGAAACTGAATAGTTTGACCTTAGCTAGAAACTGCTTCCAGTTATATCCAGTAGGTGGTCCATCTCAGTTTTCCACCATCTATTCCCTCAACATGGAACACAATCGAATCAACAAAATCCCATTCGGAATTTTCTCCAGAGCAAAAGTATTAAGTAAGCTGAATATGAAGGTAAGCCTCTATTTGTATTAGGGGAAAATAACTACTATGACTAGTACTTCTAATATTTATGGTTTATCAGAATGGGTATTTGTTTCTTGCTGATGAGAATCTAAACTGATAATAAGGATATTTCAGGACAATTTGTGTTAGACAACAAATAGCTTAGAACCATGCAATATCCTTAGCAGTTTGAATAATCATGAATATCCGTAAAGCATAGTTGTAGGGATATTTATTGCAGAGCTTTCCATTTAACTGGTACCAACTTATTGAAATTAATAGGGATTTCATTTCTTAAAAGTACTATATCTTCAGTGAAATAATATGAAGCAATTACAAATAATACTCTAGTGTAGAAGAATATTAAATACCAGTTGAAATATTCTCAATTTACTAAGTAGGAAAAAGTTAAGCATGTAAAGATTCTCTTTGTACACATTGTTTTTAAAAGCTGTTTTTAATGTGTTCAATTATATATTAAATATCTATAGATTTATATGCATACATACAGCCAGTGTTTACTAAAATATAATGTTTATCTTTGAATATCAGAATTATTTATGGGTGATCTCTTTTTTTTATCTTTTTTATTGAGGTATAATTGACCTCCAACATTATATTAGTTTCAGATGTACAACATAATGATTCAGTATTTGTATATATTGTTAAATGATCACCGCAGTAGGTCTAGTTAAAATCCATCACCATACACAGTTACAGAATTTTTTTTTCTTGTAATGAGAACTTTTAAGATTTACTCTCTCATCAACTTTCAAATATGCAATACAATATTATTAACTATAATCATCATGCTGTACTTTTGACTCTCTTCATCCATTTCATCTACCCTCTACCCCCTGCCTCTGGCAACCACCAATATGTTCTTTTTCTCTCTGAGCTTGGTTTTTGTTATTGCTGTTGCTTGTTTGTTTTTTTTGGATTCCACATATAAGTGAGATCATATGGTATTTTTCTTTCTTTGTCTGACTTATTTCATTTAGCATAATGCCTTCAAAGTCCATCCATGTCCTCACAAATAACAAGGTTTTTATACTTTTTTATGACTGGATAGTATTCCATTGAATATATATACCACATCTTCTTTATCCATTGATTCATTGGTGGACACTTAGGTTGTTTCCATATCTTGGCTGTTGTAAATAATGTTGCAATGAACATAAAGGTGCATATTTATTTTTGAGTTAGTGTTTTTGTTTTCTTTGGGTAAATACATTGGAGTAGAAATGCTGGATCATATGGTAATTCTCTTTTTAATTTTTTGAGGAACCTCCATACTGTTTTCCATTGGGACTGCACCGATTTACATTCCCACCAACAGTGCAGAAGGATTCCTTTTTCTCCACATTCTCACCAACCCTTGTTATTTCTTGTCTTTTTGATAATAGCCATTCTGACAGCAGTGAAGTGATATCTCATTATGGTTTTGATTTGCATTTCCCTGATAATTAGTGATATTGAGTACATTTTCATGTATCTGTTGGCCATCTGTATGTCTTCTTTGGAAAAATATCTATTCAGATCCTGTGCTCATTTTTTTTTTTTTGTGGTATGCGGGCCTCTCACTGTTGTGGCCTCTCCCGTTGCGGAGCACAGGCTCCGGACGCGCAGGTTCAGCAGCCATGGCTCACGGGCCCAGCCACTCCACGGCATGTGGGATCTTCCCAGACCGGGGCACGAACCCGCGTCCCCTGCATCGGCAGGCGGACTCTCAACCACTGTGCCACCAGGGAAGCCCCTGTGCTCATTTTTAATTGGATTGTTTGGGGTTTTTTTTGCTGTTGAGTTGTATGAGTTCTTTATATATTTTGGATATTAATCCCTTGTCAGATAGATGATTTGCAAATATTTTTTCCTAATGGGTGATTTTTAGTTTCTTTTTACTTGTCTGTATTCTCTACAGTGAATGAATTTCACATTTGTAATAAGAAAAAGGAATTTTATTGCAAAAGGAGGAAAGAAATGAAAAATGATTTGTCCAGTGATTTAATTTGTAGTGAACAAACTTTAGGCCCACAGGTAATAATAATTGGCCACATAAGTAATTCATGGCTGAGGTAGGAATCCAGGAAGCGTAGATTTCCTGCTTTCAGGTATAGTGTTCTTTATATTGTATCATACTACATCCTTTTGTCTTTGAACCATTTCAGAATAATTGTGGTTCTTTAAACTACAGTCTAATTGTATAATTTTTAATTCTATGTATACTTCTTCATAAGTATATGTATCTTTTATAATTGTTTGGAAGTGTATAATAAGTGAACCAGTGGAAGTTCAAAATAGTCTTATAATCTTAAACAAGTAAAATGTGCTGTTAACTAGTCTGGTTATATGAGGTTTACCAGTGGTAATGGCATTAGTTCTGAATGTTCAATTTGTAATACGAGGCTTAGACAGCAATCCAGGTATTCATTTGGTGAAACGTTTTCTTTAAAATAAATTTATTCATTTATCTATTTTTGGCTGCACTGGGTCTTCATTGCTGCACACGGACTTTCTCTAGTTGCAGCGAGCGGGGGCTACTCTTTGATATTGTGCACAGGCTTCTTATTGCAGTGGCTTCTCTTGTTGCGGAGCACGGGCTCTAGGCACACAGGCTTCAGTAGTTGTGGTTCACAGGCTCTAGAGCACAGGCTCAGTAGTTGTGGCACATGGGCTTAGTTGCTCCATGGCATGTGGGATCTTCCCGGACCAGGGCTCGAACCCTTGTCCATTGCATTGGCAGGCGGATTCTTAACCACTGCGCCACCAGGGAAGTCCCATTTGGTTAAACATTTTTATGGATGTTATGTTATTGTAATATGTTAGCTTGGAAAAGCTTGCTGTTTTCAGTGAAATGATAAAAAAAAAATTGCATAGAGCTTTGAAATTAATTTTTCTTCAAAATCGAGACAAATGGTTAACAAAACATTTTCTTGAAAGAAGTCAGAATGATGCCTGACATTCTCCTCCTCACATAAGCATCAGTAGTAAATTTTTTTAATGAAAATGCTTTATCGTGCTAATAACTATCAGTAGTTTGGGCATAGGTAGATAAGAAGTTTAAATAGGTAATAAGTTTAAATATTATAATAAAAGAAAAACTTGGCTTTCAAATGTATGTTTGCTACTTGGGATTTCTCTTACGGATGATTTTGTGTAAAATGAGATCAGTAATTAATGTACATTGCAGAAAAAATTTTAAATACAGATGAACAAAAAGGACATAAAATTTTAAAATTCCACTGCTGTTAATAAATTGGCACATATCATTGATACCCAACTGGGACAGGGAATACTGATGGTCCCATCTCAGTACCAAAATACCCTGAGCACACAACAGTGTGGTAAGAGTTGTTTTATAAGTGAATATGAGGAAGCGGAGAAAAAAAACTAATGAATCACTGGCATGTATTTCACTCTATTTTCTGTGTATAGCTATATCTAATTTTTAAATAAAATTAGAATCACAGTGTTTCATCATTTGTTTTTATTATTTAATGATAAGTATGTTTTTACCATCTTTTCGTATGGATTTTTAAAGTAAAATCATGGATACTTAGTGTTTTAATGATTTAATTTGCTGTCTTATTACAACTTTTTTCCTCTCCTAATTTATTGTTCAGCATCTCTAGAATTGCTGAGCTTATCTGGATTCCTTGTGGGCTATAGTTAGATATGTCTTCTTCCATTGTGCTCATGAACATTCAGATTTTATTCAGTGATTTCTATACATTACTGTGAAGTGAGGAAAACATTATATTTATCACTGGGACCTTTGAAATCTCAAGTGTTCATCTGTATAGTGTATTTTTCCATATCCAACACAGATAATCGCATAGGGAACAAACTTCTAGTTTAGACTTAAAAATAAAAACCTAATTACTATTTGAAAAACTTTGGAGGCTTAGAGTTTTTGTTCCTTTTCTTTTCTTTCTATTGGGTGGGCCAGAAGGTTCGTTCGGTTTTTTCCTTAAGATGGCTCTAGTAGCACTTAGTTGTCTTTAACTTCATTCAAAACAATTTTGTTACATTGTGTGTGACAGCTGTCATATCATTGTGCATTTAAAAAAAGACTTACCAAAATTGGTGAATTTTTGTGTAGCCATTTTAATATTGAAGAATAAGAAGAATATTGAAAAAAGCAACATTTTTGGCATATTATGCTTTATTATTTCAAGAAAGGTAAAAATGCAACTGAAATGCAAAAAGAAGATTTGTTCAGTGTATGGAGAAGGTGCTGTGACTGATCGAACGTGTCAAAAGTGGTTTGCGAAGTTTCATGCTGGAGATTTCTCGCTGGACGATGCTCCACGGTCAGGTAGACCAGTTGAAGTTGATAACGATCAAATTGAAACAATAATTGAGAACAATGAACATTATATTATGCGGGAGATAGCCGACATACTCAGAATATCCAAATCAAGCATTGAAAATAATTTACACCAGCTTGGTTATGTTAATCGCTTTGATGTTTGGGTTCCACATAAGTTAGGCGAAAAAACCTTCTTGACCATATTTCCACATGCGATTCTCTACTGAAACGTAATGAAAATGTTCCCTTTTTAAAACAAATTGTGATGGGCGATGAAAAGTGGATAGTGTACAATAATGTGGAATGGAAGAGCTCATGGGGCAAACAGAATGAACCACCACCAACCACACCAAAGGCTGGTCTTCATCCAAAGAAGATGATGTTGTGTATATGGTGGGATTGGAAGGGAGTCCTCTATTATGAGCTCCTTCTGGAAAACCAAATGATTAATTCCAACAAGTACTGCTCGAAGTTAGACCCACTGAAGGCAGCACCTGACGAAAAGCGTCTAGAATTAGTCAACAGAAAAACGCATAATCTTCCATCAGGATAACGCAGGACTGCGTGTTTCTTTGATGACCAGGCAAAAGCTGTTACAGCTTGGCTGGGAAGTTCTGATTAATCTGCTGTATTCACCAGACATTGCACCTTTGGGTTTCCATTTATTTCGGTCTTTACAGAATTCTCTTAATGGGAAAATTTTCAATTCCCTGGAAGACTGTAAAAGGCACCTGGACCAGTTCTTTGCTCAAAAACATAAAAAGTTTTGGGAAGATGGAATTATGAAGTTGCCTGAAAAATGGCAGAACTTAGTGGAACAAAAAGGTGAATACGTTGTTCAATAAAGTTCTTGGTGAAAATGAAAAAATGTGTCCTTTATTTTTACTTAGAAAACCAAAGATGCTTTTTGGCCCATCCAATATATTTAGACATCAAAAAAGGGAATGACTTTTTCTGTTTAAGAAATCTCTTTCTATAGGGAGGTACATATGGTGCTTTGTTTTTGTGGTTTTACCTTGAATGCTTCTTTTTGTCTTTGTCAGGACAATCAGTTGACATCACTTCCCTTGGATTTTGGAACTTGGACCAGTATGGTAGAATTGAATTTAGCTACAAATCAGCTCACGAAGATCCCTGAGGATGTGTCTGGTCTTGTTTCTCTTGAGGTGAGTATAAAAGAGCATCTAGAACTCCTTAGACTCTTCCACAGTTTTCTCACTTGTGAAGTTTCCAGTTAAACAATTTCTAAGTGGGTGAAGATCATAATTACCGGGGTTGGCCAAAAAGTTCGTTCGGGTTTTTCTGTAAGATGTTACGGAAAAACCCGAACGAACCTTTTGGCCAACCCAATAGAAATGTTAGTGCTCTCGGGACTTCCCTGGCAGTCCAGTGGTTACAACCGTGTGCTTCCAATGCAGGGGGCATGGGTTCCATCCCTGGTCTGGAACTAAGATCCCACATGCCATGCAGCATGGCCATAAATAAATAGATAAAGTCCAGATTTAATCAGTTAAGAAAAAGGAAAGAAAAGAAATGTTAGTGCTCTCTTAAACATGCAGCCCTATTAGGATGATGAAGTGTTGACTTAATCTGGGCTCAATGCTTTTGAATTACTCTTGCCCACTAAAAGTTGGTAGGTTTGAATGCTATAAAGTATCTTTGAAAGAAAGGGTCTCTAAAACTTAGCATCTTTCAGAACATATTTTTTTCTTAGCTCTGTTTAAGAATGTTGCACCATTGTCCTCTAAAATAATTATGGGGTCCTCAGATGGGAATTCAGAACCCTTCATGTAATTCTGACCTACTTTTCTGTCCTGAATACCCACCTCCTCTTTTATTTACTAAGTTGATTATTTTCTTTGTTGGCAGTGTGTGCATATTTCTAACTCTGTACCTTTAGTCTTATTGTTCCCAATATCTAGTATGCTCTCTTCTCATCCCCATAAATTTTTCTTTTAAAATTATTTCTCATAATTAAAGATCCATCTTCCTGTCACCTCCTCAGTCAAGGATGATTTCTCCTGCCTCTAAGTTACTAACATTTTCACCCTTTGATGAAAAAGTTTACTAATAGTAAATAAGCATTTCTAAAAATGTCCTCTGTATTCATGTTTTAAAAAAATCTAATTTCTCTATTATTATTGTATTTAGTAAGGTGAAATAGTATGGTGTAGTGGTTAACAGCAGGAGCTTTGAAGCCGAACAGATCTGGGTACAGTTCCACTTTAACTCTCTCTATTTATGGATTTAACATGCCCAAGCTTCAGTTTCCTCAGCTGTGAAATGGGGATGATAGTATTCTCCTCATAAAGTTTTAGTTAGGATTAAATGCAATAATGCACATTTCTCATTTAGTATAGTGCAATGCAAATAGTAGTAAACTCAGTAAATGATAGCTCAATAAATGATATCATTTCTTGGTCTTACTGAATATGTTTACTTCATTATGTGTAGTATAACTTTGGGAGAAACAAGTGGGCATAAAAAATTAGCCAGAACTTTATATAGATCTTTTCATTTAGTGCTCTTTTCACTATCCCTGTACCCAGTATTGTTTCCCCACCTAACCCTCCCCCATTGTAACTTCTCTGAGAACAAGGACTGTTATCTTCTTCAACCTTTTTTTTTTCCTTCTTCAGGATATTTCAGGATGCCTTGCAATGTAATAAATTTTCTACAAATAATAACTATAGTGGATTGATATGGGCAGTTTAGAAGTCAATTGTCTCCCTTAAATGATGGTTTGTAAGGAGTTTTGAATAAATAATTGGTTTCCTATTAGATACATATTTGTAACTATTCAGTATCAAAATACCATTAACTGTATGAATCTAAGTGCAAGTAGTTAATAATTTTATATTTTTTGTAATTTAGTTAAAACTAAATTCTTTCCTTTTGCTTTTATTAGTTTTGTCTTAAACTATTTTGTTTCCAATAACTATGGTGATTTTTTTTTAGAATAGTAAGTTTAATTATATAATTAAACATTACCCTTAATATTCACTGTTTAGGAAATTAGCATTGCTTAATAAATTTTAAGCCACACAATAATACATAATTCTGTTTTGTGAGCTGTCAAACATTATCAAAAATTTCTCTTTAGGTTCTGATATTATCAAACAATCTTCTAAAGAAGCTTCCCCATGGTCTTGGAAACCTTAGGAAGTTAAGAGAGTTGGATTTAGAGGAGAACAAATTAGAATCCTTGCCAAATGAAATTGCTTATCTTAAGGATTTACAGGTAAAACATTATCCTGATGATTTTATAGGTATATAATTAAAGTTTTTGTAATGCATTCCAAATTGCATGTTATTCTTGGACCAAATAGATTTTCCTGTTACAACATTAGGGCTGAATTTTATGTTCATGTAACCTATCTGCTTTTGTCTTCCTAACAAATGATATTTTTTGAAAGAAAAGCTTATTTAGTGATTCTTATATTATCCAATCTAATTTCTATGTTTATTTTATTGGTTTAGTAGTTTAGATGTAGTTTTTAAAAATTTACATCAGTTATAGGAAATATATATGTAACTGTCTTTTATTTTGTTAATCTTTTAGAAATTAGTCTTGACAAACAACCAATTAACCACTCTTCCGAGAGGCATTGGTCACCTTACCAATCTTACACATCTAGGCCTTGGAGAGAACCTACTTACTCATCTTCCTGAGGAAATTGGTATGAACCCTTTGGATACTTGACTTTGTAGTAATAATTTGCTTTTGTGTGTTCAAGCAGTATTTCAGATAAATATAACAAATCTACTATTTTTTTCATCTTAATCAGGTTACATCAGGCTCAAGATTTTTTTATAGAGCACCAGTAGTGGTTGGTTGGTTAGTTGGTTTTGATTAGGTTTCCTCATGGGGTTTTAGGGTTAATATTATATTTGACAATGTTTTAGCATATTTATATTTCAGTAGATTTAACCTCAATTTAGAAGAGTTATTTTTCTTCCAAATTTAAAAATTACACAAGCTTGAATTAAATTAGTAGTGTCCTATGCCAAAAGAACCTTCCCTTGTGAGGTTTTAGGATTGATATTAATATTTGATTAATATTAATATTTGAGAGTACTTTAGAATTTTCTAAGTGTTTTCATATCCATTATTTCATACTATCAATGTAAACACCTTAAATTTTAGGCAGTGTAAATTGCCTCATTTTACAAAGAGAGTTAATTGATTAAGGTCACATAGTAATTCTAAAATTAGTAATCCCATGTATTATATTCTCCCATCTATATACCATGCTGTTTCAGAGGCACTATAGATTAGTGGTTAAGAATGGTTTTGGAGTAAAATAGACAATTCAAAATCTGGCTCTGCTGCTTATTGGTTTTGTGGCTTGGATAAGGTACAGAAACTCCCTAAGCTTCAAGTTTCCTACCTGTAAAATAAGGATAGTAGTAACTTCTCATAGAGTTGCTCTGAATAATAAATAAAATCTTAAATGTGAACAAATCCATTACCTAGTAACTGTTGTTTTTTTATTTTCTACATACCACTATCAAATAATTATAAATTTTGAAGTTTAAAAATTGGAAACAATAAGGCAACTATACACTTTTATTTCTAGTATGTTTATCCATCTGGCCTCATGCAATTGCTAGAAACATTTGCCTAGAAAGTATGAGTATCCTAAGACAGTCTAAGAAAAAATTTTAAAAGATTACATAAATTGATTTTTGGCTTACTGTCAAATATGTAATAACTCTCTTAGTGAAAGATTTATACAAAGTAACAAAAACCTTTCACATGAGAAATTTATTACTGAGAGAGATTATCACATTTTCTCCAAGAGGAAAGTGATTATAGGCACTGGCTGTATAATAAACTTACCTCTGGAATTTTGAAAAAATACACATGAATGCCAAGCTATCCCAAACAGAGTCTCTGGAGTTGTAGTATATGTTTTTTCAAATAAACTCCAAGCTTGAAAACTAACCATAAAGGAAGAGATTCTGATTTAATTAGTATAGAGCGTGATCTGGACATCAGTTTATGTGAATATGCGGGAACGTTTGAGATCCACAGTTGTAGAGAGTTTTAAAACTAAGAGAAGAGAGTAAAAGGAAATGTGTGTTCAGTATGCATAATACCCAGGATAAGGATCATGCCCAGTTGAACTTTTTAAATAGTAATTAATTTTCTTAAAAAATAATTTTGTTTTTTAAAACAGGTACACTGGAGAATCTAGAAGAGCTGTATTTGAATGACAACCCCAACCTGCATAGCCTTCCCTTTGAGCTGGCTCTTTGCAGCAAGCTTTCAATCATGAGTATTGAGAACTGTCCACTCAGCCATCTTCCACCTCAGATTGTTGCTGGGGGTCCTTCTTTCATCATTCAGTTCCTAAAGATGCAGGGTCCATATCGTGCCATGGTCTGATACAAATCTGCTGGTCCCACACACTGTTCGAAAATAGACTGCCATTAATGTTTCATATCTATATCTGTATCTATTTATGTAGATATTGATATATTTGGCAGATTTATAAAGACTGCGTTATGTGTTTCTGCTAATAGAGGAATCATAGCCATTTAGATTTTTTTAAATTCTGTACAAAAGGCTTATATAAGTTTTCTTTGCTGAACTTGATGGATGTTTTCTGTTGTGTAATATGATATGCCAGTTTGCTTAAAACATTTGCCAACAAATTATGAAGTTATTAAATTTAAGGGCCAGAGGTAGTATAGTTAGATATACTTTCTCTTAGCAAAAATACTGGGCAAACAATTTTGTTGCAACTTTTCATATATATTTTCCCCTTACCAATTGTCAGATCTTTATAGTATTATAGGCCCTGAAGGTATAATTTTTCTTTAACTTATTTTGAAATTTGAGATTTGAATTTTATATATTGTTTACAGTCAGAGTAAATCACTGGATTTTTTTTTTTTTTTGGTTTTGATTTGCTCTGTTTTGATCAGTGAAATCTAGAGTTTATATCCTCTGCTAAAGAATTTGCATCAGCTGATTTAAATATTAAACGATATTTGCTTGTTAAAACAACTGGCAAAGTGAAAAGATACAGTCAGAAATTCTAGAATTCCTTTAATTATGTTTCTCTGATCAATTGTGAAGCAAAATATCTGAAGTGAGTCTTTGGGTTTGGGGGGAGGGTATTGAGACCTTTTCTAGTATAAATATCTTTTCTTAAGTTTGGGGGAACAGAAACTTGTAGTGTAAAGGAGTTTTCATTCCTGAAAGTTGCAGATCCACAAAAACTAACAGAATAATTTGGCAAAAAAAAAGACAAAGATACACATAAACACACATTCTATATATGTATATACAATGCTATATAGATATGTATTTATTATATCATAAACTACGATAGGTAACTTTAAGGATTTCTCCCTAGCCTTGTACAATGAAATGAATGTTTTTCTTTGAACACTGCAATATATGTATGTTTCAAGGTTATTTAACAGTGTACTATGGTTTTATATCTTGACTTGCCTTGTACATCTTTCAGTTCTGGAATATCTGCGTCTAAGCACAATATCTTCACACTGTGCTATATTGCTGCTGAACTAAATGCACTTTTCCCCACATGTGGAGTACTGGCTTCAGACAATTCAGTTCAGTACCTTTGATTTCAATCTCATCTTTCCTTTTTTGGTAGTTAATACAGTTATGGAAAAGAGCACATTGCATAGAAGCCATTGATAGTTCAGTGGAAGTTCTGTAAGATATGCATGTGCTGTTTGGTATATTTTCTTTTGCTTTACTGCTTTTAAGGCTAGCAGTATTGTGTGTGCCCCTTATTACAGTATGCTTACTTTTGATAGTGTCAGTCTAGTCGATTTAATTTTTGAAGAGACTCACAGAGCAAGTGCATTCTAGATATCATCCTAAAAAACACTTCCCATATAATGAATAACTATTATGTATAATTACATATTGCTGCTTGGTTTTCTTTTCTTTTTTTTTTCCATTTAGATGGGCATTGTAGTTTAAAACCATTTTTGAAGTAAGGTTATAACATTAAGATAGAAATTTGGAGTGTTGTTTTGCTTTTCCTGGCACTCAAAATCAGGACTAAGTTTGAGGTTCAACCTGTAGACGTAATTGGCAATTTTTAAAGGAGCAACTAAGAAATGGAAGGCAGGTAAAGATATAAAACCGTAGAATGCTTAAATGTGCTGTAAAACTATTGTAGATGTCACTGGATTTTACCAAGTAATATCCTTTCTTCTTTTTTTCCATCTACTGTGGCTTTTCAGTTAAAGTTGTGTTTATAAAAGGAATTTGTTTATTACAGCTCTACCTAGAGCTTTGTGTATGTGTGGTTTTTAAAAATCTCATATCCAGGTGTGTTTATATCTTAAGATAATGGAACTTGAACTTTAAAGGCAGTAACCTAATGTCTTTTTTTTTGAAAAAAATATGGGTATTGTTTCTTAAAAATGAATATAGATATGGTTTTTAAAACATTTTGGTCCCCCTACTCTCATTTATGTTAGTTTGCAGGAGAAATGCAAAGTGATCACAGTCCTACATGTAGAAGTGATATAACAGGCAAACCATCTATAGCTGAGGAATTATATATATATTTTTAAGATGCATAAAACGTGTCACATGTATGGCTGCCGCCTTGCAAGAACTCATGAATTTCATTACTTCTAACACAAAACTAAAATGGACTCTAATTTCCCAATTATCCTGTGCGATCATATTTAATATTTAAGTAGTTTGAGTATAGTAAGGGATATTGTTGAATGACTACATATGAACTAATATTTTCCTAAAACTGCAGTGGGACAAATTGCCATGTCCATCAATTGTCCTTTATTTTTTTTTTAAAAGAATTTAGGTTTGGTTTCTCTGTGAGGCTCAGTAAATAGAAAATGTCATAGAATGTTACACTGTAAAAACATTGCTCTAAACTTTGCTTTTTGTTAATATATATAGTAGCAAACTGACAATGTCAAACAATCCTTTTGTGGTAGTTTAATACTTTTAAAATCCCAAATGGTTATTTCATACAGAAAGAATCGGGAGATGCTAAGTAATTTATGGATTTGACGGATACATATGAAAACAGTAGAAGATAGAAACTCTTGGAGGAGAAAATACACATAAATATTTATTTGTACTTTTAGTAAAAGGTGGATAATACAATTGAAATACAATTGAAATGAGCTCTATAAATGTAATTGCGTATTTCTAATTTATCTCACTGTAAAAGCCTGAATCATTTAACATAGATAAACTGTTATACATCACAATTTAGTCTTTCTCTGATAACTTTTGTTGTAACTTTTGCTTTTCATCTCAGTTATTGCTAAGCCATGTATAAATAGTGAGTCCAAATTTCAGCTTGCAGAATTTGTAATTGTTCATCAGTAAGAAAGGGTCGTGGTTAAAGTGTATAAAGTGGTACACTTTGAAATGGAAAGGGGGCTATAAATTGTTGTGTTGGGCCAGTAGCCATACATCAGAACTGTCTGGAAAACCAGGATATATGGTTATTCTTGCATGATTAAAACTTAGATGAAAGCAAGTGATACAACCCAAAATAAGAAAAAGAATACATTCCTGAAATTTTCAAATTTAACTAAAATAAATAACTTGTGAAGAAAGATTTCCTTCTGCCTATACCAGAAGAAGATGGTATACCACATATCTTTAGCTAGAATTTTTCTCTTGCCTTATTCTTTTGGTTGGTTTAGCCTTTAAGAGCCAATTTGGGGAACTGGAATACACATGACAATCTTTGGTTAATTATCAAATCTCAGAATTTAAATATGCAAGAGTTGTAATACTGATTTGGTATCTAAGGGAGTATCTTGAATGCTGTTGTATTACAAAAATATTATGAGAATGTTTTATAAAACATCAGTACTTTGTTATTGAATAGAATGTCTTCTTAAACCTGACAACACTAATTCTAAGAAAACATTTGTGGGGTTAATTTTTAATTTTGAAATTTAATTTAAAATATAAATAAGGTTTGAATTTTTTGTTTTAACTTTTAAAACTGAAGTTGGTCCTCAGTACCTTTTGAAAAACTTTCTCTTTACACACTTATTTTCCTGTTGATAGCATACATTCTAAATGTAAACTGTTTTGCACCAATATAAATACCTGTTAGTGATTAAGACTTCAACTGGATATTAGTTTATAGTGTTTCAGACTGGGGACATTTTAAAGGTTGGTAGGAGGAATAGTGTCCACTATTGAAAGTAGTATGGGCAGGGCTATCACGTACGGGTTTTGCAGGTTGTGCAGCATACAACACTACATGTTGGGGGGATTTAGTCACATCATAGATTTGCATATTTATTATGACAGTTTTTCAGCAGATGGCAGTAAAGTGCCTTGTTCTAACAAAATCATGATATTATGTCAAATTTCTGATACATGGAAGTAAAGAGTCTTGAGGAAGGAGCATTTTCCCTCCTCATTTGCACAAATGGCACTAGGTGGGATAGTGGAGAGACTTTGATCTTCATGCAAATTATTAGAGCTCCATCCTAACAATCCTAATAACAAATAATATTTAAATGACATTAAAATCAGTTTATTTGTTATAGGTACTACTAAAAAGGATCTTACTCTAAAAGTCTAATTAGAGCCTGTAGGTGCTTTATCAGTGACCATTATTATTTAGATTTCATATGTTATCTAATTTACCTTTTATCATTACTGGTATTATTTATATGCTGAATTTAACCTTCCACTGGTCTGATGAGGCTTAATATACAAATAACATTTGCATTAGTCATCTATACCACTTCTATCATGATTTTGTAGAAATTATTTTTCAATAAGTCTAGCTAGCTAGCTAGCACATAAAACCTCATTCCACTACCAAAGGGAATGTTTCATATATGGCTCAAAACATTTATTTTAATATTAGTCTTTAATAGAAAAGTATACTGATGTATATTTTTTCCTCATTTCTCACCTCGAAACTCATTTTTAACAGAGTTCAGAAAGTTATCTTGTAATTAAGAATGAAACAAAGTATTTTATATGATGATGGTGTCTTTTGATTATATTTTAATCTGCACACCAGAACTTGTTTTTAATTAGATACATGATAATTTACATAGTACACAGTTTACAGGGAATAGAACACTACAAAAATGATACCTGAGAATAATATTTAACAGTTTTGACTTTTCTCCTAGTAAAAATCAGCCTTCCACCGATGTTTAACGTGGTTTGTGCTATTCTGAGTTATGACTCAAGGCTAAAAGGTGTAAACAGCCTTCAGAAAATGTACTTTTAACCTGATTTATACTGTTGATTGTTTTGACTACATAAAAATTTCCTTTTTTAGTCAGTCATTAGTAGGTATTCAGTATAAATAATGTATTTTTTAATGTTTTGCCATTGAATCTTTTAAGAAACCTCCAATCCTATGTGTAACTGAAGTTGGACATGAAATCAGTCTTTGCAATGTCATTGAACCACAAGAATGTGGAACTAAGAGAAATGACTCTTCACTACCATTTAATCTTCTGGAAAACTTTAAAAAAGCAAATGGCATGCATAAGATACACAAAAACAGATGCACAAAAAAATGCAACAAAGTATTTTGTGTGGTGAATAGTGACCTTCAGCATAATTATTATATTGTTCATATTTACTATTTATAAAATTCCAAACTTATAGGATTTTGGGAGATTTTTAAAAAACAGTATATAATGAATATATCCTGTAATGAAGACTGTCCTATAATGGAGACATTGAATTATTAGAGGTAATTCCCCATTCTCTGAGCCTTCATTGAAGAAAATGCTTTCTGTTTTGTTTGTAACCTTTCATAAGAAAGTCTGCCGTTTAAGATGTCTTGGTACTAAAGGTGGAAATTGAGTACAGGATTCCCAGAAAAAGAAAGTTTTAATATTGGCTAATAAAGACCATTAAGTTGTGTTTTCAAATGTTAATGAGAACAAAAACTATAAGGGTAAAAGAGACCTTACCCAGTGGGAACTATTTAATTGGCTGAAGAAAACTTATCAGGGCAGGTAACAAATATTTGTCCTGTTCACAATGTGATTAACTGTCATCTTTCCTCTTAACATTCTATGAAATGTGTTGAATATTTTTAAAACTTCACTCTGGCCATCTTGAGAAGAATGGATTGGAGGGAATCAAAACTAGGAGCCAAGTGGCCACATGGGAGGCTGTTGGTGTGATCCAGGTGAGAGATGACAGTGGCTTTGATTGGGATTGTAGCATTGGGGATGGAAAGCAATAAACATTTAAGGGAGTCTTAGGAAGAAAGTTTAGTAAGACTTGATGACTGGTTGGAAAAAGTGAGTTAGAGAATCAAAGGTTACTTCCAGGATTATGGCTTAAGCACCTACATGTATTTGCTAAACTATGGTACTTTGCAGGAGGACCAGGTTCTTTTAGTTGTCTGGGTGTGAGGGGAAGATGCCTTCTAGTACCTGTGGGACATTAAGTGGAGATGTCAAGTAAGCAATTAGATACTTAGATCTGGTGCTTAGAAGTTAGGCCTGGAAACTGATGATCCAGCAAATAGATGGTAATTGAAGCAAGAATTCCTAGGGAGAACATGGAGAATGGGAAGAGGGTGGAATACTGATGAACTCCAACATTTAGCTTTTGCAGAGAAAGGGAAGAATCTGCAGAAATTGAGAAGTAGCTGTAGTAAAACTGTGAAGGAGACAAGGAATATGGTATTTTGGAAATAGAATAGTCAATTTCATTCAGAGTTTAGTTTTTCTAACCTCTCAATGTATTCTTCAATATCGTTTTACTTTCTATGCCCATTTTTCTAGGACTCTGCACTGTCTGAAATAGTTGCCACTAGCCACATGTGGCTAGTTAGATTAATTAAAATTCTCAGTCACACTAGTCACGTGTATGTGAGTACATATATATGAATATGAGAAAGAGCACAATGGTGAAAACATAAATGAAGTGAACTTTATGTGTTTTAACTCAGGCAGGTGACTGATTTGTAAAGAAGTTCTCTGGGTTTTCTTGATTTGGAGGGTTGTTATGTGTCGCTCAGTTTTATTATAGGTTCCATACTTTTAACTAGCACTATTACTTGGTGCAAAGCAATGTTTATCATATACCTTGTAAAACACACACTATGGACACAAAATTTTGCCTTTGAGGAGATTACAATCTAATGAATTTCACACCTATTTGAGTAATCTGCTTAAAAAAAAATTAAGAATAGCTGATTTCATTGAGAGTTCAGTTTTTCTAGCCTCCAGAGCAACTCCTGTTACTGTTTAATAAAGGCCATCCCAAGGCAATTGAGAACACTAATTGAGTTATTAAAAGTACTGATAGACTGGTTTAGAGAGAATAAAATATTAACGAGTTATGAAGGAGCCTGGGTTTGGAGTGATAACCATTTTTCCACCAAATGTTTGGTGATTTCTTTTTCCTTCCTTGAACATCAGCGTAGATGCAAGTAATCTACACATTTTGACCTTTGATGTCAACTTGAAAAGAACCCCGTACAGTCAAGAATTCTTCTAAGTAACTCCTAATTCGGATTGCAGAAGCAAAATTTTTCTAGTTTTATGCTTTTGTACAGTCATAACTTATTCTGTTACTTTTCCCAAGACAATTAGTCTTACCACATTCATTAGATGCTATCACAGATGAGATAATCTGAGTATTAGGATTTACTTTTTTCATTTTATATGCATACACACACCACTCACTCTGTGTCGAGATTACATTTCTCCAGTTTGAATACCATGTAGTAAATACCAGCTTTTTAAAATATTGTAAAATATACAAATAATTCTTTCAAGGGAAGTCTTTAAAACAAGTTCTAAGGTCAAAAAGGGTTTGCTTATACCAAATTGCCTTGGCAGTTATTTTATCACTTTTTTCCACTCTACTATTATTTCTCCAACAGTGAATTTTAAAATAATTTGAATTACTACAATTCCATGGCCTATGAATTTTATTGAGGATTCAATTTTATTAAGGATTCGGTTTACTTCTGTATCTTAAAAAACAACATTGATAATTTCTCCTACTTTCTTGGTTTGGGTTATGTTTAGCTTTAAGGATCAGTTGTGTATTACTCTAAGTAACTAAGCTAGTTTCATTATTCCCTTGCTGTTCTTTTGGTTTTTATGTAAATCTGACTCCATTATCTTTATTTTCAAGATGAGAGAATATCCAGGGTAATTAAATGAGTTACACACTGGTGAGTATCATGTCAACATTGAAATTAGAGCCTGCGACTTCTGACTCCTTAGTCAGTGTTCTTCCTACTCCACTCCCAATAAACCACGTCATCTGCACGGCCCCAGTTGAAATAGGTTACTCAAGTGAAAGCTGATGAAGTGAGGCCTGATTTAAACAGGTTAACCAGGTGAAAGCCAAATCAAATTTTCCTCTGTTAAGAATCTGCTAATTTGAAAAATCATACATTGTAACAGCCATAATTTTGAACAGTTTAGATTGAGTTCCCCACTTCTTTCCTTCTCATCCTTTTAAACCAAATGCAAGATACAGAGTGTCAGACTTAAGTCTATAATGTGTAATTTATATACTTAACTGCTACTGTTTTTGTGTGGGTAGTCTTTCATCTTGATTATAGGTGAAATATTACTAATGAAATATTTGTTTTGGACAAAGGATCAATGATTTTAGAATTGGGGATTCAAAGACATCACATGGACCATTCCCTTTCAGGTAGATAAGACATTACCTATTTTAAAGATAAACCAAACCAAAGAGCTTGTTAAGTCAGCTAATAAGTAGTGCAGTGGACCTGGGGACTACCTCTACTAGTGCAGTGTTCTTTTGACTCTATCATGTTGACTTTGTGATGTTGTATGCTTAGCTGTGAACACATTCTCCTTACTAAAAATTCAGCTTTGGGAGAGAGATGTTTGGAGCTGTGTGAGTAGTAATTAAGAAAGGTGGCTTCCTGGCTAGCCATCCTGATCAGTTTAAATTAATCCAAGGGAACAATGGAGTGACAGGTGTTGTAACTAGACTTCATTTGCTTCCAAGACCATTGAATCCAGGTGGCCTGCAGGGTATAAATCCAAATTAAAGTTATCACAGTTGTCTTTTGTGGTATGGCTGATAGAGGATTCTGCATTGAAGTTCATTTGTTTTTCTATACCCTAGACTTGGATATGAAGAAATGGTGGGCATCCATTCAGCAAATATTTGAGCACTCTCTGACATGCCAGGCACTGAGCTAGGTGCAGGATATATTAGTGAGCAAAACACCAGAATAAATGAAACTTACATTCTAGTGGAGTAAGGCAAGTGATGAACATAATAAAACTTCCAGTCTATTAGAGGCTGATAAATCCTATAAAAAACAACAACAAAAACAAAATTCGAGTTTCTAGTCCTGCATGTAAGGAGCTTGGGAGTTGTCACTATGTCCTAACAACAAATGGAAAGCTAAACAAACTGAAAACAACTCTTATTAGATTTGTCAGAGAATTGAGGTCACAGGGAAAATTGCTGCCCCCCAGATTGGAGAGGTGAGTGGATACAGATAATCACAATTACCAGAGCAGAAACCGATGAGCGTAAGTTTCCATGGAAACCAGTGCTGGGGTAGGAAACCTAAACTGTAATTAATAATTGCTGATGGTTCAGCATGGACAAGTCTTGAGAATTAAAAACTTGCTGTGGCCCAGTCTAGAGGGGTCCCCACACTTATTTTGAGTTTCTATCTCCAGAAGCTCTAACAGGTTCTCACAGTGAAGATTGGAGAAGAATCTCTTCATACTTCTAGCATGGGGAGGTAAAAAGTAGCCATTTTGAAATATACGGAGAGCATTTCTGTTCTTAAAAAGCCCTGCCCTCAAGAGAAACTGTTTTACCAGAGCCTAATCTCTGGGGTTTTATCAGGGCGTGACTGTTCTTGGGGAAGAGAAATATCCAACTATAGGTCCCTCCAGCTCTCCACGTGTGGGAATGGAAATATCTATCTCTAGCCTTCCTGTCCCACTGAAGGTGGGGCAGTGGGGAGTAGAACTAAGTATTTCTTGGTCACAGGCTAGGAGCAAAAACACAAAGATGTGCCTATGCATAAGGCTATGGAGCACTTCCCTTTCCCCCAACCTCTTAGCACCACATCACTGAAGCCGTATCTACATCAGCTCCTTTTACCCAATATGTCATGTCTAGCTTTCAACAAAATGTTATAAGGCATACTAAAAGAGGTACTTGAAGAGACAATCATCAGAACCAGATTCAGATATCACAGGGATGCTGGAATCATCAGACCAGGAATTTAAAATGACTAACATGCTAAAGACTCTAATGGAAAAAGTACACAATGTGCCAGGAAGAAGGGTAATATAAGCATAGATGGAAATTTTAAGAATTAAAATGCTAGAAATGGAAAACCGTAACAGAAAAGAAGACTGCCTTTGATGGGTTCAGTAGATGACACTGCTGAGGAAAGAATCAGCTTGAAGATATGTCAGTAGAAATATTTCAAATGAAAAGCAAAGAGAAATAAGATCAGACAAAAAAAACAAAAACCAAGAACTATGGAACAGGGACATCCCTGGTGGTCCAGTGGTGAAGAATCCACCTTACAATGCAGGGGATGCAGGTTCGATCCCTGGTTGGGGAACTAGGATCCCACATGCCGTGGGGCAACTAGGCCCTCATGCCACAGCTACTGAGCTTATGCACCTCAACTAGCACTTGCGTGCCACAAACTACAGAGCTCACACACTCTGGAACCCGTGCGCCACAACTACAGAGCCCATGTGTCCTGGAGCCTGCGCACCACAGCTAGAGAGAGAAAACCTGCAAGCCACAACTAGAGAGAAGCTCTCGTGCCACAATGAAGAGCCCATGCACCACAATGAAAGATCCCGCATGCCTCAACGAAGACCCCGTGCCATAACTAAGGCCCGATGCAGCCAAAAATAAATCAAATAAATAAAAAATAAATCTTAAAAATAGAACTGTGGGACATCTACAAAAAGTTTGATGTACATGTAATGGGAATACCAGAAGGAGAAGAAAGAGAGGAACAATGTTTGAGCAATAATGACTGAGAATTTCCCAAATTTAATGTCAGATGCCAAAGTACAGATCCAGGGAGCTGAGAGAATACCAAACAGGATAAATACCCTCAAATCTATACCTAGGCATAGTACATTCAAATGACAGAAAAATCAAAACTAAAGAAAAAAAAATTGAAAGCCAGAGAGAAAAAAAAAACTTACGCGTGGAGGAGCAAGGAGAAGAATTTCATCAGACTTGTTTTCAAAACCATGCAAGAAGAGGGTGGAGTAAAATATTTTGTGTGTTGAGAGGAAGAAAAAAAAACCAACCTAGAGTTCTGTACCCTGTGAAGTATTTCCTTCAGAAATACTTCCTTACACAACTAAAATTTAGGGAATTTGTCACCAGTGGACTTGGCTTGCAAGAATTGCTACAAGAAATTCTTAAGAAGGAAGGAAAGTGATGTAGGTGAGAAACTTAATCTACATAAAGGAAGAGCATTAAGGAATAAATGAAGGTAAAATAAAATCTTCCATTTTTCTTAACTGATTTAACATAACTGTTCAAAATAATAACTATATTTGGTGACTATAGATTATGGATAAGTGAAATGGCAGTAATGTTATATATAAAGGATGAAAGAGAGGAATTGGAAACACTCTACTATAAAGTGCTTGCCCTACCCATTAAGTGTGTAAGTATTATTTGAAAGTGAACTTGGATTAGTCATAAATGTATATTGCAAACTCTAGGTCAACCGCTAAAAAAAGTTAAAATTACTTAATATGTTAAGAGGAGAGAAAATGGAATCATAAAATGCTCCATTCAAAGCACAGAAGGCAGAAAAATTATGGAAGACAGAAAAAGAACAAGGGTAATGAAGTTAGATATTAATTCAACTATATCAGTGATCACGTCAAGCACCAATGAAAAGAGATTGACACAGTAGATAAAAAAACAAGACCAAATATATGTTGCCTCCAAGAAGCACACTTTAAATATAAAGATACATATATATTAAAAGCAAAAGAATGGAGAAAGATATACCATGCTAACACTAGTCAAAGTTGGAGTAGCTATATTTCAGACAAAACAAACATAAGAGCAAAGAAAATTATCAGAGGTAAAGAGGCATTACAAAATGATTAAAAGATCAATTCTCTAAGAAGACATAATTTTAATGTGTGGATGCCTAACAACAGAGCATCAAAATATGTGAGACAAACACTGATAGAACTGACTGTAAGGAGAAATAGATCAATCCACTGTTGCTGTTGGAAACCTCAATACCCTTCTGTCTCTGAGGGGTAGATCCAGCAGTTAGAAAATCAATAAGGACTTAGTTAAACTCAATAGCACCACCAATCAACTGATCTAATTGAAATCTATAGACTGTTTTACGCAACCCTATATGAAGAGAAGGCTTTATGCACTGATATGGAGTCACTTGCCGGAGGTAACTTGTTCAGTTTAAAAATGGAAGTGGAGGGCTTCCCTGGTGGCACAGTGGTTGGGAGTCTGCCTGCCGATGCAGGGGATGTGGGTTCGTGCCTCGGTCCGGGAAGATCCCACATGCCGCGGAGCGGCTAGGCCCGTGAGCCATGGCCGCTGAGCCTGCACGTCCAGAGCCTATGCTCCGCAACGGGAGAGGCCACAACAGTGAGAGGCCCGCATACCGCAAAAGAAAAGAAAAAAAAAGGAAGTGGATATTACATATATACTACCTTTTGTTTAGAAATAAGGGGAAAGAGGGAAAATAAATGTATGTTTATCTTTATAGAAGGAAGACGATTAAGTTTGTTCAAGTGGTGGTGTATTACAGACCGGAAGGGATAAAGGTGGGAGTGACACTTCTCTGAGTATAACTTTTGGGTATAGCTTTCACTTTTGGAAGCATAGTCAGCACATTCACAATATAAAATATGCAAGGATTGGAATGGGAAATTGAAAAACCCGAAAACTGGAAGCAAACGTACAAACTCAATTGTATTTGACTGTATTCCCTCAGTCATTGGGGTTGCAGGATAGGGGAAAACTGCTTATGATTTCTGAATTCTTTAAAAAAAAAATTAGGTGAAATTCACATAACATAAAATTAACCATTTTAAAGTGAATATTTCAAAGTGCTCTTTGGTACATTCATTATGTGTAACCACTACCTCCATCTGGTTCCAACAATTTTTATCACCCCCAAAGAAAACCTCATACCCCAAAGCAGTCATTCCCTATTTCTCCCTTCTCCCAGACTCTGGCAACCAGAAATCTGCTATCGGCCACAGTGAATTTACCAATTCTGGATATTGCATATAAATGGAATCATATAATATGTGAATTTTGTGTCTGGCTTCTTTCATTTAGCCTACTGTTATCTCTGAAATCTTTTGAGGAACTTGATTTTTTTTTTTTGTAGTGGTTTAGGTGAAGTGATCCTGAAATTATTTTATATGTATTATAAAATTGAGCAAATGGATGGGAGCCAGGATTCTCACTATGAAAGAAGTGTCATACACATTTGGAATGGGGAAAGCAAGAAAGAACCCTGTGGGGATGGACTGACACTGGAAGTAACAATGTAAGCTCATGATTTCCAAAATATGTACATGTGCACATGTATGTGTGTGTGTGTATCTAGGTGTGTGTATGTGTATATACATTTGTATATTTCTTAGCTCACTGGAAGGACCTAGAAGCAGACACCCCAGGAGCAAAGAGTACTCCTCGTATCCAGATCTTTGTTTCTATTACCCCACTAACAGAATCCAGGGCTCCTCAGAAATGGCTGATTCCAAGGCTGCAGAATCCTTGAAACATCTTGTTAAGTAAGAGCAAGAAAGTGCTCCCCAAATTAATGGGAGCATGTCACAATGACAGAGAAGACAGCTTGAAGGACTGGCCAAATCAGGGATTATTTGGACACCAAAATAAGAGCAATATTTAATTATAAATCATGAAAAAAATAGGAAGCCATGAATCCATATTTGTGATAGACACATAAACAGGGAAGAAGTGAGGGTTCTGTGCAATGTCGTAAATGAAGAGGCAGTGCTGAGAAAATAATTTTGCAACCATCACAGTAAAAAATGATTCAAGCAAATATCAGTGATGATGATTTTTTATTTTATATTTTGGCCTCGCTGCATGTGGAATCTTAGTTCCCCGACCAGGGATCAACCTGCGCCCCCTGCAGTGGAAGCGCGGAGTCTTAACCACTGGACCGCCAGGGAAGTCCCATCAATGGATGTTCAATCTAGGGGAGAAGTTTTGATGAGGAGCAGGACATTTGCATGACCAAAAAGTGGGTCCCCACAGATTGCTCATTAGTTGCAAGGGGGAAAATCATAGTTATTTTTTTAAAAAAATCCAATAAACATCTTAGCTAGGTGATTAAAATTAAGATCACCAATGAGGGGCAGATGGATATGAAGTTACTCTGGATGTGATACACTAAGAAGGATACAATGTCACACATATTAGTATTCCTGCTGGGAATGTATAACTGGAACCTAATCAGGAGGACATCAGACAGACCCAAAATGAGGAATCTTCTATTAAAAAACAAAATGAAACTCTGTTCTTCAAAAATGTCAATGTTATAAGAGACAAAGAAAGGCTGTAGAATAATGCGTTGGCGACTACTCTAAAGACATGACAAGTACAGTAAGTCCCCTACATACTAACGAATTCCATTCTGAGAGCCCGTTCGTAAATCCAATTTGTTGGTAAGTCCAACAAAGTTAGCCTAGGTATCCAATTAACACAATTGGCTATATAGTACTGTACCGTAATAGGTTTATAATACTTTTCACACAAATACATAACAAACACAAACATTTTTAATCTTACAGTACAGTACAACGGCTGGCATACAGGGGCTGCCATCAAGGGAACGGGCAAGAAGAGTTACTGACTGGAGGAAGGAGAGGAGGTGGGAGATGGTAGAGCTGAAGGATCGCCAGCAATAGGAGATGGAGGGCAAGCTGCAATTTCACTCACGCCTGACGTTGATGGAACACATGTTCTCATCTTTGAAAATTCGCAACTTGAAGGTTCGTATGTAGGGGACCTACCTAAATGCATCCTAGACTGACTTCTGTATTGGAGAAAAAATGCTGTTGGGTCAATTGACAAAACTGAAATACAAAGGGAGATTGATAAAATAATGTACCAATGGAAGTTGATAACTGTCCTGTGATTATGTAAAAGAACATTTCTATTCTTAGGAAATAAACACTGAGGTATCTAGAGGTGAAGTTCCATGATATTTGCAACTTACCCTCAGGTAGTTCTGAAAAGTAATATTGTGTAATTATGTGTGTGTGTGTGTGTGTGTGTTTGAGACGCACACATACATACACACATAGAAAGTATATGATAAAGCAATTGGGATAAAATAGGTGAATCTAGGTAAAGGGCATATGAATCTTCTTTACACTATTCTTATAACATTTTTTGTAAGTTTGAAATTATTTTAAACAGTTTCTGTAAAAAAATTATTTGGCAATTGCCTGACATATACACAAAAAACTAGTTTAGCTAGATCAAAAAATAAATAATTTTCATTTATTTCTTATTAGAAACCAAAATATTCAAAGTCTGGGAAGATAAAAGGCTTTTAATACTTAACAAACATCTCTTTAAGGCACAGCCAGGAAATCCTTACCTCTGCTTCCTTTAACCTAACATCACGTTGGGGTGATGCTTCTTTTGCCAGAGAGTTTTAAGAATTTCCATTAGCTTAGAAATATTGTGCTATAATTACTCTGTCTTCACACTTTATTCACCCTCAGTTCAAAATCTGGCTTTCAACATCAATAGACCAAGAAGTGAAGAGTGACCATTAAGAGAAAATGAACGTGCCCTGTCTCTTCGCAGCCAACAGGTATCATTATCCTGTGTCGTATCATTGGTCATTTTGGTTAGAGGTTGATCAATTTTATGTATCTGTTCAAATAACCAGCTTTTGGTTTTATAGATATTTTCTCCATAGTTGTCCTGTTTTTAATTGATTTCTGCCCTTCATTTTTCCTTCCTTGTTTGTTTTGGGTTTAATTTACTTCATTCATTCACTTAGTATTGAGATATAAATTAACATATAACATTTTATTAGCCTCAGGTATACAACATAATGATTCAATATTTGTATATATTGTGAAATGATCACTACAATACATCTAGTTAACATCCATCACCATATATAGTTACAAATTATTTTTTCTTGTGAGAACTTTTAAGATTTAGTCTCTTAGTGACTTTCAAATATGCAATACAGTATTGTTAACTATAGTCATCATGCTGTACACTACATCCCCATGACTTATTTATTTTATAACTGGAAGTTTGTACCCTTTGCCCTTCACCCATTTTGCTCACCCCTTATTCCTCACCTCTGGCAATCACCAATCTGTTCTCTGTATCTATGAACTTGGTTTTCTTTTTGTTTATTTGGTTGAATTTTCCTTAGATTCCACATGTACAAGTCAGATCATATGGTATTTGTCTTTCTCTGTCTGATGTATTTCACTTAGCATAATGCTCTAAGGGTCCATCCATGCTGTCACAAATGGCAGGATTTCTTTCTTTTTTATGGCTGAGTAGTATTCCATTGATATATATATATACACACACATTTTCTTTATCCATTGATCTACTAATGGACACAGGTTGTTTCCATACCTTGGCTATTGTAAATAATGCTTCCATATCTTGGCTATTGTAAGTAAAGTTGCAATGAACGTGAGGGTGCATGTATCTTTTTGAGTTAGTGTTTTACCCAGAGGTGGCATTGCTGAACCATATGGTAGTTCTATTTTTCATTTTTTGAGGAACCTCCATACTGTTTTCCATAGTGGCTGCACTAATTTATGTTCCCATCAATAGTGCACAAGGGTTCCCTTTCTTGTCTTTTTGATAATAGCCATTCTAACAGGTGTGAGGTGGTGTCTCATTGTGGTTTTGATTTGCATTTCCCTGATGATTAGTGATTTTGAGCACCTTTTCTTGTACCTGCTGGCCATCTGTATGTCTTCTTTGGAAAAAATGTCTATTCATATCCTCTGCCCATTTAAAAAAATTAGATTATTTATATTTTTGTGATTGAATTGTGTGGATTCTTTATATATTTTGGATATTAACCCTTTATCAGATACATGATTTGCAAATATATTCTCCCATTCTGTAGGTTGCCTTTTCATTTTGTTGATGGTTTTACTTTGCTGTGCAGAAGCTTTTTAGTTTTATGTAGTCTCGAGGCAAGGGACTTCCACCCCCTCCCTTGCCGTTCGCACACACAAAAAGGAATAAATACCTGTTAAAACTCATTAAAGTCACGTTTCCCCAGTTTTATTTTGTTTTTTAATTCTTATTTCTCATGCCAATTTAAAAATATTTATTTTTGGCTGCATTGGATCTTCATTGCTGCACACAGGCTTTCTCTAGTTGCGGTGAGCGGGGGCTGCTCTTCAATGCAGTGCGCGGGCTTCTCACTGCAGTGGCTTCTTTTGTTGTGGAGCACGGGCTTCTCACTGCAGTGGCTTCTTTTGTTGTGGAGCACGGGCTGTAGGTGCACAGGCTTCAGTAGTTGTGGCACATGGGCTTAGTAGTTGTGGCACACGGGCTTAGTTGCTCTGCGGCATGTGGGAATCTTCCCAGACCAGGAAGCAAACCCGTGTCCCCTGCATTGGCAGGTGGATTCTTAACCACTGCACCACCAGGGAAGTCCCTCTCATGTCAATTTATTAACTATCAAACTTTAAGTGGGCAGGTCTTAGGATCTCTTTGCATCTGTCTGAGGAAGAATCAGATTAGTAAAGAAGAAAGTTTTGCCAAATAAACAAATGTACTTAATGCATGTCAAGCATTTATTAAATACTGAACACTGTGTTATGTATTTTCCATGTATTTGTTCATTTAACACTCACTTAAGAGCCTGCATGAGGTGCTTACTACTATTTTCCCCATTTCCATATGAGAAAAACAAGGTCCAGAAGGTTAAGTAAGTTAATACTGTTACTAAGTGACAGAAGCAGGACCAGAGCCCAGGTTTATCTTATTCCAAAGCTCAAATTCTTAATGACTCCACTCTAATGCCTCCCAGGAGCTGGCAGGCACCCCTCCCTTTAGAAGGGAGAAGCTTGTGCTTTGCTGGTGTCATTAACTAGGGAGAATGGAAAAAAGAAATCATTTCCAGGGAGCAGAATGACCAGATTACCTTTTATACTCTGTGTGTGTGTGTGTGTGTGTGTGTGTGTGTGTGTGTGTTTCAGGCATGGGGTCTCCATGGTTTCTTTACGTGAATGTGAAGGGGGATTCACCTTACCTAATTTGGTTAATGAATGTTAGTTTAAAAGTTATTAATGTTGGTGACAGATATCTCCTTTACACCCAAGGGCCAGTGGCTCTCGCTCACCTGTGTGCCACAAATAGCCATCACTCGCCATAACTGATTCAAGGTGTGCTTTTTCTTATGCTTCTGGACAAAGCAGTCAAGGCAATTCACCTGGATGTGGTGGGAAAGGGCCCTTATTTGTGAGAACTGACCTGGAAAACTCAGGAGGTGATGGTAAGTTTCATGTGTGCGGACAGCTCTCAGCAGTCACATTTTAGGGGAAACACACATATGTCCTGCAAGGTTGGCAGCAGCAAAGAGCCAGATGGGAGCCCAACCTTTCTTGGCATCCTTAAGGTAGAGTTGATCCTGGCACAGACTGCTGTCTTTTGGGTCTTGGCCGGAGGCCCTTGCAGGGGCAGAAAACACTTGGCTTCATCTTCCAGGTGGGGGCAGGATGGGCTAGCACCTTGGAAAAAAGATGAAGGTGGCGGTAGGACTTCATACTTGTTTTCATGGGAAAAGCAGGATGGACCTGCCAGTCAGTGACGAGAAACACGGAAGGTGGTAAGTAAGGCAGCTCCTTCCAACAACACTCTTGGAGGTGATGCTTTTCTTTTGGCTTACATTCACCTTCAGGAACAATGTGCTTGCAAAGAGCTCCAGCACTGGTAGCAAGAAAGTGGAGGAATTAAATTATAGCTCAGAGGAAGCAATAGATATTTTTCTGGTGACTGCCACCCCCTCCCTGCCCCTGCCCCTGTGTCAGCAATGCAGTGACTTGACAGATGTTTGTAGTTTACTGCAGCATTCGGTTCCAGCTATGTGTGGGGCATGGGCGGCAGTGGGAACATTGTGTTCCCCACCTGCTCATCATGTTCAGACGGATGACCGTGTGTTTTTTGTTTGTTTTTGTTTTTGTTTTTTGCTGTACACGGGCCTCTCACTGTTGTGGCCTCTCCCGTTGTGGAGAACAGCCTCCGGACGCGCAGGCCCAGCAGCCATGGCTCAAGGGCCCAGCCGCTCCGCAGCATGTGGGATCTTCCTGGACCGGGGCATGAACCTGTGTCCCTGCATCGGCAGGCGGACTCTCAACCACTGTGCCACCAGGGAAGCCCCAATAGTACATTATTATTGACTAAATTCCCCACACTGTACATTTCATACAGGTGACTCATTTATTTTAGAGCTGAAAGTTTGTGCCTCTTAATCTCCTTCACCTATTTTTCTTCTCCCCCACCCCCTCCCCTCTGACAAACACCTATTTGTTCTCTGTATCTATTACTCTGTTTCTATTTTGTTTTGTTTATACATTTGTTTTTTAGATTCCACATATAAGCGAAATCATGCAGTATTTGTTTTTCTCTGACTTATTTCACTTAGCACAATACCCTCAGGGTCCATCCATGTCGTCACAAATGGCAAGCTTTTATTCTTTTTTATGGCTGAGTAATATTCCATTGTATATATATATAACACATCTTCTTTATCCATTCATCTATTGATGGGTACTTAGGTTGCTTCCATATCTTGACTATTGTAAATAATGCTGCCATGAACATATATATATATATATACATACATATATATTTAAATTTTATTGGAGTATAAGTTGATTTACAATGTGGTATTAATTTCAGGTGTACAGCATAGTGATTCAGTTATAAATATACATATATTCATTCCTTTTTCAGATTCTTTTCCCATACAGGTTATTACAGAATATTGAGTAGAGTTCTCTGTGCTATAAAGTAGGTCCTTTTTGGTTATCTATTTTATATATAGTAGTGTGTGTATGTTAATCCCAAGCTCCTAATTTATCCCTCCCCCACCATGTTTCCCTTTGGTAACCATAAGTTTGTTTTTGAAATCTTTGTTTCTGTTTTGTAAATAAGTTCATTTATATAATTTTTTAAAAAATTAGATTCCACATATGAGTGATATCATATATTTGTCTTTCTCTGTCTGACTTACTTCACTTAGTATGATAATCTCTAGGTCTATCCATGTTGCTGCAAATGGCATTATTTTGTTTGTTTTTTTATGGCTGAGTAACATTCCATTGTATATATGTATCACATCTTCTTTACCCATTCCTCTGTCAATGGACATTTAGGTTGCTTCCATGTCTTGGCTATTGTAAATAGTGCTGCAATGGACATTGGGGTGCATGTATCTTTTCAATTTATGGTTTTCTCTGGATATATGCCCAGGAGTGGGATTGCTGGATCATATGGTAGTCCTATTTTTAGTTTTTAAAGGAACCTTCATATTGTTCTCCATAGTGGTAATGTAATTGTACCAATTTACATTCCCACCAACAGTGTAGGAGTGTTCCCTTTTCTCCACACCCTCTCCAGCATTTGTTGATTGTAGACATTTTCTTTTTCCTTTTTCCTTTTTTGGCCATACCACACAGCATGTGGGATCTTAATTCCCCAACCAGGGATCAAACCCGAGCCCTCTGCAGTGGAAACGCAGAGTCTTAACTACTGGAGCACTGGGGAAGTCCATAGACTTTTTCATGATGGTCATTCTGACTGGTGTGAGGTGATACCTCACTGCAGTTTTGATTTGCATTTCTCTGATAATTAGTGATGTTGAGCATTTTTCTTGTGCCTTTTGGCCATCAGTATGTCTTATTTGGAGAAATGTCTATTTAGATCTTCTGCTCATTTTTTGATTGGGTTGTTTGTTTTTTTGACATAGAGCTTCATGAGCTGTTTGTATATTTTGGAGATTAATCCCTTGTTGGTCACTTCATTTGCAAATATTTTCTCCCATTCTGAGGGTTGTCTTCTTGTTTTGTTTATGGTTTCCTTTGCTGTGCAAAAGCTTGTAAGTTTAATTAGGTCCCATTTGTTTACTTTTGTCTTTATTTTCATTACTGTAGGAGGTGGATCAAAAAAGGTATTGCTGAGATTTATGTCAAAGAGTGTTCTGCCTATGTTTTCTTCTAAGAGTTTTATAGTGCCTGGCCTCATATAGATCTAAGTCTTTGATCCATTTGGAATTTATTTTTGTGTATGGTGTTAGAGAATGTTCTAATTTCATTCTTTTACATATGGCTGTCCAGTTTTCTTAGCACCACTTATTTAAGAGACTGTCTTTTCTCCATTGTATATTCTTGCCTCCTTTGTCATAGATTAATTGACCACAGGTATGTGGGTTTATTTCTGGGCTTTCTATCCTATTCCATTGATCTATATGTCTGTTTTTGTGCCAGTACCATACTGTTTTGATTTCTGTAGCTTTGTAGTATAGTCTGAAGACAGGGAGCCTGATTCTTACAGCTCTGTTTTTCTTTCTCAGGATTGGCTAGTTGGGGTCTTTTGTCATGAACATATATATTTTTTGCATATATCTTTTCTAATTAATGTTTTCATTTTCTTTAGTTATATACTCAGGAGTAGAATTGCTGGATCATATGTTAGTCTGTTTTTAAGTTTTGAGGAATCTCCATACTGTTTTCCACCATGGCTGCACCAATTTACATTCCCACCAACAGTGCACAAGGGTTCCCTTTTCTCTGCATCCTCACCAACACTTGTTATTTGTGATCTTTTTTGATGATAGCCATTCTGACAGGCGTGAGGTGATATCTCATTGTGGTTTTGATTTGCATTTCTGATGATTAGCGATGTTGAGCATCTTTTCATGTGCCTATTGGCCGTTCGTATGTCTTCTTTGGGAAAATGTCTATTCAGATGCTCTGTAGTATCTACTAATAGTAGAAATAATAGTGGATCCCCATTTGTGTGCCCAGGAGTGACTTCTCCTCAGGCCAGGAATGCCAACCTCCATATTTACAGTGGCTCTCAACTGTTTGTTATGCCTTGTGTGCCTGGAGGGCTGTGACACCCTCCTGGCTGTCCCAGGAGAATCAGGACAGTTATTCTCAATTTGGAGCCCATTCTTGGTAGCTCAGGCTGGCTTGATAAAAGTTCCCAGGTCATTTGGACACCCCCTTCTTGCCCCCACCAAGGCAATTGCTCATCACTCCTGCCCCCACTGAGATTTATTACTTAGAGCAGCGAGTCTTAACTGAGCACGCATATTAGCATCTCTCACAGAGCTTTGTTAAAATACACACTCTGCATCCCATCGCAGACCTGATGAATTATAATTACCCTGGTGGAGCACCAGTAAGTGTATTTCACCTTCCCAGGCAATGCTGATATACAGGCCTGGTTAAGAATTATTGTCTTTGTGGATATCTCTCTGCTCAATGCTGTCTCACTCAGCAAGCACAACACTTAATCTTCTAGCAATAAATAAATAAATAAATGGCATCCACACAGTTTTTTAAAGCTCAGAGATACTGACCATGAGTGTCAAACTAAGGAGGCAGAGCCTTTGGTGATAAGATATGTGTATCCAGAGGAAGAACTCTGCATGTAAGAGGGCTCTGTATATAGCCCTGGACGTGTTGCGTACTAGGAACTTAACCAAAGGCAGCTATTGTTATTATTAATAATTGTGGTGTATTGGCCTCCGAGACCCTAGCTCTTTGAAAAGCCTGTTTCCATTTGAAAAGCCTGTTTTCCATTTCCACTTTCCAGAAAAGTCTCCAAACCCAGGAATTAAGAAAATGACTGGCTGTTTGGGAAGCATTTAGAAAATGTGACAAGAGGTGTCATACACAGGCTAGCAGCAGAGATTCCAAGAAAGGAAAGCACTGTGGCCTGTGTTTTCATTTCCCTTTTTGCTTCTGAAATGAGATAGGAAGGAGAGATGTGTGTCAGCAGCTGGTGTGGAGATGGGAGTTGATGGCCTCTCAAAACTCAGTCCCTAAGGTCTGGGAACAACACAGCGAAGTCCACATTGCCATGGGCTTTGGCTTTTGGCTCTCTTAGCATTCATACTTGAGGTTTGGGGCTCCTAGTTTCTGTGCAAAGGTGAGTGTAACCACATTTCCAGCTGAGCCTAGTGCAATGTCTCTGCCCCCTGACAGAATATACAGAGCTGAGAATTGGTTAGAAGATGGAAAAGAATGGACTCAACAGAGGGAGGAAGTTCTGCCTTAACTTTCTTTAGATGCTCCAGAAAAGGGGATTAGAAAGGCTCTTCAGAATTAAGACTGGAAAGGGAGGTCATCCCACTGGAGCAAAAATCGGGAGATAAACCTACTCAAGTCACATGAGACACCTGTGAAGTACTCTGAAAAGTACAGACTTCAGGACTATCTACATCAAGAGCAACAGCATCAATCACTGTATCACTGGTCTGTATCACTGGTGGAGGCTGTAGACATCAGCTGCTGTTGAGGGTGATGCTCAAGGTCCTTAATCTAGTCCTCAGCCCCTGAGCCTGAACCCTGCCGGGCAGAGAGGCAATCTGCTCAATACTTGGAACTTCCAGCTTAGTTGACTACATAAGGTATTTTGGTTTAGTAGGTCCTTAAATAAGACAATTTTTCTTTAGGTCTAATCTCTCTCCTGCTGACAGTTCCTATCCTCCTGGGCCTCACCCTTAAACTGCCTGCTGTTTATTTGAAAAGTGCAGATAGCACAATGCAAGCTGGTACTCTAGCAAACGTTAAAATCTATCTCAGGACATCTAGCAGGCAGAGGAAAACTGCACTCACCCCCACTCCGTGCTATTCCTATCAGAGAGGACATAGAAAATATTCTCTTCTCTTGGCCGGCATCCTCCCCTTACTGAAAGACGCAGCGTGTGTGCATCTGAAATGGAGGTGTGGAGTGGGGGGTGGAGTCTAGCTTTCTGGCCTCAACAAAGACACAATGGTTCAGAGAAGGCCAGAGCAGAGCAACCAGCCAGGCAGAATCCAGGCCTCTCGGATCTGCGGGAAGGGTGGGCTGCCCTGTGCCGGTCCAGGGTGGAATGCCAGTCCTGGGCTCTGTTGCCTGCCGAGCCCTTCCTGATGTGACTTTATCAGAACAATCCTCACTCTCGCTGGTGGAGAGGGTACACACACAAGATTTCTCCTTAGGAAGATTTCTCCAACATGACAAAGTGCAATTAGAAATCTGGGCTCTCTTTTCCTGAGCTTGGACACAAATTTGTCCTGAGATGGGAGAAGGCTCTTGTAGGCAAAGGACTGCAGGGGCGGGAGTAGGCTACAGGCGCTGGCCTGTAGCTTCGCAGCGGTGACGGCAAGCGGCCGGCAGGTGTCAGTGCGCCCTCGCTCTGCCGCCGCGCGCGGCCTCCGCTCCAGGACCCTTCCTCACCGCGGTCTAGGGGGCGCGGTTCAGATCCTGCCTGCTAGTGTCTCTCAGACAGCTCTGCAGCTGGGACAAGTGGCCGTTTCTCCCCAGAGCGGAGCTCTGAACTCTGGCGGGGCCCGCTCCCCGGGGGATGCTTCCCATTTCGCCCCAGGAGTTGCATCCGGACGTGCACCTTCCTCTCTCACCAGCCCCACTGCCCCGCCGTCAGGAGCACTTGGGGGGCTGCTCCGGATGCGACCCGTACCGGTGTGTTGCTTCTCCCGATTCGGCCGGGGATCCCTACCCTTTCCGCCCGAGTCCCACTCAGCTCGATGTGGGCACTCCCGGGTGCCCGACGCGTTCTGCTCGGCGGTCCCAGAGATGCTTGGCCAATTCCCAGCAGGGACCGCTGCTCACTGCCCGGGCACGCTCTTTAAATCCCTCGCTCAAGGTACCCGCCTCCCCAAAGGGCCAGTTTTGCCAGGGGGCCAGGGCTCCAGTGGGTCCGGCGCCCGGCGCGGACTCCAGACCCGCGGAGGGGAGGCGCAAGGGGCGGGGGAGGGTCGGCTTCCCACGTGGGGGTGACGCCGGCTGCTCGGCAACGCCGGCTTGATCCTGGGGCTATAAAACCAGTCCACCGTGAGCGCCACGGAGAAGCACCGGCCCCAGCTCCCGTGCAGACGCCCAGCAGCCGGCGCGCCGCCGCCCGGCCACCCCCAGCACCTTCTCCCCCAAGCCCTGCGCTCCTGCCCCAACTCACGCTGCCCTCGGACCCCAGCTGTCCCGTCGCGCTCAGCGCCCGAAGCTCGCCGGGCCGACGCCCAGGAGACCCCCTGCCTCGGCCGCGGCTCCTGGAGGGCCGATCGCCCACCCGCCTGGGCCCGCCTTAGGACGGGGGCGCCTTCATGCGGCCCGCACACCCCTCACCCCGCCGCCGCCTCCGAGCTCCACGCGCTGCGCCCCAGCCCCTGCAGGGCACGCAACTTTGGAAGTCCCGCGGCGCTCCGAGAGGCGGCAGAGTCTGCGCCCTGGCCCTAGCCCGGGCCTCGCCGACCCCGCAGCGTCTGGGGGAAGCGAGAGAGTCGGTAATCGCTTCGGGGATGTAAGGAGACCGACATAGGACCCCAAGCCAGCATCAGCACCCCTCGGCTGCCTCTCGGGGTGGGGGCGGGCCCCGCACACGGTAAGACCTCTTGCTTTCGCTCAGGCTCCAGAGTCAAAGATATAGATATATTTAATTTCCTGTTATCCTTCCAAGTCATCAGGCCACCGATTATTTTTGTTCTCTCTTCTTGAAGAATAAATCTCTCTTTCCTCATCGGCTCGACCTACTATTCTCTCCCGCCGCTTAGAAATAAAACTTGGCGGTGCTTAGGAGCTGGGAGCGAGAAGGCGCCGACCCCGAGCGCTCGAAGCGCGGGCCGGGCGTGCTTCCCGGGAGCCGGGTCCATGGGCCGTTAGCGGTCCCCCAGCTCGGGCTCGGCCTCCCAGAGGCCGCTTCTCCATGTGAGGCGCGGCGGGGCGAGCGGGGCGCAGGAGGAAGAGGAGGCTCAACGGGCGCCGGCCGGAAGGCAGCTGGCAGCAGGCCCAGGCGAGCGGGCACCCGCGTTCATGTTCCGCCAGGAGCAGGCGCTGGCCGAAGGCAGCTTCGCGCCCATGGGCTCCCTGCAGCCGGACGCGAGCAACGCTAGCTGGAACGGGACCGAGGCCCCGGGGGGTGGCGCCCGGGCCACCCCCTACTCCCTGCAGGTGACGCTGACGCTGGTGTGCTTGGCCGGCCTGCTCATGCTGTTCACGGTGTTCGGTAACGTGCTTGTCATCATTGCCGTGTTCACAAGCCGCGCGCTCAAGGCGCCCCAGAACCTCTTCCTGGTGTCTCTGGCCTCGGCCGACATCCTGGTGGCCACGCTTGTCATCCCTTTCTCGCTGGCCAACGAGGTCATGGGCTACTGGTACTTCGGCAAGGCATGGTGTGAGACCTACCTGGCGCTCGACGTGCTCTTCTGCACGTCGTCCATCGTGCACCTGTGCGCCATCAGCCTGGATCGTTACTGGTCCATCACCCAGGCCATAGAGTACAACCTGAAGCGCACCCCACGCCGCATCAAGGCCATCATCGTCACCGTGTGGGTCATCTCGGCCGTCATCTCCTTCCCGCCGCTCATCTCCATCGAGAAGAAAGGAGGCAGTGGTGGCCAGCAGCCGGCCGAACCGCGCTGCGAGATCAACGACCAGAAGTGGTACGTCATCTCATCGTGCATCGGCTCCTTCTTCGCGCCCTGCCTCATCATGATCCTGGTCTACGTGCGCATTTACCAGATCGCCAAGCGCCGCACCCGCGTGCCGCCCAGTCGCAGGGGTCCTGATGCCGCCGCCACGCTGCCGGGGGGCGCCAAGCGCAGACCCAACGGCTTGGGCCCGGAGCGCGGCGTGGGCCCCGTGGGCGCCGAGGCGGAGTCGCTGCCGGCCCAGCTCAACGGTGCCCCGAGGGAGCCCACGCCGGCAGGGCCGCGGGACGCCGACGCGCTGGACCTCGAGGAGAGCTCCTCGTCCGAGCACGCCGAGCGGCCCCCGGGGACCCTCAGGTCCGAGCGCGGCCCCCAGGCCAAGGGTAAGGCCCGGGCGAGCCAGGTGAAGCCCGGGGACAGCCTGCCGCGGCGCGGGCCAGGGGCGACGGGGCCGGGGGCACCCGCGGCCGGGCACGGGGAGGAGCGCGGCGGAGGCGCCAAGGCGTCGCGCTGGCGCGGGCGGCAAAACCGCGAGAAGCGCTTCACCTTCGTGCTGGCGGTGGTCATCGGAGTGTTCGTGGCGTGCTGGTTCCCCTTCTTCTTCACCTACACGCTCACGGCCGTCGGCTGCTCGGTGCCGCGCACACTCTTCAAGTTCTTTTTCTGGTTCGGCTACTGCAACAGCTCGCTGAACCCGGTCATCTACACCATCTTCAATCACGACTTCCGCCGCGCCTTCAAGAAGATCCTTTGCCGGGGGGACAGGAAGCGGATCGTGTGAGCGCGGAGTCCGCGCCCCGCGAACAGACTCGCGCCGACAGCGGCCGCTGGGATCCAGGGGTGCGTCTACGCAGTCCCAGTACTCCGAAACCTGGGTCCTGCCTATTCCGAGTTTCTTGGCCTGAAGGTTGCTCTGCGGCGCCCTGCCGGCATCTGCACTCTCCTACCAGAGAAAAGTACTGGCTGGGGGTGGGTGGGGGACCTTAAGGGCACACGCCCCCCCCAATTGTTCTTAGGGCCGCTCCTCACTCGGAGCCATCTTCCTGGGTTCTTAGGCGGGCCCCCAAATCAGTATTGTTTCCTAAAAGTATTTTCACCTCCCCTGGATCCAGCTCTCACCGTGGTTCAGAGCAAGCAGGAGAGCTCAGAGGGGATGGCTCTCAAAGGGTTAATAGATGGTGGCACCCAGCCCTGGCTCTCCTCCTCCCCGGACTCTATTTTTAAACAAAAGCTCAGGGCAGCCCTGCCCGCCCTCCCATCCCCCCCCCCCTTGTAAATATACACTATTTTTGATAGTACACGTTGTCCGCAATGTCGCTTGGCTTTTGATGTTGGCATCCTGGCTGTTGGAGATGCTCTCCAGGCAGACACATTGTGGCTAGCTCAGGGCAAGCCTCTTTGCAATGTGAGCCCTTTTCTGTTGTCATTACCTCCCTCTGTGTCATTTTCACCAGCAACTGGTGACTGTCCCTTGGGACTGGACCTGCTTTGAGATTTCCTGAGGGGGAAAAGATTTCTGTCCATTTTTTCCCCTGTGCCTAACAGCATGATTGCCTTTTCCTATGTAAATATTACAATGATGGACCAAGACAGAAGTAAATGAACCTTTCTGCCTTGCAGCAGCCCTGTGTATAAAGCCATTATCCTCTGATGCATCCTTCTTCGCCCCAGTACCTCACTTTAAAGCCTCCTCTTTCCAGTGTCCCCTCCCTCCTTTCCTTGGGGGCCACTGCTTGAAAAATATGTATGTTTCCATCTTGTATGTATGTGCACCCCTCCCTCCCCCAAAGTGCTGACTGTGGGGAATCTTTTACCTGCTGTTTTTAGACACGGAGAAGTGGAAATTATGTGGAAGAAGCAAACCTGATACAATTTGCCCAAGGTAAACAGTCTGAAGAGACAAATGGGCCTGCCAAACTGTACAGTTCCTGCCCCAAGAGCTCCTAGGTATCAAAGTGTTGTCCATTTTTTCCTCCCTGTTTTTTCTGGTTGAGATCAAGTCATTAATGAACTCCCAAAGTCAAGGCAGGAGGGTGGAGACCTTGTTTACATCCAAGTTTCCCCATGTTTTAGACAGAGACTCTTTAAGGCCTGTGCTCTTATTTCACTAAAGAAAAACTAATGTCAGCACATGTTGTTAATGACAGTGGAATTTTTTTTTAAATAAAAACTTTACAGATCAAATGTGAAATAAATATGAATTAAATGGTCTGTCTGTTATCTGAGTTTTCAAAATCATTAAGACTCTGGGAATGTCTGAATTTATGTATATTTGAAATTCAAAGATACTTATGCATTATAAAACACTTTAAAAGTGCAAGCAGTAACAAAGCTGTCATTTACCATGTGTTTCTCCTGTGCTAGACACGATGGTAAGTCTGTTATAAGCTCTGTTTCATTTAATTGTCCCCCAAACCCCATGAGGTAGGTACTATTATGATCCCCATTTAACAGGTGAGGAAACTGAGTCTCAGAGGACAAGTGATTTGCTCAAGGTTAACCACAGTGGTGGGAGTGCACTGCATGCAGCATGATCAGGTTCTAGGGTCTGTACTCTTCACCCTGCAGCCTTGCCGGAGTTACATCACTAACACTTTGCAGAATGCTCCCAGAAGTGAGGTCTCTACACAAGGTGTGCTGTATCCACAGAGCATGGGGTATATCCCAAGTGAGGAGATATACACAAAGTGTGTACGTGCTGTAAAGCGTCTTTATGCCCTAAAGTTTGTTATGCCTCAAAGTGTGTGTATCCCCCAAGTACGGTACATGCACAAAGTGTGACATATACTCCAAAATGTGTACCACACCTTACAGTGTGATGATATATAACATGTGGTATACAGCCCATAGTATGGTATATGCACCAAGTGTGGTATAGACACCTAAAGGGAACCACGCAGAAGGTTCCCTTTGTTCCCTGGTTCCTGCTGGTCTCTGGCAGAAGGTTGGGGTGCTTCCTGCTGCATTCCTGTAATATCAAGTTCTGTCCTGATGTCCAGGAGGGCCTAAGACCCCTGCCCTGTGCTTATGGGTGCAGCACTTTGAAGCTGGAAGTGTCCTTAGAGATCCAGGAATCCAGCCCCTCATCTTCCCAGAGGAAGTGACTGCTTAGGGTCCCACAGCTCTGGGTGACATTCAGTTAGAAGCAGCTGCCCAAGAGCGGAATAGTTCTTGGATGTGTATAATCAGATGCTGCGCTGGTGAAGGAGAGACGCTGCCCCAGGAGCTGGGTTTGAGGGGCAGTCAGAAGTGACAGGTCACGGTTTGGGGGAAGATGGGTTTGTAAGGCCAGCCGCCTACAACACAGGTGCAGCCCAGCTCTGGACACCCCGGAAGCAGGGCTTCAGCTCTCCTCCACGTGTTCCCTCTGGGCAGCACCTGCAGCATCTCCTTATCTTATTAAGGAGGGTAGGTGTGCAGGGGTGGGAGGGTGCAGAGCCCTGAGAAGTTACCTGGGCCTTGAGGAGCCTGGGAGAAGAAAGACCATGGTTCTGAGGGGTTTTGTTAGAGGTGGGAAGGAGTTTCCACCGTCATCAGGATCCCCTGATGCTGAAGAGAGGACGGTGGGCAGGCCCTTAGCTCCAGCGACCCTTGTCTGGAGCTTCAGAAGCCATGGCCTTTGGCACCAAGGCTGCCTGGTCTCGGGCTGTGCCCTGCTCCCCACCTCCACTTCAGCCTCCTTGTCCCTCCCCGCTCAAGGCAACCATTGCCCCAAAGGCAACAGTGCCAGACAGTAGGCCACCCTGGCAGGTCCCCAGGAACTGGACTGTGTGTCCCAGACATGGGGCAGATACAAACACTGCTTGCTATTAACTCTGTGTTCTGCTCCGTCTTCAGGGAAGTGACCCTGCTCCCTGGGAAAGAGGGAAGTGTGGGCATTGGTGCCACAGAGGGCAGGCCTCTGGTGTCAAATACCACCCCCCCCTCCATTCCAGCTGCAGAGAAGCCTCAGAGATGGATGGGGCCTGGGGAAAGTGGGGGAGAGAGGGCTGGAGCCAGGCTAGGATGCTGGGGGCATCCCTGTTTGTTCACTGCAGAGAGCTCAAGCCACAGTCTAAAAGGTCTCAGGTGGGGAGGGGATTTGAGGAAGATAAATGGCTCACTCGGGGCTCTCAGCCTAAAAATCAGGAGATGAGACGGTCACCCTACATCTTCCTGTCCCTACCTGCTCCTGATTATCTGGGCCTGTCACTGTGGTGGAGTCTTCTATTTTATGCGACTTTGGTTGGGGCATCAAAAACCACTGGCTTTGGGGTCTGAAGTGTCTTGCCAGATACACTCCCACAGGGTGCCTGGAGTTGGGGGAGGGGCAGCCTTGTTTGAGCCTGGGCACCAGTGCTACATCCTCCCTGCAAGTCTTTGTTCAATTTCTTCTGTGCTAAAGGGCTGGAGAAGAGAATGACAACAAAGTGGCTTAGGCTTTCCCCTCTGTATGATTCTATAATAAAATTGCATCAGAGTTTTAGAGCTAGAAGGGTCCACCTACATCCTCAACTCCCATGTTGTGTGGTGGGGGGCACTGAGACCCTGAAAAGCAGGCTGGTTCTGTGGCTTCCTGGGATCCCTCGAGCCTGCCCCTCCCCATGACTCTCTGCCTGTTGCCACAGATATCCAACAGGAATTCATCTTGCTGTTGGACATGGTGAGTTGCTACAAACCCCAAACACCCTGGCAGGCACTCTTCCATCCATGTGTGTGCCCTGCAGAGCCCAGCCCTCGTCCCTGGGAAGCTAGCAGAGATTAGGGCCTGCCCTGCACCCAGCAATCCTGAAGGCGCTGTAGGGAGACAGGATGTGTCTGCGTGAGGCATTAAGTAGCCGTCATGTAACAGCGATAGCTGGGGGCAGTAGTGGACACTGAGTGTCCACTGAGGTAATGTGCCTCTTTCTGGACGGTGAGCATGCGGTGGGGTACAGGTCGCTGTGGCTGCAGGAGCTCAGAGATGCCCAGGGAGCAGGGGCAGGAAGGCAGATCTGGTTCTAGCAGCTGAGCCCCATGAAGCAGTGCCAGGCCTAGGCGGTGCCCCGAGGCCTAGGTCAGGCCCCAGATTTCCTTTCTGCAACCCCATCCCTGGGGACAGCATGCCAAGTGTCTGTTCCCATTTGGGGACACACATCAGGAAGCCCGCCTCCCCAGCTCCAGCAGAGTAGCAGGATCCAGGTACCCAGAGCCAGGGCTCAACATCACCCTCACCTTCAGGCCTCTGTCCTGGGCCCTGCCACCCCACCACGGTGGGCCTGGAGTCTGGGATGCAGGAAAGAGCGCCTTCCGCAGCAGAGAGCACACTTGAGAGGGAAGCCCTGCGAATTCACTGAGTGCAGTCACAAGCACCAGGGTCTGTTTTGGAAATAGCATCCATCTCTTTCATCACCAGAAGTCCTGGGGGTTAGAGTTAAACGGAAAAGGAAACAGGGCCTATTGGAAAGAGCATTAAGAGACCTGGGCTCTAGCGCCAGCTTTGCCTTTTACCAGCGGTGTGACCTTGGGCAAAGCCCTTTCTGAGCCCCCATGTCTTCATTATAAAATGAAAATCGTTGATCTGGATCCGTGTTATTTAAAAGTCTGTTCTGTTGAATTTATGTAACTATAAAATCAGTCTCTCTTTCTCTCTCCCATCTATCATCTGCCTCTCTGTCTGTCTATCCATCTACATCATTTAGCTGATGAAATGCTGGGTTAAGTGACCTTTAACAAGTATCTTTTGTTCAGGACCTCTCAGAACCTTGGCTATGCCAGTGTGGATGTGATTCTCAAAAGGGGATGTTATGGTGTGCTGTTTCCCAAACTCCCTGGACTGCAGAATCGCATTTTTCACAGAGCATCTCAGTGAATTGTGTTTTGCTGGAACACTTGTTGGATCTCACCAGGCTTTTCTGTTGATGGGTTTTGAGCTTCTATGAAATGCCGGCTCTGCCCTCTCCTGTCCCTGCTTTAGGTGAGGCCCACTGGCTCGGGAAGGAATGTTCTTCTTGGGGACAGCCAGCTCTAAGAGTCATTGGCTTTACTGATGCTTGGGGTAAAAGTGAGTTTGGTGTGTTTTTCAAATGTGGGCTGTGCCTTTGTGTGTGTGTGTGTGTGTGTAAACATGTGAATAAGTGTGTGTGTGTGTACATGTGTGAAAAGTGGATGTGAATGTGTCTGTGAATGGATGTGTGTGTGTGAACACCTGTTTTAAATGGATATTTCGCTCACCAGGATCTGGGGAGTAAGCAGCAGGGGAGTTGAGGGTAGATGTGTATGTACCGGATGAAGAGGTCATAAGGGGTGTGAAGGGCAGAGCAGGGTTGTGCTGTCAATCCACTTATAAAAGCCCCTCCAGCTTGTGAGGTGCTCCCCCCCGCCCCCCGCGCTGCAATCCCACTCGCCTGTCAGGCAGTGGAGCTGAGTCAGAAGGAGGAGGCTTGGAGGACGGGGTTGGCTGTTTTGGAGAAGCTGACGCGGGTTCTGTAGCAGTTTACTTAGCAGCCGGGCTGTCCTGTTCTCCATGGAGGGGGGAGTCTGACCCCAGGGAGCTCAGGAGGGTGTGGGAGCCCAGGTGGGAGTGGCCTTTAAGGCACCAGTCTGCTCAAGGGCAGGAACTTGGGGCCTCTTTGGAATCTGCATCTGAGAAAAACAAGATGGTGCACTGAGAAGGGGTGGATAAAGGAGATGTGGCACATGTGTACAATGGAGTATTGCTCAGCCATAAAAGGAACGAAACTGAGCTATTTGTAGTGAGGTGGATGGACCTAGAGTCTGTCATACAGACTGAAGTAAGTCAGAAAGAGAAAGACAAATACCGTATGCTAACACATATATATGGAATTTAAGAAAAAAAATTGTCATGAAGAACCTAGGGGTAAGATGGAAATAAAGACACAGACCTACTAGAGAATGGACTTGAGGATATGGGGAGGGGGAAGGGTAAGCTGTGACAAAGTGAGAGAGTGGCATGGACATATACACACTACCAAACGTAAAATAGATAGCTAGTGGGAAGCAGCCGCATCGCACAGGGAGATCAGCTCGGTGCTTTGTGACCACCTAGAGGGGTGGGATAGGGAGGGTGGGAGGGAGATGCAAGAGAGAGGACATATGGGGACATATGTATATGTATAGCTGATTCACTTTGTTATAAAGCGGAAACTAACACACCATTGTAAAGCAATTATACTCCAATAAAGATGTTAAAAAAAAAAAGGGAACTATTTACAAGGTGCAGCTGGGTTAAATCTGACAAGGGGAGGTGAAGTGCCCTGGTGGGAGCTGTCAGGGGTGAGGGGAGGGGAGGGAGGGAGCTGTAACTCAATTCATTAGAACTGCAGTTTGGAGGGAGGATGGCTGGAAGGTGCTGTTGGTCGAGGGTCATTGTAGCCCACGGGCAGAGAGAGAGCCCCGGGTGTCAACACCTCCTCCTTGGCCACGTCACCCCTGCGCCCACACCTGCTGGTGTGTGCCCACAGCCAGGACCCGAGAGCATGGCAGAGACAAAGAGGAAGGCAGCAGCTCCTGGGGGCCGCCTTCCAGGGCTTGGAGCAGATGGGCAATGGCAGGGGCAGGTGGGCACTACCCAGCGCAGAACCTACCACCTGAGAAAGGCTGAGCAATGTCGCTGCTTTTCAGGATGGGCTGGAGGGAGGTCAGTGCCTAGTTCCTTCAATTTGTCCATGGCCAGCTGTGTGGGCCACTGGGCAGGTGTCGAAGAAAAACTCAGGCCCTCCTTCCTCCTGGACTTGGTGGATGGGAGGGCGTGTATTGGAGTCGTTATGAACATGGCCAGGCTGTGCACACACACAGATATACAGACATGCACAGACACACAGACACAGACGCACACACCTGCCAGCTGGCGCGTCAGGTGAGAGAGAGCCCCAGACACCCTGTGGCTGGCTCTTGGCCAAAGTTCTCTAGACCGTCTTCACATCTGTGGCTCAGGTCCAGCTTCGGAGGCCAAGAAGCAGACGCTGAGCTGCCCGGAAGTGATGACCCAGGACGCTGGGCCTGGGTGAGCAGTGGTGGGACTGGCCCAGCTCAGTGACCCCGTCTGTCCCCTGGGTACATTAGGGATTCGGCTGCTTGTTACTCGGCCCCCGTGGACACCCCTTAGCCTTCCTTCCCAGCATATACGCACCTTTAGGATTCTTTTTCATGCGTTGGCCTCAGAGGAGGCACTGAGAGTTTTAATGCATGACCGATTCCTTTCTTCATTCATTCATTCATTCATTCCCTCAACAACTATTTTTTGGAGCTGTCCCCAAACTCATATCACTGACAGTGCTCTATTAGTGTTCGGTGAGGCGGGTAGAGTGGTGAACACGATAATTAGATCTTTACCCTGCGGAGCTTCTTCTGTGGGGCAGTCAGATATTAAGTGGGTACTGAGGAGTGGTAAGCAGGTTGACAAGGATGAGACAGTGGATGACAGGGACTCACTGTGCGGGTAACTGGCCTGGGCTAAGGTGTCAGGGGAGGGGCCTGGAGAAGTGACAGCCGGATGAGAACTGAAAGCTGGGCAGGAACAGGTCTGGCGAAGGGACTGCGGTTGAGAGTGGGAGAAACAGATGTTCAAGCAACTAAACGAAGTCCACTTTGGTTGGAGCATGTGTCGTGAGAGGCCAAAAGGAGGACGGAGAGGCTGGAGGAGGTTGGGGCCAGATCATGCAGCCACCTGGAAAGACTTATCTTGAGGGCAATGGGGAGCCCCTGGAGGGATTTTAAGCAGAGGGTGAACGTGATCCGATTTTTTTTTATTTGGAACAATATTCTGGCTGCTGGGTCAAGACTGATGGGCAGGGGTGTGTTGGGAGCAAGAACCTGGAGATGAGGACTTCCCTGGTGGCGCAGTGGTTGAGAGTCCGCCTGACGATGCAGGGGACGTGGGTTCGTGCCCTGGTCCGGGAAGATCCCACATGCCGTGGAGCGGCTGGGCCCATGAGCCATGGCCGCTGAGCCTGTGCGTCTGGAGCCTGTGCTCCACAACCGGAGAGACCACAACAGTGAGAGGCCCGTGTACCGCAAAAAAAAAAAAAAAAAAAAGAACCTGGAGATGACAGGGGCCTGGAAAGTCTAGGGCCCCTGCCTCCCCCAAGGTCACTCAAGGGCAGGGCCAGTCTCCGTGCAGACTGAGATATTGGGATTTCAGAGGTGCCCTTGCTTGCAAAGTACTGTACACCACCGCCCCTACCCTCTGTGAATTTCCATCTCTAGAGGGTGGTTCTGGGCTCAGAGCTTCCTGTTGCCGTTGACACGAAAACATCTTGACGCGTTAACTCCGTCATCTTGGTGGTCTGTAGACCTAACTGGTCGTGCGACCTGGTCTGACTCGCTGCCCATTTTGAACCTCAGTCGCCTTGTCTTTACGACGGTCAGGGAGGATTAGAGGAGACCATGAGAACAGCAGGTTGTGTGCTCTACTGAGCCTCCCAAAGCCTCGTTGGCAATGCAAGAGCATGAGAGTTGGAGGCCCCCAGCAGCCCATGGATTCCGCTTGGGATCAGAAAATCTGATAACCCACAAATCGGGGGCTCGCCCCGCTTACTCCTGCACCTGGCTTAACCAGGACTCTCCAGGAGAAAAGCCCCCTGTTTGCAAGGAGTTCAGGAAACCCGTAACTTGGCACACCTGTCTGTTCTGCCTGCTGCCAGGCGCTCGCAGCTGCAGACCCATGACTCCTGAGCGCCTCTTCCTCTGACTCTCTACACCTGCTTGTTTGCTTAAAACCCAATCCCTAGGCTTTCAACAAGTGCTTATTTGCTAGCGAGCTCTCTCTCCCAGGAGTTCCCGGAGAACGTGTCCAGGTCTTGGAGGGAATGGCTGGCATTTCTGAGAAGGACATTTTAAAGTTAAGACTTGGGAGTCAGAAGACCTGATTGCAATCCTGGTTCTACCACATTGCTTTGATTTTAACCTTGAACAGACGACCAAGCCTCATTTTCCCCACCGGTAACTTGGAGATAATGGTTCCTAGCGTTTCAGTGAGTTGCCCAGGCTGGTGCTCGCATAGGGCAGAGACCAGTACTGTTAATCTTTTCTGCTCCAGTTTGGAAGCTGGAGGCTTCTTTTTGCTCAGGAAGCTGCTCTGGGCTGAGTCAGGCTGGGCTGGCCAGTTTGGGTGGTGCTAGCATCACGCCCTTAGAACCGCTGTTTTAGGGAGATTTGTGATGGTGATTTGAACTGTTAGGCTGTTAGCTTTCTCTCTTTCCAGCCGGATGAAAGGAAGACCTTGTGTTCTTTATTAGAGCCAGAGGGTGGGACTGGATGAATTCCAAGACCCAGACCAGACCCATGGTGACCACGATGGTTTCTCTTGAAGCAACCTTGAAACAGAGGCCTCCTGGTGGCCAGGTTGGTGCCCTTCCCTGCCTTGCTGCACCCCAGGCTGTTTTTACTGTGTCCTGATGATAACACTCTTGCTCTTGCCTCCATAACTCTGCTTCTCCTACATGGGGAATGCCACACCACTCTTCCCCGGCTGCCTAGAAAAATCATACCCAAACTTTAAAGCCAAGCTGCGCCACAACACCCTTGAATGTTAATAGTGGGAAGAACCTGGGGTCTGGCATCAGTTATTCCAGGACTTAAACCTTGGGTCTGACTCCCTGTCACCTTCCCTCCCTGTCCCTGAAGGTGGCAAATGGGGGTGCATGGGGAGGGGTACCACGCTTCTACTCAGAGGGGCTGCTCCTGGGCTTGCCGCCTGCCCAAGCCCATCCTCCAAAGCTCTGAGGGAACGTCTTTTCACCACTCCTTCTTGCTCAAATGGCTTGAGGCTGAGGACTGGTGTCTTCACCAACTCTACTGTACTCGCTTCATGGGGGAACTTTTGTCAGAAGAGTTTCAGACATGAACCAAGAGGAAAACGTGAGAAATGTAGATATTTTGCTTTTGAAAAGTTCTCTCCCCTTTCAGCTACGCTTAGCCTACAAGTTCTCCCAAGCTCTCCAGCACCTGGGTAAGAGGAGCTTAGATTTTGGTGTTAGAAGTGGGGTCACACCGTGGCTCCATCTCTGGCTGTCTATATGACCTTTTTCCACGGTGTCATGGCTGCATGGTTATCATGTCATATCCACATGTTCATCATGTTTTATCCGTGAGAGTTTAAGTTCCACAAGGGGAGGGACTTTGTAACCTGCTGAATCTCAGGCATCTACAGCCCATAGTAGGTACCCAGTAAACGTTTGTTAGGTAATGAGTGAGTGATGCTTAGTGTGATAGAGTACACCCAGGGCAGTAGACATGACCATTGAGAACCAGGATAAAACACAGAATGGTGAGCGCAAAAGTGAAGGCATGGTGTCAAGTGGGAAAAGGAAAGCCTAAAGCAGGTGCATATACTATGTGATGCTCCCCACAGGTACCTGCCCACTGGGCAGGACAGAACAGGGGGTGTGCTGTCCAGCATAGAAGAACCTGTCTCCAGGTAGATGAAGTCCCGTCTCCTAAAGGTATTTAAGTAGGGGTTGATTTCGTCAAATGTTTCTTCTCTGGGCTCGGGTTGAATCAACCGAATTCGCAGGTCTTCTGACCTCCAAGAACTGCGGTTCTGCTGTGCTTTGGTGCCTGAAATGACTAGAGAATGAAGGCAGGTGTTCCAGGGTATGTGGACAGACTTAAAGGCTGTAGAGGTCCCAAGGGGCCTGACATGAGCACAGGCTGGAGGGTCATGGAGGGATCCCCAGAGAGAATACTTCTGTGCAGGGCCTTGAGGGTATAGAGGAGTATGTGTGTGTATCTATCTATCTATCTACCTACCTATCTATCTATTATCTACCTACCTACCTATCTATGTAGATTAATTTTAGAGAATTGGCTCACACAATTGTGGAGGCTGGCAAGTTCAACATCTATAGGGTAGGCTGGCAGGTTGGAGGGCCAGTGAAGAGCTGTAGTTTGAGTCCAAAGGTGGTCTGCTGGCAGAATACCCTCTTGCTTGGTGGGGGGGGGGGGTGTCAGTCTTTTTCCAGTAAGGCCCCCAGCGGAAAGGCTGAGGTGCCCCCACATTATGGAGGTCAATCTGCCTTACTTAAAGTCTACCTATTTAAATATTAATCTCATCTAAATAAAAACCACCTTCTCAGAAACATCTTGAATAACGTTTAATCAAATATCTGGGTACTGTGGCCTAGCCATTTCATTCTTCAAATACAAATATGTATATACAAATGTATAAAATTAACTGTCATAGGTAGGTTTAAAACAGCCCTGATCTAGGAGTTTGTCTGTACTCAGGACATTGGAGTTGGCTGGGACAGGTTTTCCTGTCCCAGCTTTTAACCGAAACACAAAAGGTAGTCTCGGCTCATTAAGACTGGCCCTGACTCAGCGGGGAAGGACCAGAAAGGGCGCAGAACTAATCACCTCACGTGACTCAGTGCTTCACAGTCCTGATGACCCTTTGTGGGTGCAGCAAAGACACCAGCCTTTATTTTGCTCCCTGGGTGACTCAACTGCTCCCTGCCACTCTCCATGGAGACTGCGAGAGGAGAGCCTCAAAGTCAGGGTCACGCAGGGACTGCCTTAGTAGCCGCTCTGGGTTCTGTGTCGTGTGGCCTCCTTGTGTGTGGCCTCCTGTCGTGTGGCAGGATCTGGGCCTCCTTATCATCACGCTTGCTCAACCTTCAAGCAGCTCTGGCTGTACTCACTGTTCACAGTATTGGTCCTGAACCACTCATTGCAACTCACTTGCCTACGCCATCGTGTCTGACTCCGGGCTGTCCTGGTGGCCAACGTGGTCACTGACTCTCTTGTGATTGGTTGGGTCTTGGTTTTGGCACGTGCTCTTGTCTTCTGGGTCTTGGTTCCTCTTGGTGATAATGATGATGGTGGTGGTGATGATACTCGCTCAGTAATAGTGATGTCTGCTCTCTGTCCCAGCAACACACGGAGAATGTCTTGGGCATGCCTCCCTGACCCAGTCCCTGGGGCCTTACTAGGAGGGTGACAGGGATGACTTATACTCTGCTGGGCTCACCTTTGCAGATGAGGCTAGACAGTTCCCCTGGTGGGGGGCGGGGGTGGACCATGGGGGCAAAGTGGAGGGGGGCAGTAGATGTAGAGTGTTTTTTCTAGGCTCCACCTCCAAGATCTTCATGGGGTCAGACACTTTGTCTGACCTGCATATCCCAGCTTCACGGCAGCACCCCCAGGACTCTCCCCTGCACCAGGCAGAGGGAACAGAGGTGATGGTTTCTGCCTGTAGCTCATCAAGGTCACGTGTATGATGGAGTCCACGAGTGACAGTTGATCCGGTTGCTGTAGGTCCTGTGGTGAGCATCGTGCTTTGCCCCCGCCCCCCACCCCCAGCCTCCATTCTCTCTCCAATGGGAGGGGCCTAACCACCCCTCCAATCTGCCTTTGGGTGCTTTCCTCTCAGTCCATGTAGCTGGGGTGGGCCCCAAGGTGACCATCTGAGCTAAACCCAGGCCAGTAACCCGCCAGTGTAACTCCCTCCCTGACTTCAGTGATTGGGTCGTCGTCCTAGTCCCTTCAGTCTGCGTAACACAGACTATGTATCACACACGGAGTGGTTTTTTTTTTTTAATTTTTGCTGTGTTGGGTCTTCGTTTCTGCGCGAGGGCTTTCTCTAGTTGTGGCAAGCAGGGGCCACTCTTCATCGCGGTACGTGGGCCTCTCACTATCGCATTCTCTCTTGTTGCGGAGCACAGGCTCCAGACGCGCAGGCTCAGTAGTTGTGGCTCACGGCCCCAGCTGCTCTGCGGCATGTGGGATCCTCCCACACCAGGGCTCGAACCCATGTCCCCTGCATTAGCAGGCAGATTCTCAACCGCTGCGCCACCAGGGAAGCCCCAACGGAGTGGTTTATAAACAACAGAAATGTGTTGCTCACAGTTCTGGAGGCTGGAAAGTCCAAGATCAGGGTGCCGGCATGGTTGGGTGAGGACCCTCCTCTGGGTTGAAGAGTTGTATCCTCACATGGCAGAAGGGGCAAGAGAACTCCTCAGGGTCCTTTTTATAAGAACACTAATCTCATTCATGAGGGCTCGGCCCTCATGCCCTAAGCACCTCCCAAATGCCCCACCCCCTAATACCATCATTTTGGGGGTTAGGATTTAAACATACAAATTTTGAGTGGACGTAAACATTCAGACCACAGCAGTCATGGTCCCATCCCTGAATCCATCAGAGCCAGAAGACTTTTGTTGGCTTTGTTGAGAGAGAGGCAGGTGTACTCTCCCACCGGACCTGCTGAGTCTATCTATTGCCTGGGTTCACCATGGTAGATGGCAGAGTCTGAAGGGATGGAGTGTTGGTGACATCAATTTAGCCCTCAGTCCAGATGTATGTGAAGTCAGCTCTGCCTCTAGACTTAAAAAATGTTTTTTTCATGAGCAAATAAATTCCCTTGCTTTTATTTAAGCCAATCTCAATTGGGTTTTCTGCCATTTGCGACCAAGAAAATACTAATGGATACAGCCCTGTGACCTTTGCGTCAAAGTCACCTCGTCAGTATTCTCAAAGGCTGCATGATTTTGAAGCGAGTTTAGTTGTTTCGCTTCTTTAGTTGGGTGTCCCTTGGTCCTTGTGTTATGATTAGCTGTCTAATCCAAACTGTGTTGACATTGCTTTTGGTTTTCAACAGCCTCAGACTGTTCTTTGAACTTGTCTGAACGTGTCTGAAAGTTGGAAACCCATAGCTCACTTGGACTACGGGAGCCAACAGGTTGAATGTATAGGATTAGTTGGTGCAACTCCTTGGATGATGGAGAGGAGCTTGCAACTGGAATTCTTTTCTGCTGTGGATAGGAGGTGAAGGATTCCTGGTCATCTGGGCTTCCACTCCCAGGATCCAACTTATCCTTCATGTGTTTCTAAAGAGGACAGAGCCGTTGTTCTCACAGCAGTCTCCTGGCTGAGCAAATACTACCACATGGCCATCAGCACCAAAGGCAACCGAGCTCATGACGCAAATGCTGACTGTCTCTGAAGAGGAGCTATTGCCACCCAGTGATTTATTTCACGGCTAAGCCTTCCAGGAAATGGATTTAGAGGTTGTTGGAATGCATGTGTATTTTTTTGTGTTCAGTTTTGGGGATATTCTTCTTTGACCTAGTTGGCAAAATGAAACCGTATGAGCTGAGAGCATGCGCCATTTGGGCTTCCAGCTTTCTGCCTTTACATTCTGTCTCTTTTCACATTTTTATAGATGTTCGGCCTTCAAAGCTGTGCAACGGTGATTGGGCACGAATCCTATAAGGGCCAGTAATATCTGCAAGTCAGCTCTGTGTGAATGTGGGTCAGTGAAAAATGAGGGAGCCCTGTGGTCAAGAATATGTACACTGGGTCTGCAGACCTGTGCTCCTTACAAGCTACGTGATTCCAGAAAAAGAGGAGTGTCTGGGGACCACATTTCTCTCATCTTTCCAAGATAAGCTGGGGTGTCACCAACTCTCCAAATTCCTCAGGTTTTTTTCTCACTTAGGATCTTTCTCTGTTGCTTCCACCATGTACAGGGATGAATTCTGGATATGTGTCTTGCCACATGATTTGATGGTTTTTTTGGGGGGGGGAGGTTGGTCAATGTGAGCCTTTCCTTTGTCTCAAGCTAGCCTGAAACCGCTGGGTAGGTCAAGACTGTGCTTTACTTCTCTACAAATCCACCTCTCCTTCTCCCTCAGCCCCCAGCGTCTATCGCAGGGCCCTGCATATAGAAGGTGGTTGGCATGGCCTTTTGCCCGCAGGCCTTTGCTGTCTGGGGCGTGGGGCGTGGTCAGTGAGTGTGGGGGAAGAGTCTGAGGGCAGACGTTGGGTATAGGAGGGGAGGTACAGGTGGAGTAGAGGGCGGAAGTGGCCAGTGAAAGGTGGAGGCTAAATGCCTGCTCTGTTGTCCAGTCTGTGTTCAGGTGCCTCATAGCTGCACTGAGCCTCAATAGCGTCACACTGGATTCATGGCTTGAGGCAGAAGCAAAAGTGACCACAGCCACTTACACGAGGTGGATTGACTTGCAGGTCTGGTGTCCTTCCCCTGGGCCAGCCCTTCCCGTGGGCCAGCCCTTTTGGGTGGTCTGTGTCCTGACCCATGACCTGTGAATGACATGGAAGGGCTAGAGGCCAAAGAGCTGTGGGCGAAGGGCTTGCCCTGGCCCTTCTTCCACAGAGAGCATGGAAGGCACCTGGAGTTGTTTCTGATCCTCTCCTGTCTGCAGTCTTATCCTAAGGTTCTCATGGCTGCAGGAATCTTGAAAGTCCCAGCCCTGTTCTCAGAATGGCTGCATTGATAGGAGGACCTTCTTCCCTACTATCTCAGCCCCAGGATGACCGCTACCCACTCCGTGGGAGACACCCCTCACCCACTGGCCTTGCACATCGACTCTGTGTTTGATTGTTGGCCAGGAAAGAAATTTAAGCTCCCCAGAGGAGCAGCCTTACCCCTCCCCCTCCCATCTGAGATGGCCTGAGGGGTCTCTTGGATGCTGGATCCCAGACTCACCTGGGGGCATGTGTGCATGTGTGTTTGTGTCTGTGTGTATGGAGGGAGAGAGAGAGAGACAGACAGACAGACTGATTGAGGACTGGACAGGAATAGGGGGCAGAGACAAGTAGAAAGTCACAGAAAGGACTTCCTCTCTCTCTGCTGCCCTGGTCCCCGGCCCTGTGGATGGTGACTGTCCTGGCATGAGGAAGCTGTGGTGGGAGTGAAGTACAGAGGGCCCAGGCACTTGCGGGACCCCTCACTTCCCGCAGTGAGCAGTGCGCTTCAGGGAGAGGAAACACATGAACAGCGACCTCTCCTTCGTTACCCAGTGTGTGGACAAAAATGGACATCTGGGCCTGGCTTCTGAGCCAAGGCCCTGGGGCCATGTGAAGGCCGATCCTCCCACTTACCGTCTCTGTGGCTTGGATGCGTCATCTTCCTCTGCACTGCCTTGACTTCCCCATCTGTAAAATAGGTATCCTACCACCACCTCCATAGGGCAGTCAAATGAGACCATGGATGAGGCAGCGCTTTGCAAACTGTAATGTTCCTGCTGTAGTGATGATGGGCAGGGCAAGCGCCAGAGCACGGGAACCCCACATTGCTGTGCCGTGGGTCTGCAGAGGGACAGGAGGGACAGGAGAGGCTGCTCCGAGGAAGGCAGTTTGGGCCCCACAGGCGTCTCGGATCTTCCTCCTTTTGCGCTGGGGCACGAGAAACCAGGAGCTCAGTGTGGTTTCGGGGTGGTGAGTGTAGGTGGCTGAAGTGGACGGAAAAACAGGCAGAGCGACCACTTTCCTCCTTGCCTCCAATTTATCCGGTTACTTGCCGCTGTTCTCGGAGCTGATGCCTTTGCCGACTGCAGCAGCAACTACAGGGGCCCTTGGACCTTCAAGTGTAATCTTTTAATGGAGGTGGTGTTTGGGGACTCAGGAAGAAAAGCAGCCCTCTGGCATTGTCTCAGTCTTGGCTGCCCCTAAAAATACGATGTGATAACGGCTAATGAGAAAGCACAGCAGGGCTGGCTCGGCATGACCTAATATAGCCTGGTGTTCGAGCCCAAACCAGGACAGAAACGGGGACTGGTAATTGAAAGCACAAGATGTCTCTCCGATGGGGCGGCAGGGAGCCTGCTGTGATCTCCAGAGCCCGCCCCCCCGGGGGCTCTCCTGGATTTCCCAGTGTGGTGGGGTGAGGGCCCGGCTGAGATCACCCTGCAGCCTCTTGCCCCCTCTTTGGCAGACGGCTCAGCAGCAGGTTGACTGGCCCAATTAGCTCTTGTGGGGAGGATCAGTGTGCCTGTGCCACCAGGGCCGTCATAAATTCCATTCCTCCAACCCTTTGGAGAGCGGCACGGACCAGCCTGCCCTGCCCCCAGCCCTGTGGACTGCTGGCTAGCCTGGTCTTGGCCCTCCATCGATCTCTGAGAGACTCTGGCCCAACCCTCCCATCTCAAACGATGGGTTGATGCCAACCTTCAGTGTGGAAACATGGCAGCAACACCAAAGCCTTACTCATCCTCTGTCTCCCTCCTTCTACATAGATGCGGTCCCATGGGTCAGCCGCGAAGCCAAAGGGCTCAGATGCTGCTCTGTGTTGACTTGTGACTCAGATCTGGGAAGAGGAGTTGGCAGAACATGAGAGGGAGAACCAAGACTGTGAGTGACCAACTCATTCCTCTTTGCTTGAGACTTGCCTGGTCTTGGCACTGAAAGTCCTGAATCCCAGGAAACCTCTCAGTCCCGTGAAAGCCAGGATGGTTGGTCACCCTACTGCATTACCCCCCGCGCCCCTAAACTGGCTCATTGTGGGGGTCCAGCCTGCTCACTGGAGTCCCAGGCGACCCACCCAAGGTCACAGGGCTGCCAACCGGGAGAGCAAGGAGTTGAATCCAGGCCCTCTGCCTGCAAGTTCAGGGATGGACGTGGTGGTGATAGAGCAGAAAGAGGGCGTAGAGGGGGGAATTGGTCACCCCCGGGGGATTGAAGGCTCAGGGCTACGAGACTTAAAGAAGGGAAGAACTTAATCTCTGCTCTTAAGAATCTGACACTCTGGTTAGAAAAATGCAGCAGGCTGGCCTGTGGCTGCCTGGCTGAGGTGCCACTTTGCGCCTCCCACCTCGCACACACACGCACACACACGCACACACACACACACGTGCATGCACGCACACACACACACGCACACACACACACGCACACACACACGCACACGCACGCACATACCACGGAACAATAGATAAAAGATACGGCTTATGGAGACTGTATTACTCTCACTTCCCTTAAAGAACTTATTAGTTCAACAAATATTTATTGAATATTTGTTCTTAAACATGTTGTTCCCTCTGTCTGGAACACAGTCTTCCTCTCCCTCCTCCTTTATCTCTGCCCCATCCCTGCAGCCCAATTCCATCCATTCTTCTGGCCTCAGCTTAATATATCATATTTATTGAACACTTAGTATGAAGCACTTTGCACTGAATAACTCACTTAATCCCAATGAATATGGTAGGAAGCTATTATACCCAGTTCACAGGTGAGGAAACTGACCAGTTAACTGGCTTGCCCAAGGACACATGGATCTTAACGGTTAGGCTGGGGTGCAGCCTGGCTTGTGCTTTTCCTGGAAGGAAGGCTTTCCCAATCCCCACTTCCCTGCTCCCAAAGCCCTCTGGTTCTTCCCTGTTGGGACACTGGTCACAGAGCCACGAAACGCCTAGTCTCATCTGTTTCTTCCATGAGACAGTTCCTGGAGGGCTGGGATCCTCCTTGCTACATCACGAGTTCTAGGCATTTAAAAAGAGTTTAGTAAATACCTGTTGAATGGATGGATGGATGGATGGATAGAGGATTTACTTCAATGGCTGAAGGAGCTCTGAGGCTGAGGTCCTCAGTGAAAGCTTTTGTTTTGTCCCCGTGGGGCACCACACACAACGTCGAGTCACTGGACTCTTGATGTCACGGGATAAACACAGCTCTCCTGTCTGGGTGACACTATAACTGTGAGATAAGAGAACAAACTGATTTTTAAACACTAAGACAAACTTGGACTGTGTTTTTGAAATAGAGTGAGATATTTTTGTGAATTCTTAGGATAAAACTGAGATTTGGAGGGAACTTCATACTTGCGGAGCCCTTGACAGGCAATTCTCAGGTATTGCTTCCCTCCCCACTCCAACCTCCCACTGCAATTTCTCCTCTGCTCTTCGGGGTGCTCTGGCGGAAAAAATTTGAGAGGAGCCACTCAGAGGAGTGGCTGGAACTCAGGGCTTGGGGCGGCGTGACTCAGTGTTGGGGAGAGGGGAGACCATTCTGGGGAGAGCACAGCATGAGAAAGACGTGGAGATGGGAGCAAGGTGTGGCTCTGCTGGCCCCCGGGAGCTGGGTGACCAGTCTGTCACCGTCACAACAACCATCACGGTGAGTGGCCTTGGCTTTGAGCTCGCCAGTAGCTGTTGAAATAAAGGCTTCATAGCCACATCCTGAAGTACCACTACAGCCTCTTGGAAAACCTCACACTATTTTTAGTCCTTTTAGCTCAAGAAACTGCCATCTCTTTTCCTCCCCACAAGCCAATTCATTGTTGATCTTGCCTGGGTTTTAAAACCTCGTTCTCCTTTTTAGCTCAGGGAGACCAATCAGCTGTGGGGTGGAGTTCCTCTGTCCACTTCTATTTTCATATCTTGTGTCACTCATTCACATGGGAAAAATCCAACCATTTCCCCACACTGGGGCCCCGTGTAACCTGCTTTCTCAAGTAGGCATGTGATTGTTGTGAATCACGTAGGGGGGCAGACGTGAATGAAGGAACATCAGGATTTAGGGTTCAAGGTGCCTGAAGTTGGTACAACTTGGGCTTGACACAGAGCTTGTTTATTTCAGAAAGCATTTCCAAGGTGAAGAGGAGGAACCAGTGCCTTCTAGGCTGTGAGGAACAAAAAGGGGTGATTTTCTCCACTGGAGGAGTTCACTCTAATTCATCAGGAACCAGGGGACGCACAGCAGTCAGTCCTCTGCAGTTTACCAAATGCTTTTCTTGAGTTGCCTACCTATATGTGTGCTTCTGCATTAGGGAACTGAACACAAGGCTGTGGGCAAACAGATGATGGAGGGGCTGAGTCTGTCTGGAGGGATCAGGAAAGACTTCACAGAGGAAGTGACATGTTAGCTGGCTCTTAAAGGCTGAGAAGAAAGGGAGACATGTTCCAGGCAGAGGGAACAGCACGTTCAATGCAAGGACGTATGAAAGGGCGCGTGCTGAGGAGACGAGGGAGCCAGGTTGGGTCCAGAATTGGAAGGGCCACAGGTTTTGCTGGAGGCAGCAGGGAGCTGTCAGTGTCTATTTTGTAGGACGCTCACTCTGGAAGCTGAGTAGAGGCTAGACCATTCTGGAGTGTGTAGGGGGCTGTGCTGGGCACAGCATGTTGGACCCCAGTGTGAGACGACTGACCTTTTATTTTAAAGGTCATATGGCTACAGACTGGACAGGCCAGGGTGGGGAGCTTTAATTTAATCCCCCAAATAGGATTCTGTTGGTGTTTTATAAACCAGTGGTTAGGCGTACAGGTTCTGGAGTGAGACTGCCTGTGTTCAAATCCCTGTTGCCACTTACTCTGTGAGTTTGGGCAAATTTGTTAATTTTTTAAAGCCTCACTTTCCCCATTGTATATTTCATAAGAAACTGTATCATATCATGAGAATCTTCACGAAAAGAACACAGCCAACGCATTTCATCTACTGTGTACCAGGTACGATACAATGATTATTTCTGATGTTATTCTTATAATCATCATCAAAATAGCTCCGTGACAAGTGTGTCCACATCAGAGTAGCCATATCTCGATGTCATGTGTCGCTTGTGGGTGACAGAGAAAGCGGGCTCTAGCAGCTCCTGTGTGGCTGTGAGATTGGGGTGATGAGGGTGGAGGGCCTTGGGTAGGCTCTTACCAGGGGTTCTTCAAAACCCCTGTGCCCTAATATTTAATGTATTGCAGTTTCTGGGGGCTGGGTGTGTTGTTGGCTGGACTTCAAGTCTCAGCAAACAACTCCCCTCTTTGCTCCTCCCCCCCTTTCTCAGCTCCTCCCTCCAGCACAGAGAGAGCAGCCTGAATAATAACAAGAACGATGATAATAACAACGTTTGCCAGATGTCTCTTACCATGAATCCTCCCGACAACCTGGAAGCAGAAGCTGGGAAGGCACCTGAATCCTCTTGGCCGTTCCATATTTGTCAGGTTTTTTTTTTTCCATCAATATGCATCTTCCAACAATTACTCTTGGGCCGGAGTTCTGCATCTTTTTCTTGCTACTTGGAGATGACCAGATTCTGCCACGTGAAGAGCTGCAGGCAAGTGTATGAAAACATCACACCTGTTCCTATGAGCTGGGAGAGCTCCTTGCTCTGTCCTTGCTGCTGGGACAGCTCCATGCATGAAATCACTCCAGGTGGAAGAAACAGTGTTTGGATGGCAGGACCTGCCACCCTTCTAGGCAAATTAGGTGACAGACCCCTCCATTAGGTAGGGAGTGGGGCATACACGACCAAAGGGAACACTAGTCCTCTGCTAGGTGGCTGGGTTTCTGAATTCTTGAATCCTGTTTATGCAAAGACAGTCTTTCCAGCCAGCCCCGCTCCTTGAACCCCTATCATTTCACCCATGGCAAGTATATCTGATCTCCTTTAGGTCAGGCTACAGACCCTATGGTTCAAATTTAGAAAAGGATATTTGAAGCCCTTGGTAACACCTTCTTTTTTTTTTTTTTTTTTTTTTTTGCGGTACGCGGGCCTCTCACTGTTGTGGCCTCTCCCGTTGCGGAGCACAGGCTCCGGACGCGCAGGCTCAGTGGCCATGGCTCACGGGCCTAGCTGCTACGCGGCATGTGGGATCTTCTCGGACCGGGGCACGAACCTGTGTCCCCTGCATCGGCAGGCGGACTCTCAACCACTGCGCCACCAGGGAAGCCTGGTAGCACCTTCTTAGAGTGTCTGGACAGGGAACTGCAATTATTGACTAATTGCCTCAGTGAAGATGACAGTAAATTTATATACACATACACATTTACTTCACATTGTTTATACATAAGTATTTTAAAGTAAGTAATAGATGACATAATAGGGACTTATTTTAACCGTGACTTCACATATGGGGAAACTAAGCCTCAGGAAGTAGAAGCAACTTGCCCAAGGTCACATAGCCACTGATTGGGGTGCCAGGATTAGAACCCAGGGCTCCACCAGCCCAAAATCTAGTCCTCTGCCCTATCCAGCTTTTCCTGAACAAGACTCAGAGCCCTTGGGATCCTCCATCTGGAATGGCCTCCATAGAGTCTGGGTGAGGGCTCTGGCTTAGGGTGGCTTTAGACCCTCAGTTCCACGGCCTCAAGGAACTGGTGGGAAGGGGCTAGGGCCCAGGCCCTGGAATCAGCTCTGCCACTTCCAGCTGCGTGACCTTGGGCAGATTACTGCATTTCCCTGAGCCTCAGGTTTCCCTTCTGTGCAGTGTGAGTGATAATTCCAACATCACACAGTGTGTATGAAGAGCTTAATTCAGGGCCCAGTACTTACTAGATGTGGAACAACTTTTGCAGTCATTGTAAGGAATAGAACTCCCAGCTTGAACTGGTTTAATCGTGAAAGGTGATGTTTGGTTCATGTAACCAGAAAGCCTGGAGGTGGGTAAGTTGCAGGACTGGTTGATCCAGGGCTTCAGTGATGTCACCAGGGACCCAGCTTCTTTCCATCTCTCTGTCTGATGCACAGTGACTGCCGGCTGCCTCAGGCTGCATAGCTGGGCTTTTAGGCCAAGACAGAGTCTCAGGGATCCTTCTGACTGGATGCGCTTTGGGCTTTGGTCACATGTGCTCCCTCAGACCAAGGACTCTGACCAGGAGATAGAATGTACTGATTGGCTTAGCCCATCTGGGGCCTACCCCTTGAGCTGTAGGTTTCAATTCCTGCAAAGCACGTGCTGTGTGTGTGTGTAAAGGGTGGCTATCCCAGTGTCAATCTGGGTTTGGTTGGACAGAGGAAAAGAGGGCTGGGAGATGAGTGGGCAGCCAACACGCGCTCTTAATGGTTTTCTTTTTTCCCTTTTCCTCCACCCCAGCAAGTATAAAGAAAACTGCCCCCCCATGACATCATTGCTGCCCTGTGGTGGACCTGGGCACCAGAATTTCTTCTCTGCCCCACAGATGGCCAGGAATCACTCCTGTCCTGTGTTGTTCTCATTTTGGACACCCCCAGCCTGTCCAAATGGGTCCTCTGTGAGGTTTCTCCAGGAAGCCTTCCAGAGGCTTCCAGCCATCACAAATGGGAGCCTCCCTGCACTGCGGCCTCACAAACGGGCACCCAGGAGCACTCTGCCTGCCATGCTTTCTAACTGCCTTGTGGAGACTGACTCCCCACTAAATGAGTGCGTGTGCAGGAGCCCTCACCCTGAGCGTGTCCCCTGGCTGCACTCCTGGTCCTTCACCCGGCAGGTGTCATCCCAGTCATGGGCTGGGCCATTCCTAACCAGGGTGGAGTGTGGAGGGAAGCACTGTGGCCTCCACATGGAGAACAGGACTGGGCATTGATCTTGCAGCCCTAAATCCTCTTGCCCTTTTCCACCTCAGGGCCTTTGCACTTGCTGCAGCATCTACCTGAAAATCTCTTCCCAGAGCCGGCTCTTTCACATCCTTTAGATCCTTGCTTGATCTTAGATCCTTGCTTGATCTCAGCTCTCATGTTCCCCTCACAGAACTGCCCATGATGTGCAGTTATTTCATGCATTTGTTTGGGTCCAGCTCTCCCAGTATAAGAAAGCTCTTCCATGGAGGCAGGGGCCATAGTTGTCATGTTCACCCTTATATCCCCAGTGCTTAGCACAGGGCCCAGGGCAGATGAGATAATTAATTTTGTGGAATGAATGAATGAACATATATGTAAAGAAGCAAGGGAATGAATGCCTGACCTGGAATCTGGCATGAACTCAGGTATCCAAGGGTCTATCCAGCTGCCCTTTACTTCTTTCATTGTCTCTGCTGTTGGTTTCCTGTGGCTTCTGTTCGGGTCCCATGAACCTCCCTGGCTGGGCCTGGAGCCACGCCCTGAGTCACAGCTTGCACTATGCTTGTCAGAATTCTGAGACCCCAAGGTTGTCAGAGCTCTGAGACCATGTGGTTCTGAGGGTGTGATGGGGGACAGAGGGCTTCCCTTCCTCCATCTCATGCTGCCTGCAGGGCATTGTTTCCTCCCTGAGCTCACCCTGGAGGCCGGACCAGCCGCCATTCATCAGTTCGTCCCTCTTCCTCCTCAAAACTGCCCAACCCCCAGCTGGTTTCCAGGTTCAGATCTCACACTAAGTCAGCTTAGCCCTCCCTTTCTTCCTCTTTGCTCTCCTCCCTCAAGAGCCTCATCCTTGCCTAGTCATCCCCACTTCCCCGCCTGGTGGGATGGGGCCAGGGATGGAAGCAGCCACAGCCCATGCCGTGTGCTCTCTGTGTTGGTTGATGGGCTGTGGGCTTATCTGTGAACAAGCCCTCTGAGGTAAGGGCTCTTCTTCTCCCCATTTCACAGATGAGAAAATTGAGTCAAGACAGGTTGGCCGTGAGCTCTGTTTGTTGGCCAGGGCTCATTTTGACTAGTAACTCCATGGGCCAGGCCTCGGCATCAAAGGGCACTCGTGTGAGTGGCCTGCTGCTGGTGGGGGCAGCGGGGCTCCCTGGAGCTGCTGAAGGGGGCGGGATCAAGCCCCACAGGTGATCCTTCCATGTGGACGCCCACCTGTTAGAACAATACTCCAGACCTGTCTTCTCCCAAGGGAGTGGGTGGGAGGAAAGCAGACAGGATTTAGCTGATGAGTGAGCTTGGGAGAAGAAACAGGTCATGAGAACCTTCATTTCCTCTTGCCTGAGTCTCCATTGTTGTCGTCGTTGTTGTTGTTTTAAAGAAGGATGTTTTTAAAAAATTGAAGAATAGTTGATTTACAAGGTTGTGTTAATTACTGCTGTACAGTAAAGTGATTCAGTTATACATAGATATGCATTTGCTTTTAAAAATTCTTTTCCATTATGGTTTATCATAGGATATTGAATATAGCCCTCTGGGCTATACAGTAGGACCTTGTTGTTTATCCATTCTATGCCATTTGCAGCAACTAGAGATTATCAGACTAAGTGAAGCAAGTCAGAGGGAGAAAGTCTCCATTGTTCTTGGTCCTGCTAAGGGTTAGGGAGATGGCACTTCCCCTCCCCCACCCCACCCACAGTAGGGCTGGAGGGTCCAGGGCTGCCTGGGGCTGGGTAGGTGATTTGTCTAATTCTGGGGTTCACTGTTAGGAGACCCAGGTGCTTGCAGCTCTCAGCCATGATTCCCCCAAATTGGCTTTCTCAGCCATCAAGGTGATATTTTGTCTCCTCTCCTGCCCACTCCTCTCTCTTGGTTGTTTGTTAGGCTGTGGTAGGGAAGAGGGACCATGTATTGGGCCCCCTCCAGCCCTAACCCCATAGCACTGGGGGGGGCATAAGGTGGTCTGTGAGCACATCCTAGGCTGCCCCAGGGGGTGTATTTGTGCCCCCCCAGAAGCCCCCAAGGGCAGTGGAACCATTTTGGAGCACAGTCCACTACTAGGTAAGAGAAGATGAGGGATTTGGAGTAGAGTTGCAGGGAAAATGTAAGATGCCAAGTTACATTGAATTTCAGATAAACAAATGAATAATTTTTTAGGATAAATATGTCCCCAGTATAGTACAGGACATACTTAGCCTAGAAAAAGTATTCCTTCTTTACCCGAAGTCTAAATTTAACTGGGCGTCATGTATTTTTATTTGCTAACCCTAGTTTCGATAGGCTCTGGACGTTTCTCAAGCTGGATGTGGGGACAGGAGGGGAGATGGGATCCCTAAATCTCTTAGAAGGCCTGCAGCTGCCGGTAACAAAACTCTGAGTGGATGGACTTGGGCATACAGACATTTATTACTGCTCATAATAAGAAGTCCAGAGGCAGGGAGGTATCCCCCCTGCCCCCTGAGTTCCAGCTGCACCTGCTCTGAGCTTCTCTCAGCTCTGTCTCCAGGATGGTGCCCCTCAGGGTCACTGGATGGATGCAGTATCTCCAGGTGACATATCCATGTTGTTGCCATCTGGTGGCCATCACCCACCCGCAAGGAGACCTTGCCCAGTGGCCCTCCAGCAGGCTTACATCTCATTGGCCAGAATCACATATCCAAGCCCAAAGGACCACCATGACTGGCTAAAAGCAATCAGACTCACCTCTTAGGGCGTGATCTCTACAGGAGCCTCTCACAGAGGAGAGGGTGGGTACCTGCACTAGTACTTGGGGTTCTCCAGGGTCTGAGGTCACCCCCTGCTCCATGGAAGGGGGACAGCCTGTGTGAGAGCAGCTTCCAGAGCTCTCTCCTCTGGCCGCTTCCCCTGATCCCTGCATGTGGGTGTCTTTCTCTCCAAGTCAGTGTTTCTCTGAGCACCCCTGGATCCCAGGTGCATGGACTTAGTGTCCCTGTGCTTCAGATGCTCATCCCTGCCTTTCCTGTGACCCCACCTCACCAGGAACGACCCATATTCTCTTGTCATCTATATCCTATCCCCTGGGAGCACTTCTCCACTGATCTGTAAGCACCCCTCTGACGGATGGGGTGCTAGTTCTGTGTCCCCGCTAAAGCACCCCTGGGAACCCTGCAGATCATTGTTGCATCTGTGAGAGGTCCCTGTGGCCCTTTCCACCGCAGCCTCAGATGATGGGCACTGGTGCTGTCACCCTTCTCCCTCCCTCCCTCTGCAGACTGAGTGCCCTGTTCTCCCCTGTAAGGGACACAGAGCCTCGCACACAACAGGTGTTGTCTGAATAGGCCCAGTGCCAGGAGCCCGGGCCGGCTGGGGGTTAGTGCCCAGGCCCACAGTCGCCTGTAGGCCTTTCTCAATGGGTTGGTCAAGCAGTCAGGGAAGCCTGCTGGGGCCAATTGTGACAGGTGTGGGTCCAACTCCCTTCTGGACTCACTCAAGAAGCCCCTGCAGAGGAGGCCCTTTAATTGAGGACAGGATGGGCATCAGGCAGAGAGACGTTAGAACGTTCAGGCTAAAGCTGCCTGGGCCTGATAGACATAGGAGCGAGGCCTGCTGGGAGGTCTCCCTCCCCGGCCCCTGGGCTGAAGGAGCTGTGACTTTGAAGCGGCTTCAGCTGCATGAGCCGTGGGCTCCCTGAACTCGGCAGAGCTCTTGTCTTCCCCGGGAGAACGCGGATGGGGATGTCTCCATCTCCCTGGCCTTGGGTCCTGCTGACACAGGAGAGGGGGTGCCAGGACACAGCTGCCTCCGCCCCTGGAATCCACTTTAGGACAGACCTGGGAGCTGGTGAGTATTCCTGCAGAACCTAGCTTGATTCAGTTTGATGGGCATTTAGTCAGAGGCCGCTCTGTTCCAGGCTTGGAGGCCAGGGTATCTCCAATGAGGTGTGACTCCCACGTTGATTCAGGATGGAATGCCAAGGATCAGGCTAAGTGTTTTATGTGCTTTAATCTTTTTTTAATCTCATGACAACCCTGCGAGGAAGGTATTATTCGTGTTCTCATTCCCATTTTACAGATGAAGAAACCGAGGTTCTGAGAGCTTTAGTTACCTCACAAGTACACAGGTATGAGCAACAGGGCCAGGATTTGAAGTTAGGACTATCTGCCTGACCCCCAGGTCTGTCCTTGGCCTTGAGCGACTCACTGTTCCCGCAGGAAGAATAAATGAGCCCCCATCCCCGAGGGGTAGGACGACATGGAAGGCTGTTCCTTCCCGTGTTGGGGCAAAGAGTCTCCCTAGATGGTCCAACACCCGACCCCACAGCTGGGCCCAGGTACCCACCCCTCCCTGCTGTGGTTCTGCCCTTTTCATCCTATTTCTCTCCCAGGCTTTCTTCTCTTGTACCGGGAGGGCGGTGGGGGGCAGGAGATGAGGATATAAGGCTGCATGGAGCCACATGTGTTTGGGGAAGCAGTGTTTTTCTCTCTCAGGAGGCTTTGCTCAGCATGGAGGGAATTATCAGCCACGTGCATGAGGCGAGCAGCACGTGGCCGGTGAGTCCTGGGGGCACATCCAGAAAGTACAGAATGACGAGCAAAATATTCCACAGCTGGTCACTGGCTGTCGGGCAGACCAGAGCCCCAGTGTGCCAGACATTAACCCTTTGGTTGCTAGACTGTGGGCGTCCGGGGGTCCTAGGGTAGGGGCTGGGGCAGAGGGTACTGAGGGAACTGTCTTGACTGGAATAGATAAGGCGTTCCAACATCTGACCAAGCAGTGTGGCTGCCGGAGCACGCTGGCAACATGGCAGCCCTGGTCTGGGAGGCTGCGGAAGGACAGGCCCGTGGTTTCATGGGGGGTGGGGGATGGGCTATTTGGACACGCTGCTTCTCTGGCCGGCACATGTACTGATTCTTTTTCCTATTTTCCTCCCAAAGGGCCTGGTAATGGAATTGAAGAAATCTGAATGAATTGTCTGAGGCGTCATGACTAAGCTTGCAATGTGCCAAGTGTCCCCCGGGAGAGGCCCTCGGGTAGCAGGGCTGGAGTGCCAGGATTGCGCGTTGGAGAACATTCTCAGGAACAGCCACTGATGTCAGCTGCTCCACGTTCGAGAAGTGCTCGGAGGGTTTGAGGAATTGTCCCATGGATTTGTGACGCCAGCCTCGTGGCCTGGGACGAAGGGGTGGTGGTGCAGTTTGCCGGCCCGGCTCCGGGGGCGGATGGATCTCTCAGTCCACGCGGCATGCTTCACTTCTGGACAGCTTCGATTACTCTCAAGCCCTGTTATTGATCCCATCTTGACTTCCCAGGAAGCTCCATCTCTTGGTCTTTGTTTAACCTTCTGGAGCCTTGCAGGATAATTCTCACTTCATTTCCACGAACACTCTATTTCAAGTGTGTTCAGGGAGCCCTTAATCATTTCTTTTTGGGGAGCCTTCACTCCCCCTCTGCCTCCTTCCTACATCTATTTTTCTCCAGGGAGAATGTTGTCAATTTTATTAATTGTTCTTCCTGTGGTTTTACGTCTAGGTCCCTTTACCATGCTCATCAACGGATATGGGATTTATTTATAACTTACTTGACATGGACTCTTTAAAAAGCTGGTGCACATAGTGTATTAATGGTAGTAGCCAACAGCTTTTACTGGGCTTGGACTCTGTGCCACTGTACTTCGTGTTCATTTTCTCTTTAATTTCACAATGACCTTTTAAAGTCGATTCTATCATTAGCCACTGCTTTATAGATGAGGGTACTGAGATTCACGCAGGGTAAGTACCACTCTCACTCAGAGTTATATAGCAAGTAAGGGGGTAGAGCTGGGCCTGGACCTGGGAATCTAATCCCAGGGCCTGTGCTCTTAACCCCTCCACCCTGTTCCTCAAAGTGTGGCCTTCAGACCGGCAGCAGGCAGCCCCTGGGGCCTTGTGAGAAACGCTGAATCTCAGGCCCCCACCCGGGATCCCCGGTGATTCACATGCACATTCGAATCAGGACAGCTCTGGTCTAGCCTCCCTGAAAACAAACAGGTCCCTTGACTTCTACTGATGCTGCCTGAGACCACACTGGAGTTGGTCGTCACAGGCCCTCTACCCTAGTTGACCCTGCCCTCAGGCTCACCTTTGTCCTGCTTAGGCCCTTCCCTCGGGAAACGCGATTTGTTAGAAAGAAGAGAGGACGGTTAATTTTATGTGTCAAATTTGCTAGGCCTTGGGACCCAGATATTTGATCTAACGTTATTCTAGATGTTTCTATGATTTTTTTTTTTAGATGAGATTATCATTTAAATCAACAGACTTTGAGTAAAGCGGATTGGCCTCAATAAGATGGGTGAGCTCATCCTGGCCCCTCTGCTCCAGAAGATGGAGTGTCTCTACTCTTCAGAAGTTCATCCATCCAGATGGGGGGCAGACGTGAACAGGTAACTAACAGCTCGAGACTGAAATGCCAGTATGGAGCAGAGAAGATTGGTCACTGGTCTGGGTGTGCATCTGCCCCAGGAAAGCTGCTGGAGTTCTCTGGGGGCTGCCCCACTAGGCAGAGCTTGTTGTTCTCTGCACTTTGGGGAGAGAAATAGGATTCTCTCAACTCAGTTGACTTAAGCAAACATTTGTTGTGTGCATATTGTCCATCAGGTGTTGGGTCCCTAAAGACGAGCAGACTTGGCTCTGCCTTCAAGGGTTTCTGAGTCTGATGAGTGAGGCGGATGGGTGACCAGCACACGGGTGCTGCACGGGGTAGGGGGGAAGGCAGATGTGTCTCGGTTCATCAGCTGATGAGGTGAGACTTCCATGGTGGTCCTGAATTGTGCCTGGGCTGGCTTGGCTTTGGGACAGGAATGTTTGAGAGCTCTGCCTTCTGTCCGTGCCACCTCCCTCACTTCCTATTCAGAAGGGGTGTTCTGTCATGTGGCCATTACGTGAGCAACCGGGGACTGGGAACCTGCCAGCGTAGAGACTTTCCTGTTTGTTCTGTATATGTTGTACAGCAGAAGCTCACAGGGCTCGGACACCTTTGTCTCTGAGAGTGTGTAGAGTGGGCCTGGGGGAGTGTCTCAGGGACACGCATTGTGGGATTGTGGCTCTTTTCCTTTGGGGAGGTGTGAGTGGACATCGGGGTCCTAGCTTCCAGCCCTCCAAATGGATACTTTTCAAACCCTAAACCTGTGCCTTGATGGTATAATAATGAAAATAGCTAAAATCGATTGAGCTCTTCCACGGGCCAGGCACTGTGCTAAGTGCTCTCCAGGCATTCTCTGGATGCATTTGTACCTTATTCAACCTTATGCAGTAGGTCCAGGAGGAAACTGAAGCTTTACAGGACTAAGGGACTTGCCCAAGATCACACAGTTCCTACGCGGCACAGCCAGAATATCCCTCAGCCCTGTCTGCCGGGGGAATGTCACCTGGGCGTGAAGGTGCTGAAAGGTGCTGGCTTCCGGTTCTGCATCACTCACTGCCCTGTAGGATCTAAACCTCTTGTCTGCACGTATGATGGACTCGTTGACCTTTATCACTGCCACTCAGGCTCTCCTCTGATGTACAGACTGTGCGGGAAGCCAGAGCAGATCTCTGCAGAGTCACCCAACTCAAATAAGCCCCCTGAAATATAAACAAGACGGAAGGAGGCTGGGGACCGAGAACAGCATGAGACCTGACCCCCCAAGCTTCCCTCCCCTCTCCCCACAAGGGCAAGAAAAAGAATCAGAGGGCAAGCAGTGTTGATATCAGACGTGGTGGGTGAGAAGGCACTCATCCTTCAAAGCACACACACTCTTCTCTGAAGCACGACACTGTTATTCTTTGCTTTTGGTCTGACCTGCTCTGGTAGGAAGCAGGATGTACTTCAGTCGACTCTCTGGTTCACATCCTACTCAGCTGGGTGTGGTGTCCACTGGGAAATGACAAGGGATCAGCCATTCATAATATGTGAGAACTCCACAGTTAGCAAAATCCTTTCATGTTTTATATGGTCTTCAGAATAACCGTATGTGGGAGGAACTCATCATCTCTGGTTTAGAGATAAGGAAACTGAGGCTCAGAGATGTCAAGTCCCTTATCCCAAATCACCAACCTAAGATGAGTCTGGACGTTTATTTCACAAACATTCATGGAGTCCTGACCAGCTCCAGGCCCTGTGTTAGGGGACTGGGGATACAGAGATGAGCCCAACCCTGTCATCCAGGGGGCCTGGGCACAGATGGCAATGTTGATACACTTCCCAGTTTGCTGCCTCTGTCTTAACAAGTCAAACCATTTTCTGAGTACCAACTCTGTGCTAGGTGGGTACCCAAGGGGCACCTGCCCATCTTCATCACTCCTGCCCTCCAGGAGCTTACCGTCTCCTCACAGAGATAAGAAGTGCGTGTGAAACAGTAACCAATGCCATTAGTTCAGGTCAGTGCTGCTGGGGAAGACGTAAAACTTCAAGAAGAGCTCCGCTGGCTCCAGCTGCGGTTGGGAGGGGGCGGATCCCTAGAGTTGTCAGAAAGGAGGTGGGATTTAAGCTGTTTTCTGCAGGAAGAATAGTCCATGTTCAGTTAGGGAGGACGTGGAACAGAATTTTAAGGAGGAACCTCATAACCTTGGTGGTAAGAAAGCAGAAAACTTGTTCTGGAGACAGAGGCCAGTCTAGTGCAGCCAAGGGGAGAAGAGGAAGGCACTATGGGTCTTCATACAAGAGAAAAGAGAGATGTGTTGAGTTATAGAAGGAAGCCCTCAAGTGGGTCCTGTAGAGGGGAGAGAGGAGATTGGGAAAGCAGATGTTAATGGAGGATCTTCATCTCAAGGCTACTGGGCTTAGCACTAGTGCCATCTGCCCTCACAGTCTTGGCTTCTGCTACGGGCTGTGTTGTCCTAAGATTACCGTTGATTCCTTACCACGGTCTTCAGGATAGCTCTGACTCCCCTTGCAGTGGGGAAGGACACCCAGGATCTGGGTCAGGTAGCATGAACACACACCCAGAGCCTGCACAATCAGGCCCATGCTGACCTCTCTGAATCCACCTCCCATCACACCACCTGCCACTGCCCACTTGACTCAGTAAGCCTTCACCACACTGGCCTTCTGTCCATCCATCCAGCACACTGATCTCTTCCTGCCACGTGGCCTTTGCACTTGCTGTTCCCTCTGCCTGGAATGTTCTTCTTTTAGTTTGGCACAGGTCTGGCTCCTTCTGACCCTTCACTTCTGATTTCAGGTGGCTCCTCTCAGAGTGGCCTTCCCTGAGCGCTCCGTCTAAAGTAGGTCTCTCTCCACCTCCCAGTTACTCTGTGACATCACACTGTTGTTCGTTACCTTGACAGTCCTTACTACCTGCTGTAACTTCCTCATTTATTACCTGTTTATCCCCTCTATAAGATCTGTGAGGGCATAGACCTCCCACCCAGACCTCCCACTACTATGTCAGAATATGCCTGACATAGTAGATACTCAATTGACATTTATCGAATTGACGAATGAGCACTACTTCTCCCCAATCTGCTTTGACCATGGTAAGAAAGTGTAAAGGGTGGACCAGGCTTTGGAGTGGGGTGGGGAGCTATGGGCCTCCTGGAATTATGGGCAAGCTTCTATATTGCATTCTTTTCCCTGGGAAGTAGGTTGGTGGTAATCCTTAGTGTTCTTTACCAAATCCTTCTGACTCTCTCTCTTCTGGGTACAGGGTAGGACTGTACTTCTTTGGCTTCTTTGAAATGAGGCATCGCCCTGGGACTTGTTTTGGCCTTTGAAATGTGAATGGAAGTGACATAGGTCACTTCTGAGCAGATGCTGTAAGTGACAACGTGTGAGTCACTGTGTGCCTTTCCTCCACCAGGATATGGTCATGGACTTTTACTTGTATGTTGAGATGGGGCCTCCATCAGGCTGAGTCTCTGAATGACCATAATGGGAGAAGCCCTGCTGACCCATGCTGGATGTGTAGCAGGAACAGGAAGTAAACTTTGGTTGTGTTAAGCCACGAAGATTCTGGACTTGGTTGTTACCACAGCACAGCCTTGCCCATCCTGACTGCTAAAGAGCCTTGAGTTTTCATTGGGTTCTCTGAGGGGTCTCTTAGCCAAACAAGGTCAAGAATCACTGGCTCGGGGGTCAGCTAGAAAGGTGTGGAAGGGCAGGGAAGCTCATATGAATTACATGCCCCATTATGTGCCAGACACTTTGCTGAGTGCTCCGCATGTGTCATGGTGTTTAATCTCCAACAGCCTTGGGAGGTAGCTAGTGTGAACCCCATTTTATAGATGAAACTGAGGCTCAGAGAGTTTAGGGCATTGCTACTCAAATGGTCTGCAGACCAGTAGCATCTACATTTCTAACCAGTAGTAGAGCTTGTTAGAAATGCAGAATTTCAGGTCCCTCCCCAGTCCTATATCAAACTATCAAAATCTATGTTTTAACAATAGCTCGCTAGGTGATTTGTGTGCACATTAAAATTTGAGACACACTGATTTGGGGGATTTGCTTGACGTTGTCTAGCTAGCTCATGGCAGATATAGATAAGGGGTCCAGGCAGCCATCGTTCAAGAGATGGGGATGGCTCTACCCTCCACACCCACGTTAGGAGAGTGGGGACCAGGATGTGCCAAACTTGGGTCAGGCACCTGGATCTCGCTCCCAGATGGTGTTCATTGGCTCCCTGGCAGGCGCATCTTCAAATAGTTTGAGTGGCTTATGCTAAACAGAGCTATTTATTGATTTACAAAACCACCCAGACTGTGTCCAGGGCGTATGTTCCTTCCAGATGTGGATTACTGAGTGAGCGCGGATGGTGGGCTGGGAGTGGGGTCAGACACATTGTCCATGGTGGGGAAGTCTCACTCCCAGCACACGGAATGTGACTGGAGACCCAGGATAACTCCTTGATAATGGCAGCCACATGTCTTGGGCCTCTGCATGTGGCCGAGTTGGGCCCCCTTGGCTTTGAGCTTGGTGTCTGCCTGGACCATGAAGTGCCCTGACTCCCTGGCACTGAACCCTCCAGAAGGTCTCACACAGTGCCTGGGTCCGGGCTCTGCCTACAGGGGCTGAGCCTTGCTACTCTGTTATCACGTTATAGATGAGGAAGCGACCAGGGAACTGTGCCAGGAGAAAGATTGCTGCTCCCTGGGTCCATGGCCAGGGCTGGGCATCTGGGAAAGGCAGATTTCTGTGGCCCATGGCCTCTGGCACCCTTATCAGTTGGTGGCATTCATCTCTTTGGAGCCACGATGGAGTTGCTGAGGAAATCGGAGCTCTTGGTAGAGGAGCATACTTTGGCTTCTCTTTACTGGAATTATAAGATCGTCATCAGCTCTCCTCCAGATATTTAGATTTTCCGTGAAAAAGGCACAGTTCCCTGTCCCTTGGTTGTGATCTGGTTATCCATTCAGCTAAGTGAGAAATTTCATATTACAGAGAGATCAATTAATTCAACAAATATACATTGGGTTACCCGTTGAGTGTCAAGCGCTGGGAATACAAAAAAGCACTTTTGCCTTTGGTTAGGCTCTGGACTAGTTCAGATATAAAGAAGAAAGCAATAGGGCGGAGACAGGACTTCGCTTTGCTGTGATATAGATGACTGAGGAGCCTGTAGAGCATTACCTGGGCCCACATGGGAGGAGATGACAGTGCAGGGCCGGGGCTTAGAGTGCTGGCTGAGGACCTAGATGTGGGTCCCTGTTCTGGATCCACCATGGGCTCCCTCAGGACCACATCTGTTAGACACAGAGAGCAATATACCTGGCGGTGGGGAGGGAAGGAGACCATTGCCATTGATTGAGCTCTTCTTATAAGCCAAGTGTTGGACTTAGGCACAAGGATTATTGGAAGTTTGAATCAGTCGGTGCTTAGGGGATGTTGGCGGGGAGGGCATGACCATTTGAGAATCTCACGTATGAGCCGGGAATGAGTCGCCCAGGGCCCCAGAGCCAGTTGGTGGCAGAGTTGCCTCCACCTCCCAGGCCTCTGGTCTCTTTCCGCATTGACTGGGCACTTGTCCCATTTTCCCAAGCTGGGCTCGGTTTTTGTTCTGGTATGGAAATGTGGCTGCAGGGGGATGAATGTAGCAGAGAGGCGCACGCAGGACCATCGCCAGCTCCCTTCCCATAGATAAATGGAGCCTGGACCTCCATATGGCAATCAGCAGAAAAACAAATTAAAACAGAGCAGCTCTCATCTCCTTTTCCCCGCTCATCCCACTCTGACAAATTTATTTTGGAAAGCGACAGGAGGCTAATGGAATCACTTAATTTTCCTGATAATAAATTACCCCCAAGTGCAACAATTAAACGTTTCACAATAGTTTCCTTCTGCGTAAGCTTCCTCATAGGCTCCTCCCACTCTGACAGCCCTAGCCCCGCCCCTGCCCCGTCCTGCCCCCACCCCAACCCCCCGTTCTGCCCTGAGCTGGCCTGGCCTCTCTGGTGAGTCATTTTTATTTCCGGGCTTTGGGATCCTGACCAGGTAATAACAATAGCAGGAGGACCTGACAGGATTGTGGGAAGAAAGAAAAGAAAGTGTGATGAGAGAATCAAGCAGATCCTGTGATGCGTGATTAACGTACAATTGACTGTGGCATACGCAGCTGTTGGATATTTTCAAGGCAACTGGCTCCATAAGACCGAGAAAATACCCAGGGCTCATACACTGCAAGGTCTGGCCTTGATGTTAGTTACAGACAGTAGGCAAGAGTCAGCCCTGCTCTCCCCCAGGCCTGGAGGATGGGGACAGGGTGTCTGGTGGTCCTTTCAGTGTCTGCAGCCCTGGGAAGGAACCCCCGGCAAAACATCCTGTATTCTGATAGTTTCCTCTTGTGTTACCCACGTGGCCTTGTGGGCTCCAGCCCTGGGCTCAGCTCTCTTGGGATCCAAGATGGACAAGACACAAGAGCCTGGCACCCAAGTGCCGTCCAGAGGGGCCTCAAATGTATGCCCATCTCTTCTAAGGGCAGAGGCAGGGGAAAGCGCTGTCCTAGGTTGGGGGACTTTAGAGAGGCACCCACCTCTAATTAGGAAAATGAGGAAGGCGTTGTGGATGGTGGGTGAAAGGCACGCCATGAATTGAGCCTTTAAAAAACGTCACTTATGAGGGTAGCTGAGAGGAGCTACAGATTTGCTTTCTTGCACCGTCAGCCTACATCTTTGTGTCTCAGTCCCATCACTTACAAAGAAGAGATAATAGCTCCTGTTTCGCTTGAAAATTAAATGAGATAATGTCTGCCCAGTGTACAGCACATGCTGGACCTGCTGCAAGAGCTTGAGGGCAGGCAGCTGCTCTGATGCTCTTAGACAGGGTTATTCAGTCAGCTGAGTGGGTGGTGGGCAACTTGCCCTGAGCCCAAGATTTCCCTTCAGTCCTTTCTTCCGTTCTTCTGCCTGAGAATCTTTACACGTTTGTACTAGAATTGCTTGTCTGGGAGGGCGTGGCCTGAGCTGCCCAGGAGGGCTGGGAGAGGGCGGACAGCTCACCATGGCTCCTCCTCCTTGTGGAATCCATGCACCCCTGTCTCCCCACCTCCCCTCTTCCTTCCTGCCTCCTTCAAGGATCAACCCCTTACCCTCTTGGACCAAAGCCATTCTGGGATGCTCATCCTGCCTGCCTTTGTCCAGCAAAAACAAGGTGCCTCTAGGGCTCTGCCCCAGCTCATTTGGGAATAAATTTCAGTCTGTTTCAAAAGTCCAGCTTTCAGTTAATGGAATTTAGCTGGAACCTGGGGGGGTAATCCAATAACCACAAACACGGAGGATGAAAGCTGCACTGGCCTTGTGCTTGTTCAGGAAACCTATGGAATTAACTGGGCGGGAAGACAGTGTTATTTACCCACCAAGCCCTCTGTTTGGCATGTGGCTCAGGTGAGAAACTTGAGAGGCTTGTGTGGCTGGAGCTGAGCTGTCGAATATCATAGCAGAGCATAATCAGTGCAATTCAGGTCTGAAAAGGCCCCAGAGAGAATGCAGTCCAAGAGTCTCCTTTACAAGTGAGGGGACCCATGCTTAGAGGCTTAGAGAGGGTAGTGTTAAGCCTTCCCAGTTGGTTTTTCTTTCTGTAAGTTGAGTGCCCGATTTAAGCTTGGATTGTTCAGGCATCCACTCCAAAGATGGCAAAGATTCACTTCCTGAATAAACATGTTGAATAAACACACTGCCAGCCACAGGACTAGACCCAGGCCACATTCCCCCACCCCTGACAAGTTCCTTTGTTTCAGCGATCTTTGGATGGTTTAGATAACTGACCGGTTGCCCACTTCTTTTTTTCTTTTCTTTCTGAACTTTAATTCCCACTCTTATGTTTTTTGTTTTTTTTTGGGGGGGGTACACGGGCCTCTCACTGTTGTGGCCTCTCCCGTTGCGGAGCACAGGCTCCGGACGCGCAGGCTCAGCGGCCGTGGCTCACGGGCCCAGCCACTTCACGGCACGTGGGATCTTCCCGGACCGGGGCACGAACCCGTGTCCCCTGCCTCAGCAGGCGGACTCTCAACCACGGCGCCACCAGCGAAGCCCCCCACTCTTATGTTTTAAATTCACCAATAAAGAGTGAACCCCACCCTCAACCCCAGTAAAAGCAGAATCCCAGGCTCCCTGACCTCACCATCCATGAGACCTGGCTGTGTGGCCCCCGGTGTGCTGCGTACCTTCTAGGACTTGTGAGTAATGAACCCTCTCTTTCAAAGTTTCCTGATGGTTATTGCTGAGGGCGTCTTGCAGTCATAGTAAGCACCACAGGGGTGGTCCAGCCACAACATGGGTTCTGAAAGGGGAACCCGGGCCCAGGAGGCTGCCCCCTGGCATCTCTACCATCACTATCATAGGCTGAGACTGGCACAAAACAGAAAGGTGCCCTTGGTTCTCTGCAATGTCCAGCGTTCTGTTCTTTCCCTTGGGGCCAGTGAACTCATGCCTTAACTGCAGCTACCTGTAGCATGTGACCTGCGCAGCCTTGATAGGAAAAGTGTTCTGTTGCTGTGTTACTGTGTGTCCCATAGCAACAAATACCTGTTGAGAGAGCAGATTTTTATTTGCTCTTTCAATTTAAACTATTGTCTCCAGAAAACCCAATGAAAATGTAAATATGATTTCTGGGAAAGGTAGCCTGTTAAGCTATTAAGTCTATATCACCAGTTTGTTGAATTAGTTCTGGCTACGTAACTGGACTCTGAAGGGCCCCAGATGGCCGTTTGGTGACCAGATATAGAAGCGCAGAATAGGATGATAGGGTGGGTTTGTTTTCGGTTAAGGACCTGCCAGGGAGTGTCAGCCTCCAGAAGGAATGGGCTCCTTCAACCTTTTGCCAACCCTGTTGGCAGGGTTTTGGACATTCACAAGGAGGAATTGAAAAGACTATCCCTTCAGGATCCCTCCAAATGCAGGTCTCCAGAAAGGCACTGACGTTGGGATGTTTCCCCCGTTGCCAGTTTGCCAGCTATTGTACTGAAACGAGTAAGGAGAAATTGAGAAGCATCCCAATCACTGCGTCACAGAAATGTATTCCATATATATTTTAAAGTGTTTAAAAAGTGTGATAAAATAGACACAGCATAAAATTTACTGTTTTAACCACATTTAAGTGTAGAATTTAGTGGTACCAAGTACATTCACAGGTTGTACAGCCATCATCACTGTCTAGCTCCAGAACTTTTCATCATCCCAATCAGAAATTCTGTACCCATTAAACAAAAATCCCCCATTGCCTCTTCCTCCTTAACCCTCGTAGCCACCATTCTACTTTCTGTCTGTATGAATTTGGCTATTCTAGTTGCCTCATATAAGTAGAACCATACAAAATTTGTCCTTTTATGTCTGGCTTATTTCACTTAGCATAACGTCTTCAAGGTTCATCCATGTTGTAGCACTGTATCAGAATTTCCTTCCTTTTTAAGGCTGAGTAATATTCCATTGTATGCATATACCACATATTGTTTAACCGTTCATCTTTTGATGGACATTTGGGTTGTATCCACCTTTTGGCTACTGTGAATGATGCTGCTATGAACATTGGTGTATAAGTATCTAAGTTCCTGGTTTTAATCCTTTCGGGTATATTATATCCAGAAGTGGAGTTGCTGGATTATATGGTACTTCTATGTTTAACTTTCTGAGGAACTGTCATGGTGTTTTCCACAGTGGCTGTACCATTCTAAAGTCCTACTAGCAATGTACAAGGATTCCAATTTTTCCATATGCTCACCAACACTTGTTATTTTACAATTTTTTGTTGGTTAATTGCCATATGAATGGGTGCATACAAATATTTTTTAAGTTGCTCTTTCTTTAGTCACAAATATGAACAAGAGCCAACATACCCTTTGATTTTTAAAAATAGTGACTGTTTGACTCCAACAAATAAGCAACACACTAAGAGATGCAGCATGCATACTGACATATAGCAAGTGAAGCCAACGTATAATTTAATAATGTGCACAGCATAAAACTGGGCACAAATGGTAAGTGCTTTCCGTAAGGGGAGTACTTTGTCAGATTTTATAGAGCCAAAATAAACTGGGTGTTTCTCTGAATTTGTCCCAGTATCACACTCAGTGTCTGGGGTGTGTGTGTATGTGATGGTTTTCCCTGATGCTTTCTCTTAGTCCCACCTCTAGTCCAATTGGATAAAGTACCTTTTCTTCCAAGGACTCAGTCTTTCCGTTCTGTTTTCTACTCTTCCTTCGTCCTCTTGTATTGGATGCTGGTAGATGGATAGGAATACAATTCTGGGTCCTGAAGCTGAGGATCATGAAAGAAGTTGAACAAAGCCACAGAGCCAAGTTCATACCCTACAGATGTCCATGGTCCACCCCATCGGGCCTATGCTAGATACCTTCTGATGTATTGATTTTGTGGCATCCCCACAACAAGGCAAGGGAAATCATCCCTGTTTTACAGATAAGGACACTGTTTCCCAGAGACGCAAGTGATTTGTCCAAGGTCACCCAACGGCTAAGTGGCAGGGCTAAAACTTAAACCTGGGTCTTCTGACTGAATGCTTTTCTTCCTTGCAACGCCACCTCTTCCTCCATAACTGAGGTGGTTGAACCAGAGGTGTGTGGACAGTTGACTTCCAAGCTGGCACTGTGGGAGAGCTGCTTTACACCATGAATACTCATAATGCAAGTATTTACCAGGGTGCCTACCGCATATGCTGCCCCTGTGAACACAGGCTTCCCTGTGCCTCTGCAAGAGCAATAAATCAACCTTTGAACGGTCCTTGCGCTTTTCCCATCTCATAGCAGATTGGCTGTATGAGGAAGGTAGTTATATCTGAGACCTCTAAGAAAGCCTTTCGATTGACACTGGTTATTTATGAGAACAATGCAAGAAAATTCTCCTTCGAGGGTCCTAAGTTTTCTCAGTTACACGGGCTGTGTTGCTGGGATCTTAATGAGCTTGAGGAGGAGGATGACGAGGATGAGGGAGCTACTATTTATTGAGACCAGACAAAATTCTGGTTTGCTGGAGTGATCTTTTTCACTAACATTGAAAGTTATTTATTGATTTATTTACTCGGTACTTGACATGGGCAGGTACTAGGGATACAAAGATGGAAGATGACCAGGACATGACTCCAACCTTGAGCAGTTCACTATCCATGACTAACAGTGGAGACAGACACATAAACCTTTAATTAACACACGATGTAAGAAGTGCTGCAGTAGAGAGGTATTCAAAAGGACCGTGGTTACAGGGCTGCAGTAACAATGACCTCTCTCCACAGAAATCATTGAAGGCTCTACTAAGCAGGGGACATTAGAGTTGGGTATGAGTAGAAGCTTGCAATACGCGGGAATGGAAGGTTAGTGTGTGAGGTGATAAGACTGGTAATTTGGCCTGAGGCAACTTGATAGGATTCATGTAGGGCATGCTCAGGCATTGGACTTTTACCTATTGGCATTAAGAACTTATTGAAGGAAGGATTTTAAATGAGCTACTAAAGGCACAGGGCTCCCTTCTGCCTCTTGTGCTCTAACAAATCTTTCCCAGGTTGCCAGGACAACTGGTAAACCCAATGTCTCTGAACATGTGCGCATCGTAAGTATTCTGTAAACCACAAAATGATTTCCAAATTACCTACAAGCTACTTTTGGATTCTTAAAAAAAATTTCTGAGGGATCTTTCAAGTTTGGTGGTTTCAAAACTCTTTCCAGTCCTTCACCTCAAAAGTCTCCCTGCCAAGTGGATTATGCCTTTCTCGTCAGGCTGTTTTTAGGGATTAATGAGCTCATTGCCATAATGTGCTTGGCACACAGAACTGCAATAGCTGGGATTTCATTGAGCTAACTTGCAATTTCACAGATGAGGAAACTCAGCCATGAGGATGATGAATGCCCTGAACAAGGTCTCACAGCTTGTCATCTGGAGCCAGGATTTAAACCCCATATGCCAGACTGCAGGATCCTGTTCTTAACAATGACACCATTCTCCCCCCAGTAAAAATCCCTAAGTACGGCTTAGTAATTCACAATCTGCAGGAAGAGTCTTAAAGTTTACCAGAAAACACTGAATAGTGGAGAGAAAAGGAATATGGAGTTAGATCACAGGTTTAAATCCTGACGTCACAAATTTTGAGTAATTAGACCTTAGGCAAGTCACTATACCTCTCTTTGCCTTAATTTTTCCATTTCTAACATGAAGTTAGGACTTACCTTGAGGTATTATTGTAATTAGAGACAGTATACATAGAACACGCAGAATGGACCTGGTTCATAGAAGATGCATAGTACATGAAGGCGATTACTACTACTAATGATGACAGTAATGCAATTATAATGAGTTTCTTTCATAGAGATCTTTTCCTAACCTCAGACTACAGAATATTAGGTAGGTAAGTGTTTAATAATGGTTGTTGGAAATGATGGTAAAACCATTCTATTTCACAGGGAATCAGAGCACAGGAAACCCAAGCCAAGGCACACCACGGCCATGTACTTGGTTTTATGCTGTATGCAAAGCATAAAGGAGCAGGAGGTGGTGGCCTTTCCTCTCTGTATGAGATGATAATCTCCCTCACAACAGCTGTCCCCCCACCCACCCCTCTACTACCCTTACATGCTTGTTTCAGAAATGTGGGAGAGAAGGAAAAGAAAGTGCTCTGTGGTGAGAGTGTGGATTGGTTCAGCCACAGTGCAAAACAGTATGGACATTTCTCAGAAAACTAAAAATAGAACTACCATGTGACCCAGCAATTCCAGTCCTGGGTATATAACTGAAAAACACCAAAACCCTAATTTGAAAAGATACATGCACCCCAAAATTCATAGCAGCATTATTTACAATTGCCAAGATATGGAAGCAACCTAAGTGTCCATCAACAGATGAATGGCTAAAGAAGATGCGATATATGTATACAATGGATTACTAATCAGCCATGACAAAGAATGATATCTTGCCATCTGCAGCAACATGGATGGACTTGGAGGGTCTTATGCTAGGTGAAATAAGTCACACAGAGAAAGATAGATACTGTACATTATCTCTTATATGTGGGATCTAAAAAATACAACAAACTAGTAAATATAATAAAAAAGATACAGACTAACAGATATAGAGAACAGATCAGTGGTTACCGGTGGGGAGGGACAACATAGAGGTGGGGGAGTGAGACGTACAAACTAGTAAGAATAAAATAAGCTGCAAGGATATATTGTACAACACAGGAAATATTGTCAATATTTTATAATAACTATAACCTTAAAAAATTGTGAATCACTCTATTGTACAACTGTAACTTGTATAATATTGTACATCAACTATAATTCAATAAAAGAAAAAGAAAGTGCTGGGTAAGCACTTGAGAGTGGGCATATTTTCCACTAACGAAAGCTGGGGAGACATCAAGAGGAGGGGCTTTAGCCAGACCCGGAAGGACAGGAAGGACAGGTGGAGATGCTGGGGAGCAGAGACCCGTTGGGCAGACAGGGGGCGTGGGAGGATCGGGGGAGGACAGCAAGTGGGCGCCCTTTGCATCTTCACTGGAGACTGTGGCACCTAGGGAGAGGGAAGCAAGTGGCCCCGAAGAGTCCTGGAGGGCAATGAAGAGAGACAAGGGGCTGTGATGAGGCCACATGGCTGTGAGTCATGGAGATGAGTAATGAGGGCATCAGTGTGGAGCCAGCTCAGGGGTTTTCAGGATAAACACACAGAGGTGCTTCACGGAGGCTGACAGAACCTTCCCCTAATGCATCCAGGGGATCCTAAGTGCTTTAGTATATTCTCTGATGAATAATTTCTCCAACTCTAACCACGTTAGGGACACACGCGGCCACGGCTCAGTGTTCTGTCTGTCAGATGTCGTTGCCATTTAAGTGAGTGATGCAGAATGGGTCGCCCACAGTGCCTGGGTCTGTGGAGGAAGCAGGCAGCCCGGAGAGCTGGCCTCAGAGGTTTTATTTCTTCGGCTTTGTAATCAGATTTGAGGCAGAATGTTTTTCTGTGGTTCCTCCATATAATCTCTCTGTTTTGATTCCATCTCCCCTCCTCTGCCATTCTGCTCCCTATTGGTCTTGAGGGTTGACATGGTAAATTGCTGTGTCTCTCGTCCTTCCAGACCCACTGCCCAGGCAGGATTAGAGAGGGGAAATGACCCCACAGTGGGCCGTCCGCAATTCTGTGTCCGTGGGGAGGGGAGGAGGGAAGAGAAAGCGTGCTTATCAAATTTCCCAAAGGTTCAGAGCCAGTAAGCTAAAGTGTCCATGGCAGCATGGGGTCGAAAGGCCCCTAACAGGCTGGAAGTCAGAAATGAATGAAATTCTGCTGGGATAGATGCAAAAGATGGCATTTAGTTCCCAGAAGTCAACTACATAAGATCAGGGGGAAATTCCCTGGACTTTATTTTTTGTGAAAGACTTAACATGGACTAATTGTGTGATAGAGCTTCTTAAAACACTGAATGTAATCTTAGGTTAAATACAAAATTTTACGATTAGAAAAGAAACTAGTATTCGTTCCCCCCGCAGAATTAGAAAATTACAGAGGGCAGAGAGAGAGATGGTAGTGGTGCATAATTACCCTTAATTCTCACAATTATCTGTTAACCCATTGAGTTATAACCTATTTTTTTCCCCTAGACAAATACACACACACACACACGTGTATATATAAATATATAGTTTTTGAAAGAATATAGTTTAGAAAACTGGCTTAATAGCTCACTATTATAAACAACTTTCAGTTATATATTTTTTTGCAACATCATTTTCATTTTCTTTTTTAAAAAAATTTATTTTAAAGTATAGTTGATTTACAATGTTGTGTTCATTTCTGCTGTACAGCAAAGTGATTCAGTTATACATATATACACATTCTTTTTCATATTCTTTTCCATTATGGTTTATCACAGGATATTGAATATAGTTCCCTGTGGTATACAGTAGGACCTTGTTGTTTATCCATCCTCTCTATAATAGTTGAAACACCATTTTCAGGTATTGCAAGCATTCTAAGGATTTACCAAAATTTATTTACAAAATTTTATTTTGTACATTTTTCCTCTCAATTTTTCTCTAATACATTAAATGCTGGAATGAACAGCCTTGGACATAAATTTTTGTGCACACTCTTGAGTATTTCTTTAATATAAAGTCCTAGAAGTGGAAGTTCTAGGATTTAAAGGATTATGAACATTTTAAAGGGTTTTATTCTGCATATGACCAAACTGTTTTATTCTGCATATGACCAAACTGTTCCCTAGCTGTGCCACTAATGTACCTGTGTTTCCCCACATTCTCCCTAGTACTGGGTATTATGAGTTTAAAATAACTTGCCAGATTGATAAGTGAAATGTGGTATCTTATTTTAATTTGTTTGTTTTGGATTATTAGTGAGGTTAAATATTTTTTCTTTCATATTTGGCATTTTTAATCTCTTTTTACAAATGCCTATTTGTGTTTTTGCCCATTTTTTTTCTGTCGGTATTATCTTTTGTTTACTGACTTTAAACGTTTTTAATGTTAAGGCTATTAGCTCTTTATCTGCCATCCAGGTTGCAAACATTTCTTTTCAGTTTGCTTCTTGCCTTTGAGTTAGTGTATGCATATTTCAAATTTTTATATTGTCCAATCCATAAAATTTTTATTTTTTAATCCATCAAAAATTTTATTCAATTTTTCCTTTTGTGTTGTATCTAGAAAAATCTCTCCTAACCTAAGATTATATGTTCACCTGTATATTTTTCCCAATGCCTTTTAGGTTTTGTTTTTACACTTAAATCCTCATAATTTAATTACAATGCAGTTTAAACTAATATCCAAATCAAAGGATTTAAGTTATCAGGAGGAAGATTTTGATTCACTATGTGAGTGAAATTTCTAATGATTTAAAAGCGGACAAAAAGAGAAGAGATTGACAACTGCGGAAATAAGCTAATCTCATAGCTTGACCTTCTACCGGGTTTTTTTTTTTTTTAACATCTTTATTGGGGTATAATTGCTTTACAATGGTGTGTTAGTTTCTGCTTTATAACAAAATGAATCAGTTATACATATACATATGTTCCCATATCTCTTCCCTCTTGCGTCTCCCTCCCTCCCACCCTCCCTATCCCACCCCTCCAGGCGGTCACAAAGCACCGAGCTGGTATCCCTGTGCTACGCGGTTGCTTCCCACTAGCTATCTACCTTACGTTTGGTAGTGTATACATGTACACTTCTACCGGGTTTTAAGAATTGCCCGGCATTCTCTAAGTGCTCAATTAACATTTGCTGAAAGAACGATAGTACAAGAGAGCTTCGTGGCGCCTTTCAACGCTGCTTCTCTGACTTGGTTTGGTTTCCAGCTCACGCCATCTCCACAGATCCTTCCAGAATTGGAGATTGTGCCTCTCAGGGGTGAAGCAGACAAGAGGACGGGATAATACAGAGAGAGCTAATTCCAGGGCGTCTCCTTTTCAAATTTCAACCTCCACATGTTGAGTAAAGATTTGAGGGTTCATCTCTGTTTGTTGGTCACTAAGATGGGAGTGAAATAAGTAGGCGAGCCAGTCCTTAGTCAAAGGGATTTACAAGCAGATTGAGCAGATGAAGCAGGTACCCGTGAGGACTGAAGGAAAAGCACGTGTGCCGTCAAGGAAGAGGGCTGTAGGAAAGAAGGGGTGGGCGGGGTGCTGCTGCAGGGTCTTGAAAACAGCCAAGATGCATTTTATGAGTTGTGTCCAGGGGTTGCTCCAAGCGGTTCTCTCCTGAATGACTCTTCTAAGAAGATCTCTGTTCAGAAAACTGAAGAAATCACAAGAGGTAAGAGTTTCTTTTCTACTTTTTCAAACGACTCTGTGACTCAGGGGAGAAGAAAATGTACATACTTTTTAAAATGATAAGTGAAGCGTGACTACACATAATGTCTATACACGCACCTGCATACAAAACCCGTGTGTGTGTACATGTGCGTGTATACCTGTCTGATGCTTGATTTATTGTTATATATTTTTCTCAATAAAGATACTGTACATTCTAGATTATAGCAGCCCAGGGTAAAAGTAGGGTCTTGATGATAGTGACAAATAAGAATTTCTGTCTCTACCTCATGTGTTCTGTGGAGACGCCAGCATCCCTTAAAGGGCTCATGAACACGTCTGCTCGCCTCCTGGTAACCCAAGGCACCTGCCGTCTCTGACACTCTGGTTTTCCCATCTCAGGGATGCCAAGAGTGGCGGCTCTGCCTCCTGTCTTCTGGCTGCCCCTGCTGAGCCGTCTGTGCCCGGCTGACCAACACCAAGAGGCAGAGGATGATGTCTGCATCCAGGGGCTGCCTTCGGTAGCACCTGAGTCTGCCCAGGGTTCCAGCAGTTTTCATTTTAATGGCTCTGTAATTTTACCTTCCGTGGCCAAGATTCACGTGAATCTTTGGGGATTGGGCAGGGGGATGATTTGATGGGCGGCTGTATGGGAAGCCCCTTGCCATCCTGACACTGGTTTACTCTGTTTGGAGACGATGTGGGCAACTCTGCACCTCTTCTCCTTTCCTGGACTCCTTGTTCCTTCAGGCAAAGTCTTCTTGCCCTGATATGACTGAAGTCTAGGATGAACACAGTTTATCGGACACGCTGACCCACTGAGGACTCACATGATGGGTTTCCAAATGGGCTCCAAAGCCAGCTGGTTTGGTTCGTACCATTTATTAGCTGGGTGATCCCAGTCACATGGCTTCACCTCTTTGGGCCTTGTTACTCATCTGTAAAGTGGAGATAATAGTACTTACATCATAATATTGCTATAGAGATTCTCTGAGTTAATATAAATGAAATGGTTAAAAAAAGTGCTAGGTAGATGCTAAGCACCTAGGTCAAAAAACAACAACTGTTATTTTAACTTCAGGCTCATTCTCCTGTTTTTTAGATTTTGCTTGATTGGAAAGTTCTAATCGACATGGACTCCTCATGGACTTCAAAGGGTTGAAAGATGAAAACAGAGGGAAGCCACTCAAACAGTGCTGGTCATCACATCTACCCAGGTTCGGGGCTACATTTGAGGACCAGTGGCTTGGCTAGACCAACTTTCCTTCTTGCTTTCCTGTGTCCTTCCTTAAATATTTTTTGGACAGAACAGACTTGTTTCCTGTTCTCACTGAGCTCCAGTTCTTATAGAGAAGGAATAAAAGGAGAGAAAATAATTGGGAGAATGGGAGAGAAAAGAGATTCATAGGGTGGGCAGTGGTGTTGGGCATACAAGTTTTGGAGTCTGACAAAGACTGTCCTTGTCATCTCTAGTGTGACCTTAATTGCTTAGCTATTTAGAACCCAAGATCTTTACAAGGGGGTTACTCTCTACCTATCTTATGGGGTGGGGGTGAGGATTAAAGGAGAGAACTTATATGGTAGCTACTCAATAAATATTAATTTCTTACCTCCCTCCTGTCCTTACCCTAACAAGATAAAGCCAGGGTCATAAGTTGCCTGCCCATGACATAGACCTTGGAAGAATTCAGAAGCCTTCAAAAGATTATTTTAAAAGAGTTTATCTAGCAACACTCATTCCGTAATGATTTCCCTTAACAGATTTTTTTTTTTTTTTTGTCTTTTAAAGCCGGGGGCTGGTCTGAAGCAGGTACAGGTGAAATCTGCCAACGGTAGCTGGATCCAAAGATGGCAGTTCCCTCACTTGGAAACTGACTTCTTCTGACTGCTGGTGTTGTGAAATGATGTTGGCAATTGACACATTTTGTCACTTTCCATCTGCTCCTTCCTCTCCCCACCTTCGTTGGTATTTTTGGAAGAATGGTTAAGTACATCAACCTCCAAAAAAAAAAAAGTAATTATTAAATCTTTCTTGTCATCAAGATGTAGTGGGGTTGTGTGTCATGCATAACTCTTGGCAGTGATAAATCTGGATTCTAGAAACAAGATGAATTTTTTCCTTGGCCCTTTTTTTCCTTTTAAAAAAGTTCAGCTTCTGCAGGAGCCTGATGGTTACCTTTCAGAGCTTGTCTTGATTTGATCGGTAGCAAAATGACTTTCCCATTTTGAACAGCTCTGCCGAGGTCCACCAAACCACACAGAGCTGGGTGGTGACTACAATGAACTTTGCCACTTACAAAAAATAGTTTTTTGGTTTATTAACCTTTTATGTCTGGAGTCTGAAATATGGAGCTTCAGCAATATGCTCACGTGAGCCTACTGGCTGGTTGGGCTGCTGGATGAATGAAATGGTGCTTAAGGGGGTTACTATGGAGAAGTAACTACCGCCATTTTTGAATAAGCTCACCCTGTGCGAGCAACTGGAGAAGTACTTTAGGTGCCTTATTTCCACTGAGACCCTCCAAAACCGCAGCTAGTATTTATCGAGCGTTTACTGTGCATCAAGTTGTGCTCAGTGATTTTATAGCGTCTCATTTGACCTTCATATCTTCCTAGGAAGTGTAATTACCTAGTGAGGATGCAAGGGAGAGTAACTTGACTCAGCTCTCTTCAATTTCCAAGCTAGTTTTATTGGATGATGAAACTGAAAAAAAAAAAAAGTCTTTGGGATAAATCTGGATAGCTTTAGGCCTGGCTGTATCCAGGTGCTCAAATGATATGATCAGACCTCTCTCTCCTCATACTGCTTTGCCTTCCTTTATATTGACTTTGTTCTCAGCAGAAACTCTCTATGAGAGTGGCTCTGGCTTATATCCTCCCAGCGTAGAGGCCCAAGTAGAAAGAAAGTGCTTTTGCTTAGTGGCTCCAGCAGTCACTCTGAGTGTACTACATTTGGTTGCATGCTCCAAAGGTAGTCTTCAAACCTGAACCAGGGAGGTAGACTAGATTGAGTGGCCAGAGCTGGGTCATGTGCTTATACCGGGTCCTTTGAGGGGAGGAGTAAGGTCCACCCCATCCATAGCATATGAAGTGAGACTGGGAAGGGATGGTATTCTCAAAGAAAACTGGGGCCCTTTAATCCAAAGAAGACAAAATATCAGGCATCCACCACAGTTCTATTATTGGGCCCATTTCATAGACGAAGAGACTGAGGGTCAGAGAATTTGTGTAATTTAAGATCTCTCCACTGGGAAGTGCCAGAACTGGAATTTGAACCCTCAGTCTGTCTTCCTTCCATTATTTGGCCTATTTTGGGCCTGACCAAATATATTACAGTCCCTGACTAAGGAGCACCTCTTGCGTCTTTCCACGGGCTTGGCTTCCTACAGGTTAGTGGTGAGCAATTAGAGCCAGTTGTCAAACAAGAAGTAATCCAGTTACGCAGGTGGAAGATTAGAAAAAAGCTTTGCTGTGTGCTGTGGATCTGATTCCTGTACATGACGAATCTGCCCCCAAAGAACCTTGGCAGAGCGGACAGGCACAGAGCGAGTTCCTTGGGAAGCAGGGAAGGTGCATGAACTTGCCACCCTAATATGTCACTAGGGAGCCTTCTGCTGGGCTCTGTTCTCGGGTGCATAGGAAACATGAGGCAGGTGGGCTGATTCTGCTGTCCTCGCGGTTGGGGTTGGCAACTCCCTGCAGTTGAACCAGGACCACTTGCTCCGGACACTGAGCGATCACTGGGAAGGAGATCTGTGGGCTCCCAGACCACCCTTCCACAACCTGCAGTGTTGTATCTGCAAGTGTTGGATGGGAACTTCTGGTTGCACAGGAGAGGATTCAGATGGGATATACACAGCGGTAGCATTATATTCCAGAGAGCACATGGTGAGAAGTGTATTCCGTCCCCTGTTCTCTATCAGTCCTTCTGGTCAGCATCTCCCCAAGACTTTGTCCTTGATGGAAGCACATCCCAGCACCAAATCACCACTCTCTCATTTTCTTTCTGACACTAGCAGGATGGGCCTCACGCTCAGCGCCTTTGGCAGGCAGTAGCATCCAGCTGGAATTCCATGGCACTGCTTTTGTTTTTATTGTATTTATCTTTATGGTTTCCTTCCATTATGGCAGGTGGCACTGGTTTTCTACTTACGATAGGCACATACATTTTGTGCACAAAGTACGTTTCTTTTAGTAAAATAAGGTGAGTGGGTTGAAAGAAAACCTTCTTAATTAGATGTGTCATATGCGTCAGTCAGGGTTCAACCAAATAAACAGAGGCAGAAGGAGATATGTATGGCGATTTATTGCAAGGGGCTCACATAGGTGTGGGTCTGGCTAGGTGAGCTTGAAATCCATAGGTGGGTGGTCAGGGAGGGCAGGCTGGGCTGAACCTGCTTCCACAGGGGGAATTCCTTCTGCTTCTGGGAAACCTCGGCTCTCAAGGTGTCTGAACTAATTGAATCGATCCATCCAGATCATCTGGGATCATCTCCCTTACCTAAAGTCAACTGATTATGGACTTTAATCCTATCTACAGATGCTTTCACCTAGACTAGTGTTTGATTGAGTAACTGGGGCTGTTGCTTTGCCAGGTTAACACACAGGAGTTCCCACTAGATAGCGGCACAGGTGACACAGCTTAGCGGAGGTTGTGAAGGAGGTAAGTCAGTGATGGGCAGTTACTACCTGAACTAAGCAGGTGGGGCAAATGACTAGGATATTTAAGTCCTGATGAGGGAGCTGGGCGTTCAAGCCGGAAGTGAGGCTTTCTGGGCTTGGAGATGGTATTTTAGCCGTGTGGGTGCTGGCAGGAGCCTTGAGGAGTGGCGCAGGGAGAGCAGAGCACAGCAGCCTGCCTTTTGGACCACCTTCTCTTAGGCACATTTTCTATGGGACCAGCTCCTGTCTGCCTCTCTTTTCCTAATTTCGTCTGTTCAGCTTAAGAGAGGTAAGTTTGGTCTTTTATTTTTTTTAACATCTTTTCTGGAGTATAATTGCTTTACAATGGTGTGTTAGTTTCTGCTTTATAACAAAGTGAATCAGCCATATGCATACGTGTCCTCCCTCTTCCGTCTCCCTCCCACCCTCCCTATCCCACCCCTCTAGGTGGTCACACAGCACCCAGCTGATCCCCCTGAGCTATGCGGCTGCTTCCCACTAGCTCTCTATTTGACACTTGGTAGTGTATATATGTCCATGCCACTCCCTCACGTGGGTTTCTTCTCAGAAAAAGTCTGCAGGCCCGGTGTGGGGCTGCTGAGGGCCACCTGAGAGGCAGCGTCGGCTGGAGAGCTGCGCCGGAGCCTCCGCCTCTCTCCGGGGACCAGGCTGCGTCCCCAGGCCGGGCAGCGCACAGGGAGCCACCAGACAGCGGCTCCCAAGGGGACTCGCACCGCGACTCCCAGGCACCGAGGTCAGAGTCGGGGGACAGCGCTCCGAGGTAGTCGGTCCTCTCTGGGCAGCTGTAGGCGTCCGATGGCCGGCCAGGCAGAGTCCACGTGACTCCGGGGGCCACGGGTAGGAGCGCGGCAGCCGCCAGGCCGCCGTCCCGCTCCTGAGGGTGGGGGATGAGCATCGTGTGCTCGGGCAGGAGCCGCGCGGCCCCTGTCGGGGAGATGCAGAGCGCCCTGCAGAGAAAGCCAGCCCTGCAGAGAAAGCCAGCCGGAGCTCTTCCCCGGAGCCTCCACTGCCTGCGCTCGCGGGTCCTCGTGCCCACCTACGCGTATAGCCTGCACCACGAGCTCCAGCTGGGGGTGGTGATGCGCAAGCGGTTCTGCGCCGGCCGGGAGGCCGCGGTCGTGGACTGCGTGGCCGGCTACGCTCTGTGCTTGGACGAGACCACCAGGGACATGCAGGAAGAGTGCAAGAAGGGGCTGCTTGCGACTCAGGCCGAGAGCTCCACGGCCTCCTGCCCTGTCAGAGTGTTGGTGCCCAAAGAGAAGATTCCTGACCCTCAAAGCCTGAAGCTCTGGCTCAAAGTCAATGGCTAACTCAGGCAGGCGGGTGAAATATCCTTCATGATTTTTTTCCATCCTCCTATACCATCAGCTACGTTTCGAAGATAATGAACTTGAAGAAGGAGATATTATCTTGACCGGGACGCCAAAGGGAGTGGGACCTGTTAAAGAGAACAATGAGATCCAGGCTGGTATACAGGGGGTCGTCAGTATGATATTTAAGGTGGAAAGGCCAGAATATTGAGTCTATACAAAGCACCCTAACTTCTTAACAGAAGTTTCAGGGGAAAAGGGAACAAGACAAAAGCAAGAAAAGGTTATTTAATTAAATGTGATAATCCTTTAATAAGAAACCACTCTTTAAAAATGACTGGACTGCCATGCCTCAACTCAAGGAAAAACCTGATCTAGAAGAGCTGGGCCGGAAATGGAGATGAGAAACAGTGTCTTCTAGGAATCAACGAACCAAATGTTCAGAAGACTTACTTTCCTTTCCTAGAGCTGGACTGGATAAGACTTTTCACTGAGTCATTCTGGGACCAGGTGTTCAAGACTTAAAATCTGCAAAGAAAGCAGAAAAGCACGTTTCATCAGTGTTTCCCAAATTTCCTTGATCATTAAAATCACCTGGAAGTATTTGTAAAATTAAAATTTCCAAATTACTGGCCCATCCCAGGCCCCATGTATTAGTTAATGGAATCAATCTCTAGCACTCCAGGTGATTCTTATCATGGAAATGTGGGAAAACACTACACAGTCAGTTAATTAAAAGTTTTATTTAATAAGTGAGCAATTAATGAGGACCTCACTCATTTGCTTAGGGGGTGAATTCTGGCCCATAGATTCTGGTTTCAGGATAATTTTGAAACTATTGTTTCCCAAATAAATACTCTGTCTTTTGTTTGCTCTGCACCCCACCCCCCAACAAAAAAGAAAAAAGTGCAAAAGGGTAGGACTCCAATCATATAACCAGGTGGTGACTGTGATTCTCATGAAGCCTCCCCTCATCACCAGGGACACCCCTTTACTAAACTCTTCACTGTCAGATGGACTTCATCTTTGAAGCCCCGAGGTGGTCCCATCCAGTGATAATGGTCATTGAATTGGAAATGTAATTACATGATTATTAATCATTTTTTTTCCCTCCAGATTGAAGAAAAACTGAAAAAGTCCATGGGGAACTTCTTCTTGTTGTGACAATTGGAAAAGGCTGTGGAACTTGCACTTAGATGAGAAGATTGATTCCAGGTGAGTTTCCTGGGGATGTGAGGGGAGGGGAGGGCAGTTGGTTTCATTTTTTAAAGACTGGAATTTTCTGTTTCCTTTGGAGGCCTTAATTAACTTTCTGGACCATGAGCCATGCCTTCATAGAACACAGAACTGATCAGATTTCCAGTGCTTGACCCACGGAGCAGTGATGGTAAGTGAACGTCTTTGCTAACATTCTGAGATTGATATTGTGACAAGTGAAGTGTGGCCTGGAAATCTTTTCCATCACTGAGAATGTACAGTGTTTGTCACGGTGATTGCCCTGGTCTAGCCCTCCTCCCAGAGCTTCAGAAGCAGGAGTTCCCCCTCTGGTGACCAGAGGAAGGACTGGATCACTTGGATCACTTTCTAATATGAGCCACAAAGAGGTGGGTGGGTTTGGGTGCCTGTTTCATGTTTACCGGTATCTGAAAGGCAAATCATATTCTGGGGATCCCTAGGGGGAAATCGTCTTACTTAAGTCTGTTGAGAGGAAAAAGCATGTTGCAGCTTTCTTTTCCGTGGCCTAAAATCTTCAAGTTTGCAGATGACATCCAGCCAGGTAAATAGGTCTCATTTCAAGGGCCAACCTCACCTGAGTGGTAGGGGCTGCCTGAGGCCAGGGAGGATGCCAGGCCTTCCCTAGGCCCAAAGGGGAAAGTCCTGAGACTGTTGCTGATGTCTGTCATGGGTGGTGGGCATGGGGGTAAGAGTGGCCTGGGGACGAAGCCACAGAATGTAAAGATTAATGTTTAGTTTAATGTTTAGATTATGGTAGAATTTCTGTGCTTTTTTCCCCTCACTTAGATTGTAAACTAAGTGAGGCAGGGTTTGGGAGTCGTTCATTTATAGTGCAGGTGACTGCTTCTTTTGGACAGCCTCTTCTCTTGCCCTATGCATGCTTTAAACACGGAGCAACTCTCTCATGCCCACCTCCCTCCAGAAGCCCCTCTCTGACCCTGCCAAGGCTCTCCAAAGGCATCGGGGAGGGGATTTCACTGAACGTCTCGTCCAAGGACAAGGAGTCCCATTGCTCACTCTCCGTCTGCATCTCCTCCGGATTATTTTGGGACTTGGGCTTGGCTGCAGGGAGTGCTAGCTTGACTCACAGGGCTTAATCCCATGGGAGTTTATTTTTCTCTTATAACAAGGATTCTGGAGGTGGGCTTCCCACGGGCAGCAGCTCCACCTTGGTGGAGGTTTTCCTGGCTTCCTCTGTCTTCGTGCTCTGCCATCTCTAGCACATGGCTTTCATGCGCAGGCTTATCATGTCATGGTAGCGAGAGGACTGCTTCCCCTGCGGGCCTCAGGTCCATATTCTGGAGGAAGGAGGGGAAGAGAGGAGAGCATGTCACGTTGCCAGTTAGCTGGTCCCTTTTTATCAACATCCAGCAGGTTTCTGCTTCCATACTTCCATCTCTCCAGGCAGAATTGGGTCACATGGCCGCTTCCAGCTGCACGGGAGTCTAGGGTGTTTCTGGGTTTCAGCAGGAAGGGCAGAGCACACACTGGCAGGCAACCAGCCAGGATAGGCACAGCCTCCCAGCCACCTCCTCATCTTGCCTCTGTGGCCTGAAGACATTCCCCACGCCTCCAGCCATGTTGATTCCAGACTCCCCTTCCCACCCCAAATATCCCCCCACTCTGGGGGGTCATGGAGGTGCCCTGCTCGGATCTCCTTGCTGGGGCACAGCTGCTGCACAGCCTCAGCTGCCTGCCTTTCGATTCCCCGCCATGTTCATGGTGCGACCACATTTCCCCTGTGTCCACCCGGCCCCTGACTGAGTGCAGCAGGGTCACTAGAGTTGGCCATTCCTCCTCAGCGTGGGACTCTTCTAACAGACAGCCTTTTCTCAGAGCCTTTCCATCAGCCTGGCCAAGGCTTTCCGGGAGCTGCCCTGAAGTCTAATTTTCCTTCCCCCCACCCCCTCTCCCTCCCCCCCACACCGCCTCCTCTCCTGGGGGTTAGGCCCGCATCATGGTCTGAAGGCTCTTCTCTCCCCTCCTGCTTCCTCCCCTTTTATCCTTTACAGGCATTTCCCCTAAATAAACCTCTGCTCATCTAACGCTGTCTTGTTGTCTGCTTCTCGGAAGGCTGACACTGACTTGCCTCCCTTCCCACGTCTTCAGAGCCTTTCCCTTATGTGGAGAAATTTCACTCGCTGGGATCTCCAGTTTGCAGTGAGAGCCACATAGTTTTCCTTGTAACCTCTTCATTACCCCTTGACTTCTAAAGAAGGTAGTGCCCGAGGTAGATTCTTCGTTTGAATTCTTTTAGGAATATTTCCCTTGCCACAAAATGAATCAGTCACGCTTATTGAGAGTTTGTTATGCGCCAGGTCTTGTTTTAAGTGCTGGGGGAGACTAAGATTTATCAGTCTGGGTCCCTGCCCTGCTGGCGTTCACAGGCTAGTGGATTTAGGGAAGAGCCTTGCTTTTTCATTGGAAGGGGGTGTGCCCTGTCCACCTGCAGTCTCTCTAAACCCTGGGGTCCTATCCAGCATTTCTACCTCGAGCCTCTCTGCCACTTTCCTGGCAAATTACAGAAGAAGCAAAGCAGCTGTTGCCCCTGCAACCAGCACATCAAAAGTCCAGGTAACACGGGCTTGGTGTAACCATGGCAACCTTAATGGGGCACAATGACCCAGCATAAATCCAGCCCCAAGCTCACTGTAAAATGTGAGGGAGCTCTGTCTCTGCTCCAGAGCGTTTGGAGGAAAGGTGCCTTGCTCTCCGTGCATGCCCAGTAGGTTTCCCTAATACAACAGGAGCATCAGGTGATGCTACCCTCAGAGTGCAGAAGAGCAGGAAGCCCTGTTGTTAGTGCAGGATGGTTTTCCGTGGCCTGTGAACTGGGTTGATAGATTCATCTGGCCATTTATTTACATGCTCTGGATCTGCCTTGGGCTTGCTAAATGAAGCCAGATGGGCGCTCTAGCCGTGGAAGGAACAAGGGACGTCTTATATGCAAATATGCGTGTACAAGTGCGCACAGTGCCATGCATGTGGATGAGTCAGAACTGCCCTGTGAGTAATTCCTTACATCTGTCTGTTGTCTCTTTTCACCTTGCATGGCTGGGAATGGCTCCATCGCTATGCCTACTGACGCCAGTGATACATTTTCTGCTCCCTTTGCTGAAACCTGCCTTCTTCATAGCCTCCAGGTTTTGCCCCAGGTGTCATGTGCTCAGAGTGGCCCTCCCTGGCTATTGTAGCAAGCCCCCAGCGCCCAGTGACCCTCTCTTCCATCACTCTGTCTCCCCCATAGTCCTTAACCTTTTCTGCATCTAACCTTTCTCATTTGTGTGCTTTTTTTAATAGATCTTCATTGGAGTATAATTGCTTCACAAGACTGTGTTAGTTTCTGTTGTACAACAAAGTGCATCAGCCATATGCATACATATGTCCCCATATCCCCTCCCTCTTGAGCCTCCCTCCCACCCTCCCTATCTCACACATCTAGGTCATTGCAAAGCCCCGAGCCGATCTCCCTGTGCTATGCTGCTGCTTCCCACTAGCTAACTATTTTATATTCGGTAGTGTATATATGTCGATGCTACTATCACTTTGCCCTAGTTTCCCCCTCCCTCGCCTTGTCCTCAAGTCCATTCTCTACGTCTTTATTCTTGCCCTGCCACTAGGTCCATCAGTACCTTTTTTTTTTTAAATTCAATATATATGTGTTAGCATACAGTATTTGTTTTTCTCTTTGAAAAAGGAACCCTCCTGCACTGTTGGTGGGAATGTAAATTGATACAACCACTATGGAGAACAGTATGGAGGTTCCTTAAAAAACTAAAAATAGAGCTGGTTTATTTTTGTTCTCTACCCGCACTTGCATGTCACTTGCATATCTATCGTGTTTTATCTCCTGAGCATCTAGCAAAGGGCCTGGCACAAAGTAGGTGCTCAATAAATACCCATTGAATGACCAATTGAATACTTCTTCCAGGCCCTTGGTGTCCAATAGTGGTAGCAGTATTTGGAATCCATAACCAGGGCAGTACAGGGAAGACCCCAATCTTGAAGGACTTTTTCCCTCCTTTTTCTGGAAGCTCCCCCTCTTGCCCCTCCAAGTGCCATGACCTTTAGATGTAGTTTGGCTGTAGACAGGCTGTCAGTTCTCACCTGTTGGAGAGAGAGCAGGGGAATCAGTGATTGAGGGGAAGTGGGGGGAGGGCAATGGAAAGGGGGTGGCTCCACTCTCCATCTTTTGGTGTTTATGCATATTTCCGAATCTTTATCCTATTGTTAAAAAGGGCTCTGGGCTAAGTACAGCAAGCTGGGAGGTCTCAAGTAGAACCAGACAGATGTCTCTGTTTAACTCATAAGCTGATTACATCCTGCTGTGTCTCAAAAAATCAAATGAAAAATAAAAACTCCTCAACCCCTGCCTCTTCACACTTCATTTGACAAGACACGAGTCACGCTCCTTTGGTAATAGCCGTACCAAAGGAAAGGCTGGAAAGGCTTACTTCTACTGTTACTCTGCTGCGTGTTGACTTCCTTCCACAGTTGCAGTCCTGACAGGGGATCATCAAGGTTATCGAATGTTTGAATGGCTTTGGGCTGGAAGATAATTTATAAATGGGATTGACACCCTTCTGTTTAGTATGATGCTGGTGATACGACACTGTGACCAGGGCCTGGGTTAAATGCCCTATGGCAGATGTTTTGGAGAGAAGACAATGGGATTGTCTCACATTCCTTTGACAAGTGACTACAGTCGTAGAATGACATTTGTACCAGTCCCAGTGACGCTGCATGTTGGTTGAGCCTGACCCTTGCCTTCTCCCTGATTAGAGAAGCCAGCATGCAGGCAATCTACCTGGAGAGCTGGGAAGTCCATTCCATCAGGATGGATGGGGAGGGGCTGGCAGCCTCTTTAGCAGCACCTCTGCCAGCCTGCTCTTGCCCTCTGCCACCCCTCCACCTGCATCCGGTTGTTATGGCTGGATGGTAATGGCTTGGTCCCTTGGCGAGGACTGCTCCTTCCTTTGGGTTGAGCTCTCCGGCTCTTGAGAGTTCCAAAGGCTTTACTCTGCCACTCACTCCCCTGTGCTTGTGGTCCTGGAGTAGACAGGCTTGATTGGTCCTTGCTGAGGCTGATGTGATGAACTCTCAGCCTCTGTCCCCAATCATGTCATTTTCTAGGTGCTTTGGAGTTATTGAATGGTTTCTTTTTCTGGCTTTACTTGTCCCTTCAGCTATGATCTTCACTTTCCTCCTCTTCTGGCAGCCAAAGGCTTTTGATGTCAAGCCTACTTTCCCGAAATCTGATGAAAGGCACAGAAGCTGAACTGTCACCCAGTGTCGGGGATCAGGTGTTGCTTGCTCCCCCAGTGACTCTTCCTGTTCTTCCAGCAAACAATTTTGGAACTGCTTAATTGCTCAGAGCCCATCTGAATTCTCCTGGTGTGAACAGGGCTGTATTCTTGATCACATTAAGACATTTAAAATGGACTTCAGGGATTTCCCCGTGAGCACCTACTTTGTCTCATTGCCAGGGGCAAGGGTCTCCTTGGCTCTCCATTGAAGGGTGAGGTTAATTTTCTCTGCAACGTCTTTAAGTCTCAGGGGTGGTGAAATTGTGATGGTTGGCTCTGTACTGGGAAACCTTGAGAAGACTCGTGGGCTTGAAGTATAGAGGTAAGACCAAAGAGGGGAGAGAAGCCATTGGCATGTGAGATTGACAGTTGATGAGCTGCGTCCACACACTTGTCCTTGGGAACATAATTCTTATGGTTCTGATGTTTCCTGACAACAAAGTAGGACAAAGTGAATCAAGTGTGTGGTGTCAGGTATTGGACATTGGAGTTAGGTGAAGGCAGAGAAAATCTGTGCGAGATCTCTGAGGTTGGATTTGTGTGGCGGGCATTATTCAGTTTAGCTTCAAGACAATGGTGTTTTTAGGAAGAAAAAGGAAGAACTATAGCCTAAACGTGTCCAGTGTACCAACAAATATTCTGATGCTTAATTTAAAAAAATACTTTTTATTAATTGAGCTCCTACTGTTTCTTAAAGAACTTTGCATGTATTATCTCCAATCATTACAAAAGCCATTCAGGCTGGTGGAATTATCTCCACCTTACAGGTAAGACCCAACACATTGAACAGGTCCAAGGGGACGTCTTGATGCCCAGCCTTGCCCATCTGAGCAAAAGGCACTGCTCTCCCCTTGTAGAAGCTGCAAAATTGGCTGTTGTCCCAAATTTCCTCCCCCTTACCCTGACCTTCAGTCTGTGAGTGTGTGTCAATTCCACCTCATCCCTGGGACTTGTACATTTCTCTGTTTCCACTTTTACTAGCCTCATCCACATCTGCATGGTCTTCTGAGTTTGTCTCTTGCCCCTCCAAATGTCTTCTCCACTCAGCATCAGAGCAGTCTTTACAAAACACAAACCACCCATGGTACTCGACTGCTTAAGATTCTTCAAGGACTCGCCATTCCCAGCCCGCCCCTTCTGCCCCATCCTATCTGGTTTCCTTCTCACCCACCTCCCATTACACCCCCCTTCCACTCTGAAGCATGCCCCCATGTAGTCTTCCTGCGTTGGTTTCCCCTGCCTCAAGCACTCTGCATCCTCCTTCTCCCAGGTCAGTGCCTCTTCTTCTTTAGGTCCTGTCAGAAGCCTCCTTGGGCTCCCTTGTTATTCTCCATCAGTGGATTCATTTTAATTTCCTCACGTTCAGAATGGGGCTGTGAAATCTGCATTTTGACTAGCTCCCTCGACCCTATGATTCTAATGCAGGCGGTCCATTACTTCCATGGAAAACGTAAGGGCAGTTTTCTTACATGCTGCTACAGCTCAAGACAATTTTTTGAGAAATGCAAGCAGAAAAGGAGTCCTCTTTGGGCAGTGCCTGTAGAAAAGCCAAATGAGATAAGAGACTTTCTATGTCCTTGATAATATGTAGGAGGTATTATGAAAACCAAAACATTATGTTACTATGCTTGACCTTCCAGTTAGGCACCAGGCTTGACCCCAAATGTTTTTTAGACACTTCCCCAAGGCCTCATTCTTTGAACCTCAACAGGTAAAAGTAGCCATGTACTACTTTTAGGTTATGTACATAAAGATAGTTGCAAAGGTGGTTTGGATAGCAGCTGTATATTAGGAGTGTTCGATCTCTCAGGGTGACAGCTGTGGCGGGGTTGCTGGTTGTGGAATGGATGTGTTTGGATGTTTGTCATGTGGTCTCATTACCCTCGGCAGCCCTGAGCCCAGGTAACATTGGACTGGTGTGAACCCTGCTGCACAGACTTTCCAATCTGGCAGCTGTTTGGACATTTCTCATTTTCAGTTGACAGATTCGATGCTGTCCCACAGCAATGAATTCTAGAACTACACTGATGCCACCAAAGATCTGGAAAATTTTTAGTGTCCCCAAAGGACCTGTGCGGTTTTTGGAAGAGGGGAAAAAAAGGGTTATTAAAAGAAGATTATCACACAAAAAGTGCAGTAGACACGAGGGATTTCTTCAGTTCTTTGTTTATTCCTGTTATTTGGAATCCAGGGAGATGGTGGTTTGCCATAGTGAGTTGAGTTTTCTGAACATGGTCTTGATTTTTAATTGATGCCTTTCCTTCAAAGGGTTCCATTTTTGTCAAGTTTTAAGTGTAAGCCTAAGGTTGGATTTTTGTGGATTTCCTTATTAAAGTAATGAGGAAGAAATAAAATATATTGATATTTATATGTACACAAATGCACATACTTCTTCAAAAACAACTTTCCTTCAAGTCATCTATTCCTATTCCATCTATTTCCTTCAAAACATCTTCAAGTCAAACTATTTTTCCTGTATTCCAAACATAAAGGAGAAATTTGTTCAAAACAGAACCAACTGTCCTTCTCACTGATTCTCCCTCTTTATTTCCCATCTGTCCTCCCAAGGACCTTTACTGAGTGTTTTTCTTTGCGTCTATCTTGTTCACAGTTGCATACATAGAAAGTAGGATATCATCTGGTATAGTCTCTGCCCTCACTGAGTTTACAGTTTGGGAATTGGGATGAGGGAGGGGGAGATAGGCATTTAATAAATTATTTAAGAAATGATTACGTTTTCATAAATACTATGAAAAAATACAAGATGCTGTGAGAGCTCTTTACAGAGGGTCAGGAAAGCTTCCCTGAGAAGGTGCCATTTAAGCTGAGACCTGAGGGACGATGAGGGGTTGGCTGAGTGACCCCGAATAGGGCCCCAGCATTCCATGCAGATATCAACAAGCAGCATGTGCAAAGGCTCTGGGGCAGGAAGCACAGAGCATTTGAGCAAACAAAAGAAGGCCAATATGTTAGGGGAGACATTTGCAGGGGTCAGACCTATGCAGGCCTCTGTAAGCCAAAGCCAAATCTGTGTACTTAATTCTAAAAGCAGTAGGAAGCCATGGGAACGTTTATGCAATGGTTTGTGTTCTTAAAAGCACGTTCTAATGTTGAAGCTAATTGAAGAGAGTCAAGAGTGAGGAGTGGGAAGACTGGCCAGGAGGCCATTATAGCTGAGTCATGAAATCATGGTGGTTTGAAAGGGTAGTGAGGTGGGAGAGTAAAGAATATATTGGAGAAATGTCCAGCAGGTAAAATTCATGACTGAGGGAGAAGGAGGTGTCAGAATGACTCCAGCATTTCTTCTTTGAACGTACAGAAATGCCATTTTCTATGATGGGGAACCTGGAGACGGTTGGAGGTGGGGAAGAAGGCCAGTTTGGTTCTGCGCTTGTGGAGCTGAAGCTGCTTTGTCACCCCGGTGGAGCTGTCGAGAAGGCAGGTGATGTGTGAGACTGTGCTTGGAACACAGATCTGTCCCAGAAAGATGCATTTTGGAAATTTCACCATTTGCTAGAACAAGTTTTTCTTGACTCTGAATGTCCCTTACCTAAAGAACATTACCACTTCAGCTGCAATGCAGGATTCACAAAAGTGCCAAACACTTGTTCCACCAGCTTGGACTTTGAATAATAGGTGTCTGAAACCCCTTCAAAGTGGACGAGAGAGAGAGAGAGAGAGAGGGTGAAAGAGACCCTGACACATACAATTAACCATCACCATCGGACACTAGAGTCTACAGAGCTGGGGCAGCAGGCAGTGGTCACGAGGCACCGTGGTACCAGGGCTTGTCATGAGCTAGGGAGAGGATGAAGACAGCCCATCTGAAGTCTCATCTAGAGAATGATCCACAGGTTTCAAAAGTCAATGGAGAGCCAGGTAAGCAAGCTCCACGGAAAGAGAAGAATGATACCAGAGATGAGCAGGGAAAAGCCCTGAGTCAAGTATTCAGAGAGGCTGGTAGGGCAAATTAATAGTCAAGTATTCAGAGAGGCTGGTAGGGCAAATTAATAGCCTGTGAAATGCCCAGGATACGGGTCATAAATACATGATGCTGGGAGGGTAGCAGGTCCATGCCTCCTAAAAACTCTCCCGGGAGGAAAAAATTTTAACTGTTGCAACTCTAATAGATTTTCAAAATGATCTGAAACCGCTACATAAATTGTGAAATGTAGTGCCTAGTTCTATTTGTATTGCCACAGTGTAAAAAGCATACTCCTCCCAGCCATCAAAATAGCAAAGCAAAGGAGAAAAGGAAGGGTTTTGTTTGGACATTGGAAAGGGTCTTTCACTGGCTGACTCTATCCTTTTACTCTCTCTCTCCCCTCCCCACCCCCCTGATCCTTCTCCCTACATAAGCCCCTCCCCCAACCTCCCTCTTCACTCCTTCTGCCATGTGAGTTAACATTTCTGGGAGATTCTGGAATAATTAGGTGGAGTCATAAGAGACAGAAATAGCTGTGTTGTGGTGCAAAGTGAGAAATCACGGTTAAAGACCGTGACGTGTGTGATGGTGGAGGGCACTGTTAGTCTCGGTACATACTGAGGCAGGCTTCTGCTTCCCCTGCCTCTCCCCCAAGAACTTCTTATTTGTTTATTTAGAGAAGGTGGGTGCCTGGGTGAGAGAAGGTGAGTGTACTTCACTGTAAAGCGTGTTCATATTGACTCGGTGCATAAATTCATTTTTCTTTCTTTTTTTCAGTTACAAAATTATGAGACCCCGGTTAGATTCTCAAAGCTGTGTTTTCCTGGCCATGTTGTCTTGGGTGAGTCACTTAGTCTTCCTGATTCTCGGTTTACTGAAAATCTGAGATGACAGTGGTAATCCCTGTCCTACCTTCATGACAACTTTTAAAAATTGAGGATTAAATGAAATGACACATGTAAATTCTTTATAAAGTAATTAGTTATTGTTATTCCCCTTGACATGAATTTGAATTCAGTTGCATATACAATAGAACTATAGAAATATGGGTTAAAAAAACGTAAGAAAGCAATGCAATGAACACTAAGGAGGGCAACTGCATATAGCAGAATCTGAGGCCAAAGAGAGTTCTTATCAGCACTGAGTGTTGAACTTCCTAGCAAACGAGGCATAAAGGGAAATAAGCTAGTAACGATGCTTATCTAGCAGGAGTCATCAAATTTTTACCAGAAATTACAGCTGGTAATTGTATGCCCTGCTTCTAGCTTAGGGTAGGCTCAAAATATTTGCTGAATTGAACAAATTCAAATAAGACCTTGCCTTTAGCCTAGCGGGAAGGAGTTTGTCATGTGTATCCTCGTATATTAAGGGACCACATACAACACAAGGGGCCAGTTTCCAAAAGCTGCTTTAGCAGTGGTACAGAAATTGTATTCTTAGGACCATCTCTTTTATTGACTCCCATTGTTTGGTCAGTTAATCATTTCTGGGGCACTGTTTGCTACGGACACTGCACCGGTTCTCTGCAGAGGGAAAGGAGAGCGGTAAGGACCCAGACTTTCAAGTTCTAGAATGTAACCCAGAAAAATACTCCCTGTGGGCACAAAAAGATACGCACAAAAAAGTTTACAGTGGTATTGTTTGTATAACAAGGAAAATGGATACAATGCAGAAGTCCTTCCGTAGAAGAGTAGGTAAGTAAACTATAGGACCTCCCAAAGATGGAGTACTGTGCAACTGTTAAAATGAGTAAGGCAGAGCCACGTACTTCATGAGGGAAGTGTGCTCCTGTCTTATGCTACTTAGTGGTAAAAGCAGTTTGCAAAACAGCATGTAGGTGATGGTTTCATCTTCAGGAAAAACTATAATTATTAATAATTTATATTTTTTGATACACAAATTGTTGACAAAATACGCACCAAACTGGCAGTGGTTATCTTGTGACAGAAAGATTCTGGGGGAAGTTTCATTGCCTACACTCTGTATCTCTCTGAGATGTGAATTTTATATTGCCTTGTATTACATGTGTTATCAGAAGGAGCAATAAAGATACTAAGTACTGTGCAGGGAGCTGTGGATAACATGTATAAGTTACTGTCCCCACCCTTGTAAAGGTCAAAGTCCAGTAGGGGAGAAAGCCACTGAAGGAATGATGCCGTCATGTGAGCCCTGCAGTGATAGAACTGTGTCTAGGGGGCACAGGTGCCATGGGAAGGGGCGGGGTGGGGGAAAGGGTGATTGGAAGGGCATTGCAGGGAAGTTGATCCTGAGCATGGTCTGGAAAAACACCCAGCGTGACCATGACCAGGAAGCTACATCAACAAGCACCCAGTGAGGAGTCAAAATGGTCACCAGCATGTTGGTAGCTCAGGAGGTATCTCCGTCCCTGGGACATTCTGACTCATGAAATGCCACAGGAGGCCAGACGATGGAGGGGACACTTTAAAGACACATGTTCTAAGGGAGTCACAGAGGGTCAACTCCAGTTTTCTACAGGCCAGTCACATGGTTCTGCGCATTCCCCCGTTTGAAAGAACTTGGCATTAAATCAGAGCTTAGTTGGTGATCTAAGGATGAATTTCGATAATCCTAATTAATCCCTAAGCTTCCTGCATCACATTGTTCTTAAATCTTGACTTTATAGTCCACAGGTAAGACCCAAGGGTCATCAGAGCGTATATTTATTCTGAGATGAAATCACCAAGATACTTTGATTGACAGCAGGGTGAAGGACAGGGCCTCAAGTTTCTTACTGACAGAAAGAACATGTTTTCCCAATGTTTTCACATTTGTTTATCCCATGAAGAGCTTTGGCGGACACATTGGTGACCTGCCTGTTTTCTCTGGTCTTTAGTGTTGGTCTTCCTGGCACTGCATTCCCCCCAGAAAGCTGCTTGTTAGACTTTGGCATCCTGACTTGGGAGGTGGTTAGGAAACACAGTTTGGGATGGAGTGAGTCCAATGTGAGCTGTCTCTCTCCAACCCTATTCTCGTGCAGAAGAACTAGAGATGGAAAAGGAGAGAGAGAAATGGGAAAGGTGGGCCGACTGAGTCAAGGACTGCTCGCCAAAAGGAGCTGTTCTAACCAGAGCCTTACATCCCGGCTGATTGGGGATCTTTATTTCCTCCCAGTTTTGCTTCCACTGGCTGACCCCATACACAGGCTCTTGGACGCCATTTGATCCGTAAAGTGTGTGTTGGACGGTGCTCATATCTCTCTTGGTAACCTATATACATGCCTTCTAGAGGCATGTATATAACTTTCTGTCCCCCAGTAAATTTATTAATGCGTATAACATACATTTAGAAAGGTACACAAATCATAAATGTATCACGTGATGAAAATTCACAAACTGAACATACCTGTCAAATCAGCTCCAGATCAAAACACAGAATATTATCAGCACCTTGGATGCCACCCGCCCTCCTGACACAGATTACCCACAACCCTGCCTTATAATGCCTTAGATCAGTTTTACCCGTTTTTGAACTTCAAATTATACTTTTGTGTGTTTCTGATTTATTTGGTTCAACATCATGCAATTGTATTTTTATGAATACTCACCTTACTCTTGATGGACATCCTGGTTATTTGAATTTTCGGGTATTACTATGGTACGATGAACATTCTTGTACATGTGTTTAGGTGAACGTATGTACCCATATCTGCTGGGTATGTTCTTGGGAGTAAAGTTGCTGGGTTGTAGGAATGCATATGTTCAATTTTAGCAGCTACTGCTAAATGGTTGTTCAACATAGTTGTACTAATTTGTACTTTTACCAGCAGCAGTGTGTAAGAGTCTCAGTTGATTTACATCCTTTCCCACACTTGGCATGGTTTGCCTTTTTCATTGTAACCATTCTGGTGGGGGCATGGTGGTATCTGTAGCTTTTTAATCTTGCTTTTCCCTGATGACTAACTGAAACCAATCCCCTTTTCATCTACGTTAGCTAATTTAGATATTCTCTTTTGTGAAGCACCTGTTCAAGTCTTTGGCCTATTTTATTGGGCTGTCTTTTACTTAATGATTACAGGATTTCTTTATATATTTTGGATGAGTCTTTTGTTAGATAAGTGTATTGCAAATACATATATCTGTGGCTTTAAAAAAAATCTCTTAACGATGTCTTTTGATGAAAAGTTCTCAATTGCAATGTAGCGTAATTTATCAATCTTTTCCTTTATGGCTAGTGCCTATTTAAAAAAATATATTCTAAAATATTTATTTATTTATTTTTGGCTGCATCTGGGCTTAGTTGTGGCACACGGGATCTTTCGTTGTGGCATGTGGGCTCTTCACTGCAGTGCACAGGCTTCTGTCTAGTTGTGGCTTGCAGGCTCATTAGTTGTGGCACGTGGGCCTAGTTGCCACACAGCATGTGGGATCTTAGTTCCCTGACCAGGGATCAAACCAACGTCCCCTGCATTGCAAGACAGATTCTTAACCACTGGACCACCAGGAAGTCCCCTGGCTAGTGCTTTTTGTGATACTGGTTAAGACATCTTTGTCTAGTCTAATGTAATAAAAATACTCTCTGTGTTTTCGTATAAAAATCTTATGTTTTTCCCTTCGGCATTTAGGCCAACTGTTCATCTGAAACTGATGTTTGTGAGTGGTGTGTGGTAGGGGTCATGTTTCCCCATATGGATATCCAATTGAATTAGCGCCCGTAATTTAAAAGAGTGGCCTTTCCTACTGTGCTGCGTATTCACTTTTTGTTATAGCCCAGATGACTGCATCTTTGTGTGTTTATGTCCCTAGACTGTCTTCTGTGTCTTTGGTCAGTTTGTCTGTTCTTATGCCAATACCACCACACTGTCCTAATTACCGAAGGTTTGACTTCAGGTAATGTAAGTCCTTTGTTGTTATTCTTCAAGGTTTTTTCTTTGCACATTTCCATATAGATTTAGAATCCCTTGTCAATTTCCAAAGGAAAACCTGCTGGAATTTTGAGTGAGATTACTCACAACTGGTAGATTAATTTGGAATTTGACATCTTTTCGACATTGGCTCTTCCAGTTCACCAACATGATATAGCCCTCCATTTATTTGAGTTTTCTTTACCTATTTCATAATGTGTTGTAGTGTTCAATGTAGAGATCTTCTTTTAATTTGTTTCATTTTTCATTGTATTTTCTCTTTTATTGGTCAGTTGTCCTAGGAGTTTATCCGTTTTATTAATCTTTCAAAGTTGAACTTTTGGATTTGCTGATTGAAGCCATATTTTTCCCCCTTTTTCCTTTTGCAGTAATTCTAGATTTACAAGAAGAATTGTGAAGATAGTACAGAGAGATCTCACATATTTTCCCCTCAGTTTCCTCTAATGTTAACTTGTTATATAACCATGGTACGTTTTTTACAACTAAAAAATTATTGTTGGCACAATACTGTTAACTATATTGTAGACATTTTTTCATATCCCCCAAGTTTTTCCGCAAGTATCCTTTTTTCCCCCCTGTTCCTGGATCCAATCCAAGATACCACCTTACATTTATTTCTCATGTCTTTCTAGTCTCCTCCAGCCTTTGACAGTTTTTTTGGGTTTTCCTTGTCTTTCGTGACCTTGATACTTTGGATGAATGCTGGTGAGGTATTTTGTAGAGTGTCTCTCAATTTGGTTTTGTCTGCTATTTTCTCATAATTAGACTAAGGTTATAGATTTTGGGGAAAGATACCTCAGAAATGATAACTCATTACATCAGATTGTGGGTTACATGATGTCAGTATGACAAAACGCTGGTGTTATTAACTTTGATCACTTCGTGAAGGTAGTGTCTGCCAGGTTTCTACACTGTAAAATTGCTATTTTTCCCTTTCCATACTTTGTCCATTAGAAGTGAGCCACTAAGTCCAGCTGTCACTCAAGGTGAGGGAAAGTAAACTCCACCTTCTTAAGGGAGAAGTGTCAAAGAATTTGTGGACGTGTTAAGATTTCCACAGTAGTTAACAAAGATTTTAGGAGACATACTTTGAGGCTATGCAAATATCCTGTTTCTCCTTAAAATTTCACCCATTAATTTTAACACTCATTAAAGGATATTGTCTGCAGCAACTATGACTGTAGTGTTCTAATAGTGTTTTTCTGTTTCTCTCATTCCTTATGTTTTTTTACATTGGAATTTTTCTGTAGTACACGATTGTTAACTATAGGTACAATGTTGTCCAGCAGTTCTCTAGAACTGAGTCATCTTGCTTGACCGAAACATTTTGCCCAATGACTAGACCTCTCCCCGTTTCCTCCTCCCCAGCTCCTGGCAGCTACCATTTCACTTTTTGATTCTATGAAATCTAACTATTTTGCATACCTCATGTAAGTGGAATTGTGCAGTATTTGTCTTTCTATAACTGGTTTATGTCTCTCTCTCTTTTTTTTTAAAGCAGTTTCTTACTTTATAGAACTGTGAGATGCTTCAGGCCCTTTATTGGGAAATGGTATTTAGAAACCAAGATCTGGGTATTAGCTGTGCTCATTGCCACTGGGATGTCATTGATTCTAGGCTTTCTGAGTGGACAGAGCTAGGAAATGATATATACAGCATACACATACACAGATCTATGGATCTTACTCTTCCATATCTACATTTATTTCTGTGTTCATTTGTATATGTGTTTGAAAAAATCAAGAGTTTCTACTGATATCTCTGACTCAAATCCAGCAGGGCTCATTTTAGACACCCCCCCACCCCCCCACTTGTGGTTTATCTTCTTTCTCTCATAGTGAAAAACATGGTTCTCATTATGTTCAATGTATTTATTTATTGTTCAGTCCTAGTATATAAGTAGTTTTAGACTTGTTAACCTATGCCCCTGTGAGACAAATTTACCAACTATAATACTCTGCCTTTATGTCTTTAGCATTACAGTATCTAGATAAAACCCTGTTTTTCTAGAGGTTGTGTCATAAATCAGCTTCATTTGTCACATGTGTAAAGTTTAATCAGGAAAAACTTGTGATCTTGGTGGAGCAGATTATGAATCCAATAATATATTGGAAAGGAGGTTAGGCAAGGCCTCTACTTTTCTCAAGATTCTGACCAGCTGGAAATAGACACAAGTTGCCAAATAGGAATTGGGTCTAGTATCACATTCGATACTGATGAAGATGCATTGCAGAATACAGTGGGACAGCTTCCTCTCAAGGGGAAGTCACAGCTGTTCTGAGGCAGAGGTAGAAAACAGTGGATCTGACTTGCAGTGGGATAGGATGAGTGGAAGGTGGGGAGAAGCCTGTCTAGGTGAGGAAGAATTCAGACTTTGCTTAGAGAGTAAGAGAATAGAAGGAGAGGGACAGGCAGAGAAGGAGGTCAGTTCTACTTTGAAGTGCTGGTGGGTTACAAGGACTAATTGTATGTCAGGCTCTCCAGGAGGTGAAAGGGTGTAGTGTAGTGAGCAGAAGCAGGTGTATTCATTCCAGGACTGGAGTCATCTGGAGTAGAGTGGGGATCTCTTAAGTGGCAAACCTGGGTAGGAGGTGTTCCCTCTCTGAGTTACTTTACCTGATCAACAGACTTTAGGGAAGACAGTTCTGTCTTTCCTTGGAGAGCAAGGCACTGAAATTCTTCTGAAATAAACACAGAAGTGGTAATTTTAAAAATAAGGTTTTGATTTTCTGATTATATCTTGTGCTCATTAAAAATATTTAGAAAATATAAAATTAAACAACTATAAATGTCCAAGAAAAAGAAATGTTAACATTTTGGGGTATTTTCTGTTTTTATTTTTCCTCATTTATTATTTTTTTCAAAGAACTGGCTTTTGGTTTCATAGATTTTTCTCTTTTTGTCAGCTCTGTTTCATTAATTTTTGTTCTTGATCTCATTTCTTCTACTTATTTTGGACTTAACTTTTGGTTTTTTTTTCTAGCTTTTAATATGGAAATTTAGACCTTTTATTTTAGATTGTTTTTCTTTTCTTGAATATATCTTTAAATTTCCCTCTAAGGACTGCTTTGCTGTATTGCACAGATTTTGATACATTGGTTTTTCTTTTCATCCTGTTGAAAATATTTTCTAGTTTCCTTGGTAATTTCTTCTTTGGCCCAGGGGTTATTTACAAGTCCATTTACTTAATTTCTAAATAATTGAAGATTTTCCAAATTTTCTCTTGTTTATTACTAACTTAACTTCAATGTGGTCAGAAAAGCTACTCTGCATGTTTCAGTCCTTTTAAACTTACTGAAATTTATTTTATGGCCCAGAAGATTACTTATCTCAGTGAAATTTCCATGAGCACTTGGGAACAAAGTGTATTTTATTGTTCTTGGGTGTAGTGTCTATAGTCAATTAGGTTAAGTTGTTGCAAAGTGTTCAAATCTTTTATATACTTTACTGATTTTTTTGCTACTTTAATTAATGAGAGGACTATTAATATCTCTAACTATAATTTTAGATTTGTCTGTTTTTCCTTTTAGTTTGTTAAGTTATTTGAAGCTTTGTGTAATTTGAAGTTTTCTTATTTAGTACGTAGGCATTTAGGATTATGTCTTCTTGATTAAAGACATAATTCTTGAATTTGAGGAAAGCAGATTGCCCTTCATAATGTGGGTGAACCTCATCCAATCAATTGAAAGTCTTAATAGAACAAAGACTGACCTCCTTCTCTCCTGTGAGAAGGAATTCTCAAAGGAGATGGCCTTAAACTTGAACTGCAACATTGACTCTTCCTTGGGTCTCTAGGCTGCCAGCACATTTTGCAGATCTTGGACTTCCCAGCCTCCATAATAATGCAAGGCAGTTCCTTAAAATCAATCCCTATCTATCTCAAATTGGTTCTGTTTCTCTGTAGAATTCTGATACAATTACATTCAGTAAATTTTTCCCTTTTGATATATTTTTCATGTCTAGAGTTTCCCTTTAGTTCTCTCTCTTTTTTTTTTTTTTTTTTTTGTGGTATGGGGACCTCTCACTGTTGTGGCCTTTCCCGTTGCAGAGCACAGGCTCCGGACACGCAGGCTCAGTGGCCATGGCTCATGGGCCCAGCCACCCCGCGGCATGTGGGATCTTCCCGGACCGGGGCACGAACCCGTGTCCCCTGCATCGGCAGGCGGACTCTCAACCACTGCACCACCAGGGAAGCCCTGGTTCTCTTTTTTATGTTTTTAATATCTGCACTTATTATGCTAATGTTATTCTTTATTCTTGAGCATGTTTCTAATAGATGTTTAAAAAATCTTACCTGCTATTTCCATCACTTCTGGATCTGTTTCATTTGATTGATTTTTCTCCAGTTGAGTCACATGGCTTTTCCTTTTGTGCATGCTCCCCTATGTCTCTTCCTTTTCTTATGAAGACCCTAGTCATATTGGATTAGGGCTTATGACCTCATTTAAGCTTAACTACCTCTTAAAAGGCTCTATCTCTAAATACAGTCACATTGAGAGGGCTAAAGGCTTCAGCATATGAATTTTGGGGGGGATACAATTCAGTCCATAACATTGTTGTTTCGTTTTGTTTTCCCTTAATGAGTGTCATTTAATGAGGCTTTGTTCTGGCAGGGAGTTATGTTGCTTGGGGAACAGCCTAATTCTTTCAGGGCTTGTTTTCAGTTTTGTTAGGGCAGTTCCATAGAAGCCTTTACTCTAGATCTGGTTAGCCCCACTGCTAGGGCATGGTCCTTCTGAGTGGTGATCAATGATGAGTCACTACCCTGGCTGGTCAGAATGTAAGTTTCTTTCAGTCCTTTCAGCTGTCAGTGTTCAGCTTACAAATCCCTGGCTATTATATTCCTGGCTCTGGAGTTTCACCCTATTAATGCACACCTTAATACTGGGCAGCAAAGTGAAGGGGGCTCGGAGGAGTTTTCTGAAACTCTCTCTGCCTAGCTCTCTCCTCTCTAGAATTTTGCCTCTACAAAGTCCAGCTGTCCCAGCCCACTCAAATTCAGATGTCTGTATCCTCAGTCCATCAAGATTGTCCACCTGCTTGGGACTCTCCTCCCTTTCTGTGGTCTATAAAGTTCCTCTGGTCAAGAGCTAGGGCAAAAACAGGGCTGATCTTGTTTTCCTTTTTTCAGAGATCATAGCCCTGCAATGACTGTCGCTCAATATTTGGAAACCATTGTTTGTATATTTTTCCAACTACCTAGTTGCTTACAGTAAAAGGAGATATGTATTCCCAGTTACTCTATCAAGGCATATTTGTTTATTCCCACATATTTAAGACCTATGAAAGAAACAGAAAAAATTTTTTTTAAAGAAAAAACCTTATGGTGTCTAGATGTTGTATCTCTTTGTTTCAGTTATTTTGTCTCAAAACCATTTCCCTCATCATTAAAAACTCCTTAGGATACTGTGTTAATAGGAGGCTGTATGTTTGGACTGAAGAATAAGGCCAGGGACTTGGCCTCAGTCCTGATGAGGCATTGGCACACGGAGAGAGGGGCCACTGGGCTGTGGAAGGTAGGACACTGGGGCCCTGGGGCTCCATGAGGACAAACGTCTTGTCCTCCCTTATAGCTGCACTTTTATCCATTCTCTCCAATCATATCCTGACTTTTCATCTTACCAAATAAATACCTCTGGTTTTAGATAAGTATCTTGCTGTCCAGGCAGCTGGATGTAAACTGGAAAAGCATGGCCTTTAGATGGCAGACATATTTAGCCTTGAGGCTCTCAGCTTCTTTACTCAATAATAAAGTGCTCTTGGGAAAGCCGTGGTACCTCTGCAGAGCCTCTGCTCACCTGTAAGACAGGGAATGAGGATAATGACCTCACTGGGCTATTATCAGGTCTAATTGAGATAATATCCTCAAGAGCACTGGGTATCATGTCTGATACAGGATAGGTTTTCTCTAGCTGCCTATAGGGTTTCTTTATAAAATTGGATGTAAAGCTGTGAGCTGGGTGTGTTCAGGCCTAAGGTGAGCTGCAGGGGACTTGAGGACCTGAACGACTCTCTGTATCATTTCTTGCCTCTCTTTGTTCACGGACCAGAAAATAAAACCAGGCAGATGATCTCTACCAAGGTTATCATCAAATTCATGGCTGTGAGAGTCTAGCCAGGTGAGGCTTATCTTTATCTGACAGTTTTCAGAACTGGCTGCCCAGGCAGCAGTTTCGGTCCCTCACACAGCCTGGGACGCCAGTTGTCCTGCCTTTCATAGTGGCTGCCAGCAGCTATGCCCAGGACAGGCTGTGGTGGCTGCTACACATATGAGAATAATAGGGATCATTACAGAACAGTCTGCGTTTGGGTTATAGGCGATTAGGGGCTAGACCTTTACAAAAGACTTTTCATTCACCCAAAACAAGAAACTCAGATTTCATCTATTGTTCTTCTTCTTCTTTGCCTTGTCTTTTAGCTAGTTTCTTCCCTTTCATCATTGCTGCTGCTCTAATACGTGTGTGTCTTTTGTTTCTTCCTCTTGGAATGCCCACGTCTCCATCCTTGTCTGGCTGCCCTGATTCATCCTTCAGAACATGGCCCCTGATTGGCTCACATTTCCCTCCTTGACACTTGCTCTCATCCTGGCTCTTACTGTACTACTTGGTCATTCCCTGTTTGCTCATACATATTTTCTGGCACCTGGCAGGCATGTTTTTGAATAGCTGAGGAAATAGGGAGGGAAGATGGTTAATCAGTTAATCTGATAAGTAAAATGAATAGAGGTCGGAGGGATGACACAACTTGTTTTGTACCCACCACCATCTAGGAGGGAATTGTCAAAGAAGAGAGTTCCTTCACATTATAGGAAAGTCACATGTGAGATGGTCACAGATGTGTGGCAGCATGAGAAGATTCTGAAGGTTCTCCAGAATCTGCTTGAGGCCTGTCCAAGTACTCCTTGCTTGCTTGTTCCTTCATCCACTCATTCAATATTTATTAATGTATATGTATGTCAGGCACAGTTCTAGATGCTGGAAAATCACTGGTGAACAAAACCAAAAATTCCTGTTTTCCTGGAGCTTATACTTTAGTCAGGGGCAAATGATAATGAAAGAAGAGCTCTAATAAGCGAGGTGGCAATAAGTCCAGTGAAGAAGAATAAGGCTTCATTAGGGAGGGGGGGATGGGAGGAGCTACTTTAGCTGGAATGACCAGGGAAACTTTCTTTGAGGACATTTGAATAGAGACCTGGATGAAGTGAGGAGTCAGGCATTCATATTCTGGGGAAAACAGTGTTCTAGGTAGAAGGAGGAGGAATGAGAAGGCCCTGGGGTGGGACCAGGCTTGAGAGCAGTTCATCATCATATTTTTCTCAATGGTAAGATGAGCACCGAACTTTCATTTTGTATTTTATCCTTTTGCATTATAGCTCTCACAAGATAAACCAAATAATGTCGTAGGTCCGCTTCACTATATACAGTGGGTATATTCCGGGAAAAGTGAGCCTATCTATGTGACATTTTGTAATTAAATTCCATTCTAAAGGCAAACAAGGACCTTGTCCTTTTAAGGGATCCCATGGCTAATTCTTTCAATAGGGTGAATAATCATCCTTAGACGATCCCTTAGGTTCTTCTCATTTTAAAAATCCTATGGTTTTTTGTCTCTACCGAGGCTGAACTTTCATATATTTTCATGAAGGTGGAGAAAACACAGCACGAAGTACATATAAGTGGCAGCCAGCGGTTAGTCAGGTAAAATTTCATTGGAAGAGACTGAAGGGTTTTTTTCCCTGAAATGTAAGGCTTATCAATCTCTACCTTCCTTCCCCTGTTATGCAAAGGTGGCAAATTTGGGCATAAAGGAAGTAGAGATTAGAAGTCAGAGGACTGGGAAAAAAGGCTGTAAAGTAGCTGTTTCCTAAATCTCTATTTAAAAGAGCAAAAGCCCACATTTCTTCTCTTAAGGGAAGTAACTCCTTTGGAATTTCAGTTCGTGTGGTCTGTGTTATGATAAGAGCAAGTAAGGACGGTCCAGTTCTGAATTTTCTTCAGTTTCCCAGTATCATCTTGATTATTGTAAACAAACAAATGAGGCATAAATGAATCATGCAGAGAGTGTGTGTGTGTGTGTGTGCATGTATGTGTGTGTGTGGAGGAGGGGTTGACAAATGAATTTTTTACAAGTCTCCGTGTAAAGGTCCGGGTTGGGCATGGTGACTACACTTAAGAGGGCAGGGATGACATTGGCAATGTGGCTCATACTGGAGATGCTTTTGGTGAATGGATGGTTTGCTTGGGTACCCAACTCGTATGTCATGTGACAGCCTCACATGCTTTTTAAACTATTCATTTAAAATGATTCATTAGCTACTAAAGCAAAAAGGGGAAAAGAAAAGAGATCAATTACGTATTATTCACAAACAGTAATTTTCTGGCTTGAACAAGGAGCCAGTCCTCAACAAAGCGAGTGCAGAAGGTTCATCCTCCAGCCATTCAAGGGTCTTCCCGAGCCACCGTCACCCGCCCAGCTCATTGGTGCTGCGTGGACTTCATTTGCAGCCTACTTTACTTGACTGTGGATGGGAGGGAAGACTCTTTTCTTTTGTCCTCCTCTTTTTACCATTAGTGAGTCAGTAGGAATGCTGGTTCTGAAGACAGTTTCCTATGCTGTGTACGTTTCCCACCTCTTTACAAAGGGAGCAGTTTCGTCATGATTTTGTTGTGGTTTCTAAACCTTGAGAAGTATAGGCAGTTCCACACTCGGCCCCAAAAGTGAACAGAGACGTCTAATGCTGAGGGTAACTCCCACCAGCAGAGCCGTTTGTTTGGTATCTATAAAGTGCCTCACCGCAGTCCTATAGGTATCATCTTCATCTCTGCTCTCAGTGTGACAAGGGAACAAAAGAAGGTCTGTCTGAAATTACCTTTGGGTGAAGTTCTTAGCCTCGCCCTCCTCCTAAAACATCTTCCGAGCTCTCTCTCTCTTTCGAGTTGACATAGCTCTTGTCTGGCCCACTGGTCTGTTGCTCTTCCAATCCAAATGTTGGGTGGAATTTTTCCATGTTTGTGATATCTTTAGATGGTAAAGGCCACTTACTCATTTAGCCAAAAATAGATATCTATGGCTGCTCTGGGCCAAGCACTGCTCCCGTGTCCGGCTGTGTGGATTCCCATGGTCATGGCAGTGCTGCTTATTAATCTAGGGTCCACTTACCTCTGGCAATTTCATAGATGGACACTGTACCTCCAACAGTGCCTGATTCATTGCTCATGTGCTAGTGCTGGTGGGAACACAGAGGCTTTTAGGTCCAGTGGGCTTGCAATGAATGTTGATATTGATAAGGCAGGTGGCGATGGGATGGTTGTCAGAGATCAGAGAAAGACATTAAGGTCACTTAGTGCACTTTTATTCATTCCTCTCATATCCTCAAGGTCAACATCTCTCTCTCTCCCCCTGCTCCTCTCTTTCTCTCAAACCATATTGGATGGTTTGGCAGAGAACTCCCTCGCATTTTGAGCTCTGACAAAGAACTTTTCTATCAGGGCTTTTTTAAAAAGCAAATTAAACAGAACCCAACAAAGTTTTTAAAAGTATTTTTTCTCAACATGTTATTATGGAACTAAAGGTTTTGTGAGAGATTAAAAGCAAAATAATCATGTATGGACCTCATTGTATTTTTATTTTTTTTGCGCGGAACGCGGGCCTCTCACTGTTGGGGCCTCTCCCATTGCGGAGCACAGGCTCCGGACGCGCAGGCTCAGCGGCCATGGCTCACGGGCCCAGCCGCTCCGCGGCATGTGGGATCTTCCCGGACCGGGGCACAAACTCGTGTCCCCTGCATCGGCAGGCGGACTCTCAACCACTGCGCCACCAGGGAAGCCCCTCATTGTATGTATTTGATCTAGTCCTGGAAGATTGCATGTAAACCAAAATTTTGTAACCCAAGTTATATTTTAAGTCCACCCCGAACAGTTGTTATTTAAAGAAATCCTGTAAAAAGAATAACCAGGAACCCCTGAAATTTAGAGCTCGTAGAGGCAGCAGGTGTTTTCTGTGAAGGAAGGTGGGAACATGACTCTTACAGCCATCTTGGTTTAGCCCCAGACTGGTATGTGGCATGAGAATCATGATTTTATTCTTAGGGAATTTGGGGAATCAGGAAAGAGACAATGGATCAAAAGTTATTCAGAGAATGGACAATGGCTTCATTTTTCTCCTGTGGGAAAAATTGACTCCCTGACCCTCCCTTCCCAGAAAGGATTCAGGGAAATGGCCGCAGTTCGTTCTGAAATGGCTGGAAGGAGAGCGGGGTATGGCTTGCTTTCACAATACCCAGTCACTGGACAGGGGATCATTTCTCAGGAGCCCCAGGATGCAACATTATAGGGAAAGGGGGGATTTCTACTCCTGCAGGGAAACATTCCTGAGGATGTAATTGTAATATTTTGTTTAGAAAAGAGGCAAGATCGTTTGTTTGAATATCTGGATTGGCTATAGGAACTTCATAATTTGCATTTGTTGGGGCATTTTGTGGGTTGTTATCTTGAAGAAACAAAGAAAAATTTGGTTTCAAACCCAACGTTCCACAAGGAAATGGAAATTTCACTGTTCCTTTCTGACATAAAAGGTCATCTTGTTGTTTATCTACAAAGCCAGGGGAAATTGGCTGTTGAGTATTTTGCGTTTGGAAAGACTGGCCCAAATTCAAAGAAGTCTGATGCTTTCTCCCCTCCCTGCCCTGTTTTTATTTAAAGATGCTGGACTCATGAATCACTGGGTGAAAGCTTGAAATACAGCTCCTTCTGTTTCAGAAGATGAGGGCTTTAGTGCAAAAGGAGGAACCCAAGGTCAAGGATGCCTTAGAATGCCTAAGAATGTAGACACTGAGAACATAGTTGCTATAAAGCTCCTGGTTTCTGGGTTACAGGATACACTGTACTCTCTTGTACTTGATGAAATCACTATAAAAATCTTTGACAAGATGGGGATCTCAGGCCCATCCTGAAATTTACTACAAAGCCTCAGAATAGTTACCCTTCAAGCAGGGTAGTGACATAATTGGCCAAATGCAGAATGAAAATGAGGGGTCCTTTGTTAAAAAAAAAAAAGTACAGTTAAAGGGGTTAAAACATCAACCTTTTCCTTTAAAAATACGTTATTACTTATAAAACGTAATGGTGTAATTGTGATATATCAGCAACAGCAATTATAAATAGTAAAAAATAGGTTTGTTGCCATAATTTTATATACTACAATAAAAAATAATACCTTATCAATGTGATATCTTGATTGACCATAAGATTTTTCTGGCTCTCTTTTCTGGAAATCCATTTGTCAGATTTATGAAAATTTATACTTTTAGCAATTTCATTTTCAGTTGATATAATTGAAAGCAGCATGAGTTGCTCTTTGCAAGTGCAAGATCACAGATAAGTTTTGATCATTTTAAATTTTAAAATGGATCTTTCTGCTGACGTAACTGTTACTGGGAGTTAAGCGTGTCTTATTGGCTATAATAGCATTAGGATAAATTTCTAAAAAATTATTTTGAAATATAGACCGGTACATCCAGAGCTGATGATTCTGGCCTAACAGGTTTTCTAAAAAGATTTAACTCTTCATACAAATTAGTTCTGTGTAAATTTGGATTTAATTTTAAATGTAAATTTTCAGAGTGTCATTTTAATGTTTTCTCTGACATTTCCTGTAACTTGTAAAGATTCCATAAGCAACTGAAAGTGGTCTCACAAGTCATATATATTTCCAAATGCTTGTTTAGGTCATCTATTGTCTTTCTTCATACAAGGATGAATTAATTTAAAAACTGTCCTTCTTTTAAAATTGGTTATTTTAAAGTTTCATATGAAAATGTTCTTTTCCGTGGAATGTGACCACCTTTAAATTCAATTTCTGTTTCGAAGCCTGTGGATACTTGCTTTGCAATGTTGCAGTTTTCAAAACTGGATTCTTTGAAGAATCCTAATAACTCGTGGATATGCTTTATTGCAATGTCCATGTGTACATTTTTATTTTGTGATAATTTACTGACAAAGTTTATTGCCTGAGCACCAGCAGTTCCCGTCCTGGTGCTCAGGACAGGGAGTTCATATTTATGCAGATGTCACAGAACTGGGCTCTGAGGACTGACAGGTGAGCAGGCCTCCTGCTTCCTGGACTGTTGCAGCCGCTCTTGCTGCTGTAACTGCCCTTGCCATCCCCACCTGGGCTCAGGTCCCAGCCCTGGCTTCCCCCACAGGGTCCCATGACATCCTGGATGCCCCTGGCCTATACTGCTGCCTGGTGTACATCCTCTCTGCTCGTATGTATCCTCCATTGTCACATCAGACTTCACTTACAAAACGCACATTCAGTGATAAAATTATTAAGAATTTCAAGACAGCAACCCTAGAGCATAAACCAAGTATGGGGTCCCTTCTGGGAGCGAGTCCCTCTGTGAGTGCACCGGTCACATACACGTGAAGCCTGCCCCTCCTGGACTAGAGAATGTGGCCAATTGAAGGAATGCAGCCTAGCTTAGTTTCTGGTGAATTATCTTCATATTCCAGGAAGATAGAACTCCAGGAATTTCTCCCTCATGTCCAGCCTCGGCCTCAACAAGGCCATTTTTTATTTTTTTATCCTTTCTGCAAACATTTTACCGTTCACATTTATCAAAGCCTTTCATTAGTTCACCCAGTGAACCAAGGTTCACCTGAGTACAGACTAGCACCTGTTTTCACATCTGGGGACACTGATTTCTTATATCCCTAGCCTTACTTAGAGACCATGAGGTTTCACAATTAGAAGGGGCTTTATACCTCTCCTAATCCAGTGGGTCACCAACCTGGTTCATCATCAGAGTCCCCCGCAGGATTGTAAAAATGTGATACTCCCTGTTCCTATCCCTAGAGATTCGGATTCAGGACATCCAGGACGAGGCTCAGACAGCTGCATTTTACCAAGTGTTAGCTGGGGATTCTGATGGGCAGCCTGGTTTGGGAATATCTGATGATTTTCCTGATTAGGAATTTGTTCAAGGCTCCGCAGTTTTATTCCCTTCTTTGTCCCTGACTCCAGGGCTCATCTCATTCTTCCTGTAATTTGTCTTGCTTTATCTGACTCAGCAGTACAAGCCCCTACTGCTGTGTTTTCCCATCTTCAGTCACATAGCTGTAAAACGGAAGAGGCCAGAGGCCACTCCCTCTGGACACTCCTTTTATGTTAAATCCTTTCTGTAGCTCTGTGAAGTCACTTTCAACCAATGTAACAAGGAAGGTACCAGGTTGCCAGGTCCTTGACAAGCTGGCACCAGTGAATGGAGAAGGATGTGTAAATGTGGGAGCACGTATGAGTGCGTGTGAGTGCTCCGGTGTGCGTGTGTGTGTGAGAGTGCATGCGTGAGCGGGCTCGGCGATGATAATGGTGGAGGAGATGAATCAGGGTGGACTTTAAGTGCTACGGTATTTCAGACGAGAAATACCAAACCCAATGAGGGATTTCATCGAGGCCTAAACCTCATGAATGGTTCAGAAGGGTCAGCAAGGACTAGCTTATCTAATTCACAAATATACCTTTTGAGGCATAAAAGAGGTAGTTTTAACAACTTGTACCACTTAAAATAGTCTCTGTTTCACTGCAATAATAACCCCCAAATCTTAGTGGCTGTAACAACTCACAGCACATGTCCGCTGCACATCTTTGGGGAACTTAGAACTTGTCTCTTCTTTTTGAGACTCAGGCTGATGGACTAACCTCTCCCCAACACTGCAGTTTTCCAGCAGAGGGAACATCCCACTCAGCAAAAAATGCCCTGGCCTGCAAATGACGCATCCTCTCTGCTCACAACTCTTTGGCCAGAGCTAGTCACGTGGGCCATAGAACAGAGACAATGAGATCATACAGAAATGAGAACTGTTGAGCACTCTACAAGTTCAGTTACTCTTTTGAGGTATTTTAAAGAAGGTACCGCTTTATCTAGCAGAGCGTAAGCATCTGACCTAAGGAGTGGGAGAGTCCAGAAATAGGCCATCTTAGAAGATTAGATGTATTCATGGATAATAGATCCCCACCATTGAAGGCTGGAGGAGCCGCTCTGGGAGGATCTGGCTGAGATGAAAATGTTTCATGTTGTTTTCTCTCATTGTATCAGAGATCCAGGTGGTAAAATGGGCTTTCTTCCTGGTTCATTTCCTGGGCATTTTTCTAATCCATGTTCTTCTCATGCCTCCATGTAGATCTTGATGGTGAAGATGGAGATTGGTGGGTATGATTATACATCACAGAGCTTAGAGGTGACTGACTGGGAGTTGTTTTTCTAGTTCTCCCATAATTCTATGTTGTCCTAGATCTTAATCTTACCCCTTAGCCACCTTGCCTCCTGTTTCAGTGTTTGATTCCCTATTATGTGATCGCTTTGGACAAAAAGTTCAAATTAAACGGGAGGTCCTCATTTTATCAGGACTTGGGACTTAGGGAGAACTTTGAAGGTATTACAAGTGGATGAGAAACTGTGGGTCCAAACACGGGACAGCCACGTATGATCAAAGTGTTTTATGTTTTTGAGTTTTAGAAGCTGTGGAAAGTAAAGGATAGATGTAAAATAACAACAACACAACTCCAGACATCCTAGAACTTGGAGAAGATATTCACCTTTTAGGAAAACAAGTCGATTTTTCATTGACATATTGTATCTGAAGAATTGCAACGTTGTCAAGAGTTCTTGCTTTGGAGTCCGACGTACATGGATTGAAGGCCCAGCTTCAATAGTCAGAGTTCTCCAGAGAAACAGATCCAAGAGTCCAGTAGGCTCGCTCTCGCTCTCTGTCTCTCACATCTCTCACATCTCTATCAGGCTTGGGACATCTCATGTATCTCATCTCATGTATGTATGGAGTTTTATTAGAAGGAGTTGACTCCCATAATTTTGGAGGCTGAGAAGTCTCAAGATCTGTAGTCAGCAAGCTAGAGAGCTAGGAGAGCCAATGATGTATTGACATGTTCTGGTCTGAAAGCCAATAGGATTGAGACCCAAGAAGAGCCAGTGTTTTCAGTCTGAGTCTAAAGGCTGGAAAAGACCAAATGTCCCAGGTCAATCTGTCAGGAAGGAGGAGTTTTCTCTTAGCCTTTTTCTTCTATCCAGGTCTTCAGTTGATAGGCTGAGGCCACCCACATTAGGGAGGACAACCTGCTTTACTCAGTCTACTGATTCAGATGTTACTCTCACATCCAGAAACTCCCTCACACATGCACACACACACCCAGATGATGTTTGGCCAGCTCTCAGGGCTTGACTGTGGTCCAGTCAAGTCGATACAGAAAATTAAAAACCACAGCAGCTCTTTTACTTAAGAGCTGTGTGAACTTGAGCAAGTTACCTAGCATTTTTTGCTTCATTTTCCTGCTCTGTAAAGTGGGATAATTAAAGTGTTTGCTCATAGGCTTGTCTTGTGGTCTGAATGAGAATATATAACAGTCAGTGAAAATGTACTGAGTGCTTAGGGTATACCTGGCACTGTGCTACTGCTGCTGTTATCACCCCCATCATCATCCCCAAGAAGAAGCTGTTGATGATGGGTCTCCTCTCATCCAGGGTGAGTTGAGACAGGCAGGGTGAAGGGGGGGTCTGTGGAACAGTATAATTGTTCTCTGGTATCATAATTTCATGGTTGGTTGTCACATATGCTGCTGTAAACTTTTCATTTCCTTTTCTTCCTTTTGAATGTGAGTCTCTTTCGAGAACCATTTCAGTCTACATGTTTGTGATTTATTTACTGTGAACACATTGCTCAGTAACTAGGAAGGGCCATTTTAAAAAACGTGGACCTTCTGAGCCTCTTTAAGGGGTAGAGCAGAGAGCTTTCTGCAGGCAGCAAACTACTTTGCCCAGTGGTGACTGTTGGCCCAGAGGCTAATAATTCAGGAGGTTCAAGGGAGTTCCAAGCTAGGCCCCCCCACCCAAAAAAAGCCTTCTTCTCATCTTTATTTGCTGTTAAGTAAAGTGATATTTATATTTAAAATGCCTGACAAACTCCATCACTTCTTTTATATGTAGGTTGATCAAGGCATAATGTTTACATACAGCAAAATTCACTCTCGTAAAGTTTACAATTTGATGAGTTTTGACAAATGAATATGATCGTGCAGCCCCCAAAACAATAAAGATACATAACATTTTTATTACTTTGACAAAGTTCCTGTGGCCCTTTGCAATCAGTCCCCTCTGCACATTCCGAGCCCAGAAACCACAGATTTGTTTCTGTCCCTATTGTTTTATCTTTCGTGGACTGTGATGTATGTGGGATCATATGGTGTGGAAATTCTCGTGTCTGGCTTCTGTCATTTAACATAATGCTTTGGGGATTCATCCCTGTTGTTGCACACATCAGTAGTTCTCTTTTTAATTGCTGAGTTGTAGCCCACCGTAGTGATATACTAAAACTTGTTAATCCATTTTCTAGATGAAGGACAGTGGTTTGCAGTTTTCATCTATTATAAATAAACTGCTATGAGCATTCACATACAGGTTTCTGAATGAACATAGATTTTTACTTCTCTTGGGTAAATAACTAGTAGTGGGATTTCTGGGTTGTATGGTAAGTATATGTTGAACATGGTAAGAAATTTCCATATTCTTTTCTAAAGTGGCTGTATCGTTCTGCATTTCCACTAGCAATGTATGAGAATTCCAGTTGTTCCGCACTCTCGTTGACACTTGGTATGGTCAGTCCTTCTAATTTTGGCTACAGGTGAGTGATGTGAGCATCTTTTCATGTGCTGATTGACTATTCGTAAACATTTTTTTGTAAACTGTTTAAATTATTTGCCCACTTTTACTCCTTTATTTTTTATTGAGTTTTAAAAATATATATTCTGTATTCATTTTTGGGGTCAGATGTGTGTTTTTCAAACATTTTCACCCAATATGATGCTGTTGTTTTAATTTTCATAAGTCTTTTGAAGAACAGAAGTTTTTAATTTTGGTGAAATCTAGTTTATTATATTTTTCTTTTATGGTTCATATATTTTTTTGTCCTATCGAGGAAGTCTTGAGTAATCCAAAGTCATAAAATTTTGTCTTGCTTTCTTCAAGAAATGTAATTGTTTTAGCCCTTGTAATTGTCTGTGTATATGGAGTGAGATAGGGTTAGGAATATTTTATTCTTTCTGTCTGTCTGCCTATTAACAGCCAACTGTTCAAGCACCATTTGTTGAAAAGACTCTCCTTTCTCATGGAATCTTTGTTGAGAACCAATTGGACTCTCTTTGCTTTATTCATCTATATGTTTATTCTTATACCATTAGCACACTTCTGATTTCTGTGGCTTCACAGTGAGTCTTGAAATATGTTAATGTGTATGCTCTACCTTTGTTACTCTTTTTCAAAATTGTTTTGGCTATTCTAAGTCCTTGCATTTCCATATAAATTTGGAATCAGCTTGCCAATTCCTAAACAAAATCCCATTGGGATTTTGGCTGGCATAACATTTAATCTACAGGTTAATTTGTTGAGAAATGACATCTAAACAATATCGATCTTCTAATCCATGTATTTCAGTCTTCTTTATCTTAGTAAAGCTTGTAGCTCTCAGTGTACAGATATTACAAATATTTTGTTATATTTATTCCTAAATTCTTTTTTGTTTAATGCTATTGTAATGGCATTTAAACATTTCAGTTAACAGCTGTTTGTTGTTAATATATAGAAATAAATATTTTTGGCCATCCTTACTCTTTTAGCTTATGTAGGCCTTTGCTTTTAAAATGAGTTTCTCAGTGTGTAGTTAGATCTTACTTATTTTTATCCGATTTGACAATCTCTGTCTTATAATTGGACTGTTTAGATTATTTACATTTAATTTATAATAGTACATTACTGTTTACATTTAATGTTATTATTCATGATTGGATTTAAAACTACTGTCTTGCTATTTGTTTTCTATTTGTTACATCTGTTATTTCTCATATTTTCATAAATACAGGCTATATAAATATATATTTCAGTCCTAAATTGTTTCATATATATAATAACCTTTGTTTATTGTCCTCTCAGGTCTAGGGCTTTTAAGGCATGTTGAATGAGGAGAAATAGCTTTGGTATCAGTTAGCTTATGTTTGAATCCTAGCTTTGCTGTGAGCTTGGGAGAACTACTGAGCAACTTTGTCTTAAGTTTTTCATCTCTAAAATGAGGACAGTAATAGCCCCCTCCCTACCCATAGGGTTCTGTGAGGATGAAAAGAGATAATGCATGCAAATTGTGTAACAGAGGGAGCTCATAGTAAGTGCTCAATATATAGAAACCGTTTTTCAACCTTCAATTACATCAGAAACATGACTTCATATTTTATGCAATCTTTATAACTGTCATTCTTATGGCTGGATAATAGTCTATGATGCAAATACAAACCACTATGACTAACTCACTTTCATTTGGTTTGACAGGTTATTTCCAGTTTGGGGCCATTCTAGATAATACTACAATAGTTAATGTCTTTTTTCCATAAAATATCCTTTTTTGTTTTAGTTTACCGATTTCCTTTAGAAAAATCCTTGGAATGGTATTTCTGGGTAAAGGATATGAACCTTGACATGGTTCTTGCTATATACCCAAGCATGCCTTTGGGAGTCACAGTAGGGACCGGAAAAAGATGTCACCCTCCAACTCTGATTCTAACGGGAACTGGAAGATATTCCTCGCTCATGTCCCTTTGAAAGAGGCACCTTCATTTTGTCTCTTCCTCTGTTGAGTGAACCGTCCTGGCCTTTCCCGCTCATCCTAATGGCTCATTACTCACACCTGTCATCCTTTCAGTGGTTCTGCAAAATTGCAAGGCTCATTTTCATGTCGGTTGTCTCTGCTTGGAGGCCCTCAAGAAGAAAATCAGCCTGCTGTTGATGGTGGGATGTCTGCTTTGCAGCTCTCTCCTTATTTGGCTCAGCTGGAAGTGTACATTCTCTGGGAGGGGTCCTTCCTGAGCTGCTTAGAAGTTTTCAAGCTGGAGAGAGAAGCGGGTCCTGGTGTCCCTGCCTAAGAGACCTGATTTCTCGTGCAGATGCTGTTGCTTGAGGATAAAAAATAGGGAGAAGAGCCCTCCTTTTCCCATAGTGTCAGCGCCCATGGCTGCTCCCACCGCAAGATCTGTCTGTTCCTTTTTCCTGCCTTCTCGTCTCAGGAACTCACTCTCTGAGCAGTCTCACTGTTTCACTAGAGTCTAGATTAGAGGAAACAAACATACACACAAAAACATGTGGTTTCAAATTAGGCCAAGAAGTCCAGTTTTGAGGGAGAATTCTGCAGCTCTATCCAGGTAGGACAGGAAAGTTGCCAAGTTTACGGAAGTCGGATGTTTGGCAGGAGGTCATGGTGAGCCAGGCTATACTCCGAGCCTAGAGCCTTTCTTTATGCTCCCTCAGGGCATCTTGGACCCCAGGCATTGATCAAACGGTGGCAGTACCGAGACTGTCCATTTGCTGTACAACTCAACTTGGTTCTATGTTGAGAATGTTTCAGGTGGGCAATATTTAAATTTGAAGACACTGAGTTCAGTCCCACAATATTTAATGTATCAATACGTCCATTCATTCGGTCTCCCAGGTCAGCTCTCTGCTGCCCTGTGGGCTCACCTGGAAAGCCACAGAGGCTTAGGGCAAAGGCTTCAACCTGCATCCTCTTAAATCTAGCCAGCCTTAGATCAACCAGCTTTTCTTCAATTCTCCTCTTTTCACCTCAACTCCTGTTGATATTTCAAGTCTTTTATCCCCGCCCATCAGCAGTCTTGGGTGAGGGTCAGCTTCCTGCCTCTGTCACTTCTCAGATTCCTCTTTATCAGGATAATGTAAAGTGTTCCATCCCTTCGGTATTAGATACACCTGTCACACACCTGCTTTTTCACATTGGCTCCTTAAAATCCTACTTCCACATGTATATTTCTCTAAGGTACTGGGTGGTTGTGGGTGTGAAAGGGGATGTAGAGATGAGGGGAGGGGAGCCTCCAAGGAGGTGAATTTATTGGCTTTGAATCCACACTAGAAAAGTGAGTGATGGGGAGGGAGGTTCTTATTACAGAGAAAGTGGTATACTCAAGTAATACACTCTGAATTAAAAATGAACATCCTGTGGAGAGAAATCCCACGCTCATTAGTGGTTTATAAAGTTACCTTGCTCTACCTGTCTTAATGATTGCTCTTCAGTTCGTGCCAAAGTCATAACGTAGGAGTCTTATTGTAGGGAAACCACGTTTTATGTGTGTGCCTCTAAGGGGCCTGGAACAGCACAAATGCATTTGTTTTCAATTATGAAAAGAAGTTGGAGTCACAGTCAGAGGCGCTATGCCTGAGTTTATGAATTCCGACTCCCCTGTGGGAGGGGCAGTGACACCAGCCGAGACCCCATGTCTCTGGTCCATGATGGTACCTCTCAGCCTTTTCCCTCCAAGGCTCTGGGCAACTTGTGCTCAGAAAGCAAGCCAGGATAAAAGGGTTTCTGAGAGAGAACCCAGGAGTACCTTGTCTTGAGTTAAATATTGATAGAACTTCCTGAGCACCCAGAAGGAAAAGGAGGGATAAAGAGGCTTTTCCAGAAGGCGCATTCTTCTGTGCAATGAAGTAGCTTTCTTTCATCCATCTTCCAGACCCTCTTGTTATATTATTTTCCTGGGAAGAAGGTTTTTAGGTAGTGTCGTGTTGAGTTAGTCCATAGGCAGATAAATACACGCTTGAGGTGTCAGCCAGACAGAGGCATCCGAATGAGGACTGCATGTGTATTTTGTTTCATAGCCATATCCACAAACATATATACGATACCGATAGATTTTAAAACAAAACAAAATGTGCCTGTATGATATAGATTTAAAATAAAACAATGTACATGAATATTTAAATCCACACGCATTTACATAATAGAGTGACATGCAGGGGTGGTAATATATAGGCTTCAGAGGTGTTTTTTATTGACATGTAGTTGATCTACCATGTTGTGTTAGTTTCTTCTGTACAACAAAATGATTCGGTTATACATGTGTATACATTCTTTTTTTATATTCTTTTATATTTTAATATTCTTTTTCCATTCATTCATTCCATATTGAATATAGCTCCCTGTGCTATACAGTAGGACCTTGTTATTTATCCATTCTGTATATAATAGTTTGCATCTACTAACCCCAAACTCCCAACCCACTCCTCCCTCACCTTCCTTCTCCTTGGCAACCACAAGTCTGTTCTCTATGTCTGTGAGTTTGTTTCTGTTTTGTAGATAGGTTCATTTGTGTCATGTTTTAGATTCCATATGTAAGTGATATCATATAGTATTTGTCTTTCTCTTTCTGACTTACTTCACTTAGTATGATAATCTCTAAGTCCAGCAGTGTTGCATCAAACGGCATTATTTTATTCTTTTTTATGACTGCGTAGTATTCCATTGTGTATATATATATATGTATATATATATATATGCACCACATCTTCTCTATCCATCCATCTGTCGATGGACATTTAGGTTGTTTTCATGTCTATTGTGAATAGCGCTGCTATGAACATAGGGGTACATGTATATTTTAGAATTAGAGTTTTGTCTAGATATATGTAGGGCCTCAGAGTTTTAATTAGACCCTGAGGAGGTTGGGACCTTGCCTACTTTTATGAAACCCAGACCCTAGGGTATGTACCAAGACTACTTGTGGCCTCCTTTTCCCTGGAATTACTGAATAAGGAGGGGGAAATGAATCCTTCTGGGAAGGTTTGGTCTTTTCCAGATGTACTGGAAGGTTCAGGGTGGTGTGACAAGCAGCTCGGGACTTCTTTGTCACTCACAGTGTGGAGGCATAGTTGCTGCAACACTGGTCCTCAGTTTGGGTCCAGCTGGGGGCACATGTGACAGTAAGCATGGGGAGTTTGGGATCACTCTGCCTGGTTTGATGATTTTTGTATTCCCAGGAAATTTACTAATTTTTAACAGTTCCAGAAATGAATTCATTTTCACTCTTCAGGAGAATATATAGGATGTGAACTTTGGAGCCAGGAAGTTATGAATTAAACTCTTAGCTCTTGCACTGATCAGCTTGTGATCTTGAAAGTTACTTAAGCTCTCTGGGCTTTAACTTCCTTGTCTGTAAAATGGGGCATAAAATGGACCCCTTCATGGAGCAGTTTGGAGGATGCTCAAGAAACGTTTTGTTCCTTCCTTCTTCCCTCCTTGCTCTCTGAATTCCTTCCTCCTTTCTCTTCTTCCATCCTGCCTCAGGTTCTACTACTTTCCCACACTGCACTCGGGTATGCTTTTTGGGAAGGATCCAAAAACTCGATTGGTGGAGGAGCACAGACCGAGCTCGTGGGCGGGGCTGGCCAGGGGCGGGCGTGCTCTGTGCATGGGAAAGGCTGGCAGACAGGGGTGTCCAGGACAGGAGGAGTTAGTGCCGGATCTGGAGGCCTGCAGCCTACCAAAGGCAGAAGGCCTGGCCGTGTACCCCACTTCTTGTGAACAGAGAAACAGGAGCCTCCTGGAAGATATTACATACCTGACATGAGTCACGGTCAGGTACTTCGGATGCCTTTTACTGTTGGTGACTGCAGTCACCTCAGAGTAGGGAGGGCTCTAGGGGTGGGTTGGGGAGGCGTGGAGTCCATAGTGAGACCCAGCGGGCTCACATTTAAGGTGATCGCCTGGGGCACTTGCGGGAGTTAGGATGGGACAAGGCCCTTTCTGATTGGGTGGGGCTTTTCCTTTTAGTTTTCTAAGCCTTCGGTTCTGACTGACTTCTCACCTTTGCTCAACCTTGCTTCAAATCCAGAAAATGCACCAGAAATGAGGATAGCATTTGAGTCACTTGAGCGTTATCCTGACTATTCTTTTCCAGGGCTAATATGGACATCCTTCTAAAGTATGCTTGAAAGAGAATGAATGTGTGTGCTGCCTAAATGAATTTATTGTGAAAACAAAAGCACTTCATTCTCCAGATTCCTTCAAACACTTGATCTTTCCTCTGGTTTTCTGGCCCTCGTCCTTCATGACCCATCTCTTTTCTGGGAACTTTTTCCTGGCTTAGAATCCTAGCCTTGCCCTGCAGGAGGCAAAGGGAGGCCATACCCAGATCACTTTGGGGGAGCCAAGGGGAGGACCTACCCTATCCACTGAGCCCCAGGGCTGCACGCCAAGGTCCTAAGCAGAGACTCGGTTTCTTAACATGTCCATCTGAAAATAGTTTTCCTGTCATAAAGTCGGTCCCAAGGGGATTGTCAAACTGTCCAAGGAAACTAAGTAAATATAGACATTTGCACGTTAAAATTTTATATTATCTATGTGGTCCACTCTATGGTTCCAGTTTAGCTTGGTGACTTTTGAAAATGAGTCATTTAATGTTAGCTGTGTTCCCAGATCCTTCTCAAATCTTCTCCCACCACGTCTCCAGCCTCGCTGGAGCCGGAGTTGGGCCTGGCATATGACAGGTCTGTCTCGGAAGCAGTTAGGGCTCTGGGTTAAGGGTTTGCTGGTGCCGCCCTTTCACCTGGCTTCTTGGATGTTGTTTGGGTCAGGATATTGTGGTTTTTGTAGATCATTCTGTCTTCTCCCCTTCTTATTCATTTTAAATTATTTTACTTATTCTTCCAGCATTTATCAGTTGCTTGCTCTGTCCCAAACATTGTGCTCAGCCCTAGAGGAAAGGGGGATCTGAAATGGAATATGGTTCTTGGCCCCTATCCGGGGCTCTGCAGTCAGACGGATAAGCCATGTTCCCCATTAAGGTAAATAATACAGGGTAAATAATGACAAGTGACACTTACTGAGTTCTCAGTATTTGCTAGACTCTGTGTACATTGACTCTCATCTATTATTGCCTTCAATTTCTATAACACTTGGAGCATACATTTCCCCGTCTCACAGATGAGGAAGCTGAGGCTAGAGGAAGTGAACAGCTGCCCCAGGTCCTAGTGCCAGAGTCAGGATTTGAACTCAGATCCATCCAACTCCAAACCTGAAAAGGTAAAAAGTGATAAGTGCCACAATCGTGAGAATGCTCTCATTTCTCAGTTTCTCATCCATAAACTGGGGATGTCTCCCTGCCGTGCTCCCCGCAGGGCTGTTGAGATGTTAAAAGTGCGCATGAGAAAAGGCCTTGAAGTATTCTAAGAGCCACGTTGGAGCCAGGTGGTTTCTATATGTTTTTTTTTCTGCAGCTGCTTTGGAGAAAAGGCTTCAACATCTCTGGACCCGCATGACCAACACTGTGACTGTGAGTGATGTCATGGGCCTCTGCCTGTGGTGTCCAACTTGGGGCATAAGGAAGCATGAGCTTGACAATGGTGGCACCAAGGCCAAAGCCACTGTCAGGGCTGGCAATAGCCATGTGTCTTTGGGGCACTTGGAATGTGCTAACCCTTTGCCAAGTAGGATTGTCCCCCCTGCCCCAGCTTTATTGAGATATAATTGACATACAATATTGTATAAGTTTAAAGTACACACTGTGTTGATTTGATACAGATATACTATAATATGATTAACACCGTAGCTTAGCTAACACCTTCATCACGTCACATAAGTACCATTTCTTTTTTGTGGTGAGAACATTCCAGATCTACTCTCTCAGCAGCTTTCAAGGGTATAACATAGTATTGTTAACTCTGTGCACTCGATCCCCTGTCTTTGGACCTTGGCCACCAGGGCCCCTTCCCTGGGCCCTGACTTTGGCTGTCTTTCCGCCATGCCTTCCCCAAGAGGGGAGGTGTCTGTGGAACAGACCCAATGGAACATGCCCATTGAAAGCCTTCATCTCCTCGAGTACTGGGAACCCTAGAATTTCCTGCCCACTTAGGCAGGCCATCTTCCCTGAATCTGTATTCCCGAGGTCAGACCATGCTGCTAGTTTGCACAACCGTAGGCCCAGAGGGTCTGGGGGTGTGGGGCAGTGTTTTCAGTGCGTGTGTATGAAGCTTCGAATATGTCCTGAGTTGTCTGCACTTGATCCTAGTGCAAGATCCTAGGGCTGTAGCATAGAACCTGGCTGGAAAGTGAAGGGCAGTGAGCTGCAGGCCAGGGGGCCTCTGCTGGCGCTTTGCACAAAATGTTAGGGGTGAGCTTGTGCCAGGCACTTTCCTGAGTTATTCCCTGTAAACCAGTCCGTGTGGTGTGCACTCCACCATCTGCAGATGGAGAAGCTGGGGCTCACATAGCTTAAGTGACTTGTTCAAGGTCATGGACCTGGGCTTCTAACTCAAGTGTCTTTCCAAAGCTCAGCTTATAAACCACCACCTGACATCCACAAGCATTGGAGTCACTTTGAGGTGCTGGTTAAAAATGCAGATTCCTGGACTTCTCCCCACACTGACGCCTCAGGATCTCTAAGGTGGAGATCTGCTAGGAGATCTGTTTTTAAATGGTCTCCTTGTAGGACTCTTTGCTCGCTAGCAGGGATCAAGTCCAGACCTGCCCTATCCTATCCATATGACCTTGACCAAGTACATCAGCCTTGTTGTGCCTCTGACACCTCCTCTGTCAGTGGGGATAACAGCACCTGCTCTGGCAAGGATTGCAATGGAAACAGATTGTGTGTGTGTGTGTTATGCATTTGGCATAGGGTAGGTGCTTCGAAAGGGTGAGTTGAATATCTCGCCCTTCTTTTGATCTTTCTACCCAACTGGAGTCTCACCCTTCCCAGAGGGTTTATTACGTTGGTTCTACTTTCCCAGGGCCGAATTATCAGGAGTATCTCCTAAATTAATTTGTTTCTGAGATCTTAGCTACTAAGAGTTGATGGTTTAATAACCCCTTCCTTGGCTATTGGCAGAGGACAGGAGACTCTTGGAGATGAAAAAACATTCAGCATCCATGGGTCTGGCTCCTTGACATGGACTTCTGTGCTCTGTTGGGTAGGGGAGAAAGCCACAGCTTTTTTTATCAAAAGGGAGGCACCACATAGGAAGCTGCTAAGTGTGGCCCCTTCCTGGGCTAGCTTCTGCGACCTTCTGAAAACACCTGTCACTCGGAACCCTGCATCTGTGTTCTTGGGTCTCTGCTGTAGTTTAGCTCCTCTTCTCTCTGGTTTCCCCTGTCTTGATTTTTCTGCACTGGAAAGTGGAGGAAAAAAAGAAAAAAGGTACCTCCCTTTAGACGGGCTGTGTTCCGATTCCATGAACAGAACCCACCCTTGGAGGGCCACAGAGGAGGTGTTAGAGTCTGACAAATGCCAGGAGAAATTGATCACAGGGAAGGTAAGATGCCAGGGAATCACTTGCTGTCCCTGCTGGGGAGACACCCAGACAGACAAGCTGTCAGGAAGGGCCTGCACTGCTTGTACCACACAGCTGTGTTCAGGAGAGGAGGGAGCTGCCTTTATAACCCTTAGTCTCTTTCACACCCTCAGCATGTGCCGTGTGGCCCTAGGTGTTGTGAGGGTGCCGCTGTGGTCTCTGGCCCCAGAAGCCCCAGGCTTACTGAGGAGGCCAGGCACAGGACTCAGGAAACACTCAGCAGCGCCAGGCATGCATGAGGGTGGCTGTCCCGCCAGGGTGCAGGACACCCAGAGGGAGGGATTCTCCCCCTAGGCTCAGAGCAGCTTCCTTCAGGATATGCGCCTGACTGGCCGTGAGGGTGGGCTGCTTCTGTTTTGTTTTTGTTTTTTTTTAAATAAATTTATTTATTTTATTTTATTTTATTTTTGGCTGTGTTGGGTCTTCGTTGCTGTGCGCGGGCTTCTCATTGCGGTGGCTTCTCTTGTTGCGGAGCACGGGCTCTAGGTGCGCGGGCTTCAGTAGTTGTGGCTTGCGGGCTCAGTAGTTGTGGCTCACGGGCTCTAGAGCACAAGCTCAGTAGTTCTGGCTCACAGGCGTAGTTGCTCCGCGGCATGTGGGATCTTCCCAGACCAGGGCTCGAACCCGCGTCCCCTGCATTGGCAGGCGGACTCTCAACCACTGCGCCACCAGGGAAGCCCTCCTTTGGCTCTTAAATGTCACTGTGGTTCCCTCTTGTGGAAATGGCTTTCTCCATCTAGACCTGGGGAGAGCGCTCCCTTCCTCCTGTTGAGCTGCCCCAGTCTGTCACACCCTTGCTTCTGAGGCTCCTCCCACACTGAGCTGCCTGGCCGGGCCATGCCCGCTCACGCCTTTGCCCACATAGCTCCTTCCGGGCTGATAATGCTGCTTCCTCCTGCAGTGCCCCACCTGCTGAATGCCAGCTCATCTTCAGGCCCTTCAAGTCGCGGCTCTTCCCCTGCTCCTGTGTGCAGTGTCCCCAAGGAAGGCAGAGGGGCTCCTTCTTCTGTGCTCCTAGCACACCGGGGTGCACACCTTCCTCACGGCAATCCCTGTGGGCCTCCACTGTGGTTTGTGCATCAATTTTCCCACCAGACTCTAAACAATCCTAAGGGCAGGGGCTGGGCCTTGTTCACCACTGTTCTTTCACCCGGCTTCCGGCACAGGCCTGGCCCGTGCTGACTCAGCCCATGTTTGTTGAATGACTGAAGGATTGTGAGGTGAAACAGCACCAGACTTAGAATCAAAGGACATGGGGGCCCTCTAGAGCTGACTTGAGGGGGCCAAATAGCTGTGAGACCTTGCCCCAGATGGCCTCACCTGTGTGAGACAACATTTACAAAAGCACGTGGGAAAGTACAGATAAGAAGCCAGAGTTCCCGGAAAGTTGTCTTTATTTCCTGGTAAGCCTGTGACATTATGGAGAACAGCCAGGAGACGTGCTTTTAATCATGAATAGAAGCATGCAAGAGCTGGCCTCGTTCCCAATACAAAGTCCTTAAAGCCAGTAATTTAGTTTAACCATCCACATAAGTCGAATATAGGGTTCTGTAAAAGACACTTGAGGCCTGGGGTTTTGGTCACAGCTCTCCCCTTGTTAGGCTGTGAGATTTTGGGAAATGCGTCTGGGACTCGGTTTCCCCGAACACACTTGCCTCTTACTTGTAAAATGGAATTATCAAAAGCTCTTGCCCTGCTGGCCTCACAGGGAGGCTGTGAGGACCTAGTGAGAGAATGATTTTTCCCGGGGAAAGCACCTGGGATGTCGTAAGGTAGAAACAGGAGGGTCAGTGCAGGGATGCTGCTGGTGCCCCATGCAGGTACCCCCCAGAACCAATGACTGTGAGCGTTGGCCATGAGGGGGCACAGTTGTGCCCTTCCTGTGCCCTCGGAGGAATGGGTGCCTCCTCGCAGAGAGCTGGCCACCCTCCTGGGCTCCTGCAGCCCACAGGCCTGGTGGACGACACAAAGCTACAAAAGAAAGGCCGGCCGCCTCGCTTCAGGAGAGGCCGGCGTCTGGTGCAATTGGTGCCTTAGCTTGCCTTCCTGAATCCCTTGGGAACCCCAGACAGCCCATTTTTAAGTGAGTTGCTCTCCTAATCATTGTGTTAGTTCTCCAGAGAAGACCATCTAATCTCTGTATCAAATACCAAAGTCACTACAAAAACTAGAATGACCAGTATGTCTGGCTTGCTCTTCAGAGCTCCAGGGGCCTGGCGGGATGCCCCAGGGGATGGAGGTGCTTGTGGGAAGAAGAGGGAGGCCCAGAGGGTCTCCCCTGCACGGATCCAGCCCTCATTCTGATGATGCGTTTGGGAGCTGTGGCTCAGAGAGGTGAAGTGTCTGGTCGAGGTCCCATGGCTAGTCAGAAGCAGAGCAGTGTCTAGAACCCAGGTTCCCTTAATCCAAGATTAACGCCCTTTCCACTGCATGTCTTTCCCTGCCAGAGCCCTGCCGGGAAACACAATTCCTCCTGGATGGTTTGATGAGGGGAGTTTATAGAGCAAAGGGCAGGGTTATGAGAATCCACAAGGGATGTTGAGGTACCCAGAGTCAAGCAGGAGCAGGAAGCTTCCACCATCACTGGGTTTGAAGTATCCAGGGGAGAGAATGGTCTTCTTGGAACCCCCCGAGAGCTGTGAGTGGAGAAGTGGCCGTGGCAGGGGCTGAGGTGTGGAGGGAGCAGCCCCTGCCCGCGATGCGGCCCAAGGCAGGGAGGGGGGAGGGGAAGGATTCTCTGGCAGCACATCCATCGGCTGAGCCTATCGGAAGGCAGCCGCAGGCCCTGGTGATGCAGTTCCTGGGCAGAGAAGGGCGGAGAATGGAACTGAGGAGACAGAGAACGACCAGCACACCCTAACCACACAGTCATGCCATCTGCCCAGGGTGGCGGCTGGACAGTGACAGGACAAGACCTCAGCAGATTTCAAGGCAGGCTTCCTGGCCCTTTGTGTACTTGGCGGTGAGTTCAGTCCTTGTGAACATGCGCCGTGTTCCCTGAACCCCAGAGCTGTCTGCTGTTCTGAGGGGGGCTTGTCTTTCTGAGGCACCAGGGAAGCAAAGTTTCCTTGGTGGAGGATGAGGGAGTGAGTGATGGGACAGAATCCTCTGGACGACTCCATGAGAAATGCACCAGGTTCTAGAGTGGCCAGCCTCTGCAGAGTTGGCATCAGTGATTCCTGGGCGTGCACCTGAAGGGTTCGGACAAACCTTGGAACTGGGTTTTGCTGACAAAGCCCCGCCCCACCATGACAGGCAGATTGTGCAGATTCGGAGGCTCAGCACCTGCACACCGTCTCAGTGAAGAACTTTATTCAAAGCTGGGCTATTCGTTATGGTCTCGTGTGTCCTAGAGAGAAAGGCTCAGTTCTGCAGGAATAATTTTTATGTTGTATAAAACAGTCTTTTCTTCCAAATTTTTACCCCCGAGGAGCAGAGCCTTTCCTTGGCAGGAGCTCTGGAGGGAATGCCCAGGGGACCAGGCAACACTCCAGTTATTTTAAAGTCAAGCATATTCACACTGATTTCAAGGACAGTGTGGTGCTCTTGTTGACTCAATAAGCATGATCCTGCATAAGCGATGATTGACTAGCAGGCTGGGCTGCAAGGTGGAATGGGGAACATGCAACATGCTGTCCACCCACCCCAGAACCCAACGTGGCGAAAGGAAAGGGATGCACGTTAAATGTGATTCTCTGCTTCATATGGTCATGCCCAGAACATCTGCCACCACAGACTGTTGGCTGTTTGCCTTTCCATGCTCTTTCAGGCCAGCTTCCTACGTTGAGGTTCTCCCTGGATGTTAGTAATGTTTTATTTTCTGATTGTGGGGTAAGGAGTGCTGTGCCTCTGAACATCATTGCCTGCAGATTCTTGTGCGTGTAGCCAAGACAGTTGATGGTCTCCAAGCAGTTCTTCTCAGGGATCCTTGGGAAACTCCTGTCCTCTCTGCTCTGAGCTCTTCTATTAGGTCTTTAGAAAGCCTGTTTAACTTCTAGGTATTCCCAACTTAAGTGGGCCGTGCGAACAAAAATCGGCCTAAAAGGAGCTGGTCTTCTAATTTTCCTCATCAGCGTTAGTAAAACCTGGTGGAGAAGCTGAGACACGGGAGTCAAACTTATGTTGAGTATGTGGACAAGCTCTGAATGCCTCTACCTTTTAGCATTTGGCACAGGGAGACTGCTTGTCAGCTACTTTCTTTTCATTCCTCTTCTGTTTAACAAATATTTCTATTTTTTTAACATCTTTATTGGAGTATAATTGCTTTACAGTGTTGTGTTAGTTTCTGCTGTATAACAAAGTGAATCAGCTATATGCATAAGTATATCCCCATATCCCCTCCCTCTTACATCTCCCTCCCACCCTCCTTATCTCACCCATCTAGGTGGTCACAAAGCACTGAGCTGATCTCCCTGTGCTATGCAGCTGCTTCCCACTAGCTATCTGTTTTACATTTGGTAGTGTATATATGTCCATGCCACTCTCTTACTTCATCCCAGCTTACCCTTCCCCCTGCCTGTGTCCTCAAGTCCATTCTCTACGTCTGTGTTTTATTCCTGTCCTGCCCCTGGGTTCATTAGAACCATTTTTTTTTTTTTAGATTCCATATATATGTGTTAGCATACAGTATTTGTTTTTCTCTTTCTGACTTACTTCACTCGTATGACAGACTCTAGGTCCATCCACCTCACTACAAATAACTCAATTTCATTTCTTTTTATGGCTGAGTAATATTCCATTGTATATATGTGCCACATCTTCTTTATCCATTCATCTGTCGATGGACCCTTAGGTTGCTTCCATGTCCTGACTGTTGTAAATAGAGCTTCAATGAACATTTTGGTACATGACTCTTTTTGAATTATGGCTTTCTCAGGGTATATGCCCAGTAGTGGGATTGCTGGGTCATATGGTAGTTCTATTTTTAGTTTTTTAAGGAACCTCCATACTGTTCTCCATAGTGGCTGTACCAACTCAGATTCCCACCAACAGTGCAAGAGGGTTCCCTTTTCTCCACACCCTCTCCAGCATTTATTGTTTGTAGATTTTTTGATGATGGCCATTCTGACTGGTGTGAGGCGATACCTCATTGTAGTTTTGATTTGCATTTCTCTAATGATTAATGATGTTGAGCATCCTTTCATGTGTTTGTTGGCAATATGTATATCTTCTTTGGAGAAATGTCTAGTTAGGTCTTTTGCCCATTTTTCGATTGGATTCTTTGTTTTTTTGGTATTGAGCTGCATGAGCTACTTGTAAATTTTGGAGATTAATCCTTTGTCAGTTGCTTCATTTGCAAATGTTTTCTCCCATTCTGAGGGTTGTCTTTTCATCTTGTTTATGTTTTCCTTTGCTGTGCAAAAGCTTTGAAGTTTCATTAGGTCCCATTTGTTTACTTTGGGTTTTATTTCCATTTCTCTATGAGGTGGGTCAAAAAGGATCTTGCTGTGATTGTGTCAAAGAGTGTTCTGCCTATGTTTTCCTCTGAGTTTTATAGTGTCTGGCCTTACATTTAGGTCTCTAATCCATTTTGAGTTTATTTTTGTGTATGGTGTTAGGGAGTGTTCTAATTTCATTCTTTTATATGTAGCTGTCCAGTTTTCCCAGCACCATTTATTGAAGAGGCTGTCTTTTCTGCATTGTATATTCTTACCTCCTTTGTCAAAGATAAGGTGACCATATGTGCATGGGTTTATCTCCGGGCTTTCTATCTTGTTCCATTGATCTATATTTCTGTTTTTGCGCCAGTACCATACTGTCTTGATTCCTGGAGCTTTGTAGTACAGTGTGAAGTCCAGCAGCCTGATTCCCGCAGCTCTGTTTTTCTTTCTCAAGATTGTTTTGGCTATTCGGGGTCTTTTGTGTTTCCATACAAATTGTGCAATTTTTTGATCTAGTTCTGTGAAAAATGCCATTGGTAGTTTGATAGGGATTTCATTGAATCTGTAGATTGCTTTGGGTAGTAGAGTCATTTTCACAATGTTGATTTTTCCAATCCAAGAACATGGTATATCTCTCCATCTGTTTGTATCATCTTTAATTTCTTTCATCAGTGTCTTATAGTTTTCTGCATACAGATCTTATGTCTCCTTAGGTAAGTTTAACCTAGGTATTTTATTCTTTTTGTTGCAATGGTAAATGGGAGTGTTTCCTTAATCTCACTGTCAGATTTTTCATCATTAGTGCATAGGAATGCAAGAGATTTCTGTGCATTAATTTTGTATTCTGTTACTTTACCAAATTCATTGATTAGCTGTAGTGGTTCTCTGGTGGCATCTTTAGGATTCTCTATGTATAGTATCATGTCATCTGCAAACAGTGACAGTTTTACTTCTTCTTTTCTGATTTGGATTCCTTTTATTTCTTTTTCTTCTCTATTGCTGTGACTAAAACTTCCAAAACTATGTTGAATAAGAGTGGTGAGAGTGGACAACCTTGTCTTGTTCCTGATCTTAGAGGAAATGGTTTCAGTTTTTCACCATTGAGAATGATGTTGGCTGTGGGTTTGTCATATATGGCCTGTATTATGTTGAGGTAGGTTCCCTCTATGCCTACTTTCTGAAGAGTTTTTATCCTAAATGGGTGTTGAATTTTGTCCAAAGCTTTTTCTGCATCTATTGAGATGATCATATGGTTTTTATCCTTCATTTTGTTAATATGGTGCATCACATTGATTGATTTGCGTATATGGAAGAATCCTTGCATTCCTGGAATAAACCCCACTTGATCATGGTGTATGATCCTTTTAATGTGCTGTTGGATTCTGTTTGCTAGTATTTTGTTGAGGATTTTTGCATCTATGTTCATCATTGATATTAGCTTGTAGTTTTCTTTCTTTGTGACATCTTTGTCTGGTTTTGGTATCAGGGTGATGGTGGCCTCGTGTAATGAGTTTGGAAGTGTTCCTCCCTCTGCTATATTTTGGAAGAATTTGAGAAGGATAGGTGTTAACTCTTCTCTATATGTTTCATAGAATTCGCCTGTGAAGCCATCTGGTCCTGGGCTTTTTTTGTTGGAAGATTTTTAATCACAGTTTCAATTTCAGTGCTTGTAATTGGTCCGTTTATATTTTCTATTTCTTCCTGGTTCAGTCTCGGAAGGTTGTGCTTTTCTAAGAATTTGTGCATTTTATTGGCATATAGTTGCTTCTAGTAATCTCTCATGATCCTTTGTATTTCTGCAGTGTCCATTGTTACTTCTCCTTTTTCATTTCTAATTCTATTGATTTAAGTCTTCTCCCTTTTTTCTTGATATGTCTGGCTAGTGGTTTATCTATTTTGTTTATCTTCTCAAGGAACCGCCTTTTAGTTTTATGGATCTTTGTTATCATTTCCTTCATTTCTTTTTCATTTATTTCTGATCTGATCTTTATGATTTTTTTCCTTCTGCTAACTTTGGGGTTTTTTTGTTGTTCTTCTTCTTTCTCTAATTTCTTTAGGAGTAAGGTTAGGTTGTTTATTTGAGATGTTTCTTGTTTCTTGAGGTAGGATTGTATTGCTATAAACTTCCCTCTTAGACCTGCTTTTGCTGCATCCCATAGGTTTTGGGTCGTTGTGCTTTCATTGTCATTTGTTTCTAGGTATTTTTTAATTTCCTCTTTGATTTCTTCAGTGATCTCTCGGTTATTTAGTAGCGTATTGTTTAGCTTCCACATGTTTGTATTTTTTACAGTTTTTTTTCTGTAATTGATATGTAGTCTCATAGCGTTGTGGTCGGATAAGATAGTTGATATGATTTCAATTTTCTTAAGTTTACCAAGGCTTGATTTGTGACCCAAGATATGATCTTTCCTGGAGAATGTTCCATGAGCACTTGAGAAGAATGTGTATTCTGTTGTTTTTGGATGGAATGTCCTATAAATATCAGTTAAGTCCATCTTGTTTAATGTGTCATTTAAAGCTTGTGTTTCCTTATTTATTTCCATTTTGGATGATCTGTCCATTGGTGAAAGTGGGGTGTTAAAGTCCCCTACCATGGTGTGTTACTGTCGATTTCCCCTTTTATGGCTGTTAGCATTTGCCTTATGTATTGAGGTGCTCCTATGTTGGCTGCATAAATATATTTACACTTGTTATATCTTCTTGGATTGATCCCTTGATCATTATGTAGTGTCCTTCTTTGTCTCTTGTAATAGTCCTTATTTTAAAGTCTATTTTGTCTGATGAGAATTGCTACTCCAGCTTTCTCTTCATTTCCATTTGCATGGAATATCTTTTTCCATCCCCTCACTTTCAGTCTGTATGTGTCCCTAGGTCTGACGTGGGTCTCTTGTAGACAGCATATATATGGGTCTTGTTTTTGTGTCCATTCAGCCAGTCTATGTCTTTTGGCTGGAGCATTTGATCCATTTACATTTAAGGTAATTATTGATATGTATGTTCCTATTACCATTTTCTTAATTATTTTGGGTGGGTTTTTGTAGGTCTTTTCCTTCTCTTGTGTTTCTTGTCTAGAAACATTCCTTTAGCATTTGTTGTAAAGCTGGTTTGGTGGTGCTGAATTCTCTTAACTTGCTTATCTGTAAATGTTTTCATTTTTCTATTGAATCTGAATGAGATCCTTCCTGGGTAGAGTAATCTTGGTTGTAGGTTTTTCCCTTTCATCACTTTAAATATGTCCTGCCACTCCCTTCTGGCTTGCAGTTTCTGCTAAAAAAATCAGCTCTTAACGTTATGGGGATTCCCTTGTATGTTATCTGTTGCTTTTCCCTTGCTGCTTTTAATATTTTTTCTTTGTATTTTATTTTTGGTAGTTTGTTTAATATGTGTCTCGGCATGTTTCTTTTTGGGTTTATCCTTTATGGTACTCTCTGTGCTTCCTGGACTTGATTGACTCTTTCCTTTATCATGTTAGGGAAGTTTTTGACTATAATGTCTTCAGATATTTTCTCAGACCCTTTCTTTTTCTCTTCTTCTTCTGGGACCCCTATAATTTGAATGTTGGTGCATTTAATGTTGTCCTAGAGGTCTCTGAGACTGTCCTTAATTCTTTTCATTCTTTTTTCTTTGTTCTGCTCCCTGGAAGTTATTTCCACCATTTTAGCTTCCAGCTCACTTATCTGTTCTTCTGCCTCAGTTATCCTGGTATTGATTCCTTCTAGAGTATTTTTAATTTCAGTAACTTTATTGTTCATCACTGTTTGTTTGCTCTTTAGTTCTTCCAGATCCTTGTTAAATGTTTCTTGTGTTTTCTCCTTTCCGTTTCCGAGATTTTGGATCATCTTTCCTATCATTACTCTTAATTCTTTTTCAGGTAGGTTGCCTATTTTGTCTTCATTTATTTGGTCTTGTAGGTTTTACCTTGTTCCTTCGTCTGTAACATATATATATATATATATTTTTTTTTTTTTTGATGGGTGGTGCTGTATTCCTGTCTTACTGGTTGTTTGGCCTGAGATGTCCAGCACTGGAGTTTGCAGGCAGTTGGATAGAGCTGGGTCTTGGTGCTGAGATGAGGACCTCTGGGAGGCCTCACTCTGACTGATATTCCCTGGGGTCTGAGGTTCTCTGTTTGTCCAGTGGTTTGGACTCGGAGCTCCTACCACAGGAGCTAAGGCCCAACCTCCGGCCTGGGAACCAAGATCCCACCAGCTTCGTGGTGCAGAAAACAAAAGAAAACAAAAAAAGGAGCAGTACAATATCAAAGAATAAAAAACAAAATAAAATTAGATAGATAAAAAATATATTAGGAAAAATAAAACTATAATTGAAACAACTGCAACAAGGTAAAATAAAACCAAAACAGGAAAAAGAAAAGAAAAGAAAAAGGCGCAGGGTGGGGGGGAACAAGCCAAAAGGAGAGATCACTCACAAAATATAAAGGATAAAGTAAAATTAGAAAAGTAAAAGATTTATTAGGAAAAAAAATAAAAGAATTAACAACAATGAATCAACAAAGTAAGACAGAACCCCAATCTAAAAGAGGAAGAAAGAAAAGAAAAGAAAAAATAAGCCTTGGCTATGGGGTCGGAGTTTAGGTGGGGGGTGGACCTCTGGCAGGGGCGGGGTTTTGGGTGGGGCGGGACCTAGGTGGGTTGGGCCCAGCCACTCCGCAGCATGTGGGATCTTCCCGGACCGGGGCACAAACCCTTGTCCCCTGCATCGGCAGGTGGCCTCTCAACCACTGCGCCACCAGGGAAGCCCTGTAAGTGTAGCTTTGAACTTAAATTTAGTGCAGTCTTTTGGTCCATCCATCCATCCGTCCACCTTTCACCCATTATCCATCCATATATTTGCTTCATATTGCCTTGCATCACCACATAGTTCCATATGGCTACAAGGGCTACAGAGAGATGCTAAGCCCTGTGTCATTATTCATAATTTAGCTAACAGGTTGGGCATGGCTATGGTCTCTGCCGCACTACAAAAATGGAGATATTGTTAGTAAAATTGGGAGTGTAAGGCTTCTCTCGTGATGGGAAGGATGTAGAATGTCAGTTGAAAGAGAGGACATGTCCTGTGGCTCATGGCTCTTCTCTGGTACCTCTTGATGTTTAAATTTATGATCTTTTATTCACTCATGTGCATTCGTCTGATAAATGTTGATTAAACACCTGCCATGTACTAAGTACCAGGGATATAGAGATGGATAAGAAGTGACTTGTGCCTTCAAAGGGTCACAGGCTGGAGGATTAAACTAATCCTCAGTAAATTTTGAGCTTGAGGTTAGAATCTGCCCCCTTCATGTTACCCAATCCCAACCTATTTGACAGTTTGAAAAGGGGTGCTATTTTTGTCCTCCTGACTCTTTTTTCCAGAAAGTTAGGCCAGGCTTATCACATGCCCCAGTCAGGGCTATGACTGAGGATTCAAGCAGATGCACACTCGGGATCCCTTGGTGACAGGGTTGATGGTAATCAAATGTTCATGTAGACTTGGGCTGGGCGTGGAAATCTAAGACAGTGTGGCTTAGTGTTTTTTAGCTGGTGTGCTAGAGACCACCCAAGCAAAAGCACAGCCCTTTGTGAACTAGTTGGATGACCTCAGGCAAAGTTACTTACCCCTTTGTGTCTCTATTTCCACCTGTGTAAAATGGAGACCATCACAGTCCCTAAATCATAGGTGGACACGTTCTGTATGGAACTGTGGTGGTGGGTACCTGACAGTGCACTGATCAATATCATAGAGCTACAGTCTATAAAGAATATATTTTATTGTATGTAAATTTAAAAAAATCAACCAGGATGTGTGTGTTGGTGGGGAGAGTAGGAATGCAGACTAGAGCAAATGAATCTAACTGTATTTAAAATGAATCACATAAGCACACTGGGGGGGTCTGGGGATGAAAGGAGATGACAGAAGTTACCTGTCATACACGGGAAAAACCTTGTATACTTTAGTAAAAAAGGTGAAAAGAATTGCACACAAACATGATACTCTAATTGGTAAATTTGTTTCTCACAGGGTATGGCTTAGCAATTCTGAAACTACTTAAATTTATCCTGCTTGTGACTAATGCTTTTTCAATCTGAGGAATCTCTTTAATCCCAGAAAGTTCCCTACTGTCATATCTTTGGATATAGCCTTTCTCCCATTATCTTTCTTCCTTACTTCTTGCTCTTCCATGCCCTCTAACTTCTCCTTCATAGTCCCCATCTCGCATCTCTCTCTCTGGCATCCTGGGTAAGTTTTCCAGATGAAATGTCCATTCACTAATTCCCTCTTCGGTTGATCTGCCAGCAGTTTAACTGGTCACTCTCGTTTCAGCCTCTCTCTGCCTTTCCAGTGTTCTCTCCCATCAGCCTCTTACTTGCCTTCTCTCCTCAGCTCCTTCAGAGAAGCTGTGCTTTCTGCCTCGAGACCTTTGTGCACGCTGTTTCCTCTGTCTGGAAAACCCTGCTCCTCCAGCCTCCTTCTGGCTGGTCACTGCTCAGTCTGCATTTTCAGCAACCTCACTCTGAGACTCTGGGGAGCTTGCCTCATAGCCAGATGAGCTACTCCCTGCTGCATTTGTTCCGCGTCCCCTCTGATTTCACTTAGGTGACACTCCATTGACATTTTTTTCTCAAAATCTTGTTTTCCTCTTGGTGGGAAACTATTGAGGGTCTGCATCTACCCCGTGTTCCCAGTACCCAGCTGTGAGATGGGCACAGAGCAGGGCTCAGTCCGTATGTGTTGAGTACAGGGATTAGTGCTGGCAGCTCTGATGAGCATCTGCTCAAAATGGATTCTGTCCTTTGGGTGGCTTTAGTTCTACTGTCTCCTCAGCTGCCTTTCTCTCTCTTCCCCCTTCTCTCCTCCTTCCCAACTTCCTTCTAATCACGGCAGAGTTGGAGAGCCTGGCATGATTCGGGAGTGTCCTTACTTCCCACCTCAAGCCCTACTAGTTTCAACCTTCTTCTGTGCGTACTTGGATGCAACAGGGGGAAGGAAACAGATCCAGTCTCACAGGCTAAGTCCCTGGGTCACCCGTGAATGTGCCCCCAGATGTCCTCTTCTTTTCTTGTCCTGGGAGCCAAAATACTTCTGGTAAGTGATCCTGCCGCTGAACGCTGCTGAGTGATCAAGCCCTCGGTATATCCAGGAGGCAGGAGGCGTGGCTTATTTTTGATCTTCACGTGGCTTCTTCTGAGTCCATCTCATTCTAGTCTTCAAAGGAGGATGGCATTTATTGAAACAGGGCTGAAATCAACAGAGAGACTTGCTGAGGGAGTCACGTGCAGCCCCACGATGTTGTCACCTGTCTTACCTGTGTCACCTCACTTGAGCTGACAACCTGACCTTTCCAGCCCTGGTAGCCTGGGCTGGGGGGGCTCCATTCCCTAGGGAGCTGAGCTGTGGCAGCAGCCAGGTTAATGTCTTGCTCCTGTTTGCCAACACCCAGCTGACATGCTAAGCAGGAAAGCTGGCCAGTTTATTTACCTGTAAGGAGACTCAATCCACATCATTGTCTAACTTGGGCTTGGCTTTCACCCCAGTGACTCGCTGAGTGGGGCTAGTAGGGGCCTATGCAGGGATTTGGCTGCTTTTTCTTTTCTGTGTCTAATAGCTCTTTTGGTTCAGGTGTAGCTACTGAGCACTGTAAACCCCCATAAAGATGGTTATTACAGAAACATCCAGGAAATATTGTTAATTCACTTGCACCAGCAGAGACCTATTGAGCAGCACTAAATGGTGTTGATTAGCAGAGACAGGAACAAACAGGATTAGAAACCACCCAGGAGGGAGGCAGAAGCAAGCGTCCAGATGAGCAGGCATCCTGTGACCCAGGGGTCATTCTCAGAGTGACCCATGCCCCACCTGGCCGTGGGGTCTGCCCTCCTCTTGGCTCACGTTGGGTTCCTCTAAAAATAGACCCTGAGATGAGGATTTGGTACAAGCAGTTCATCTGGGAGGTGATCTCAGGAACCACGATGAAGGAGTTGGGGAAGTGAGCTAGGGGACGGAGGAAACCCAATGAGGGGTAAGCTATTGAGTGGGGACCGCTGTGGCCTGCTGGGGCTCAGTCCTGTTGAAGAAACTCTGAGAAATTGTGTGGAGCACACCTTGGACTTGGTCTTGCCGCTCACACCGCGGGGAGAAAGAAGGGAGATATTTGTCACGAACTCCTGTCCTTTATTGGTTGAGAGTTGCACCTGGGAGGTTGGCTCCCTGGCATGCGCAGCTTCCCTGAGCCTGGTTGAGCAAGGTCCCAAGGCAGAGCGTGTCCCCAGGTAGAGACACAGGAAGCCAGCCGCTATGGGAACCATCTGCAGGTGGCCCAGGGGCTGGAGCATGGGCGCAGCCGGGTCTGCTCCTCCTGTAGCTACAGAAAGCACAGTGGTTTCTGGTTAACTGCAAACGCAAACTTCTTCATTTAAAAATAAGATCTGATGGGCCTAGTGGGAATGTGATCATTAGAAAGCTTTAGAATGTGGAAAACGGCTTTCAGGGGCGTTTCCAGTTTCTCCCAGGAGGAGTGGTGTGGAGTATGGTGGAGAGACATCGTGGCCACCTTTCCAGGCCTGGCATCACACAGCGTGGGGACGCACATCCCAGCTCCTCTGTGAAGCCTCTGTGACCAGCCTGGTCAGTGACTGTTCTCTTCCAACCCACTGTGGTACTTACCGCCTACAATGTCACTGGGAATTTGTTTTTTTCTTTTCTTGTGCATACCTGGTTTCCCCAACTAGGAGGCAAGGCTCTTGGGGACCAGAGTCATGACCTATACAACGCTACTCTAGACTGTGAGACCTTTGAGCTATTGGCAAGGTGAGCCCCACAGAGTTACATACCGTAAGCCAGCTCACTGGGTTACTGGGCAATGTGTTTTCCTTCCTGGGACTGGAAGGAAAGAGCACTTGATTCTGGAGAGCAGTACAATAGGACTTTCACTGAAATGTGTTTAAGGGCCAACATGCCAGGCACCATTTGGAGACTGTGACCTGTATTAACTCCTTTAATGTTCACCAAGCCCCCGTTTTGTAGATGTGAAAACTGGGGCATAGACAAGTTAAAAAACGTGCCCTAGGTCTCTCACGGGAAAGCCCTTATCTGCACTCCGGAGCCAGATTCTTTCTTGCCCCTGTGCCACATGGCTCCCTTGGTAAGGAGGGCAGGAAAGTTGGCTGACATCAGGTACCTTGCTCACCCCTGGGGGGTTTCTTGGAGCCCAAGCCAGGGGTGGCTTCTGGGCTTCAAGACAGCCTGGAACAAGAGCCTGAAAGGCACCAAGAGATGAAGCAAGTTGCCTCACTCTGGCTTATTCCTGCTTCTCACCGTGTATTCTTCCCTTTTCCCTCTCTCAGCAGCTTGATTCCCTCTATACACGCGTCAAAATGTTTTTGCCATTTAAGCACCAACTGAGACGGGCCATGGGAGCTGTGTTCCAATCCCAGGGGAGAGAGCCTGACTGTTGCACCCTCATGCAGTCTACCACGCCTGGGGGTGGGGTGATGGAGCACTAAGCCCACTCTCCACTCAGTGTTTCTGCCCTTCCACGTACCCCTCGAAGATGGCCATTCGGTGGTCACTGTCCTGAAGAAGGATGTGGAAGGGTTGTCAACCAGCTGGGTTCTACTCTGTTTTCTTTTCGCTGCCGCTTTTGCTTCCAGCTTCTGGGGCCCTTTACTCTGGTGAAGCCCTGCTTGATGCCAGCTGGAAGCCTCAGTGTCTCCGGGAAGCAGAGAGAGGATGGAGGAAGGGGAACCCTGATGTCATCTTTGGTTTTTCTGGACCATGTGTGCCGAGGGTGCCTTGGAAGGGATGCGAAGTGGGTGGAAGAACGTGCTTTCTGGGCTCAATGGTTCTCAATCCCGCCGGGGGTGATTCCTCTGAAAATTCTGATTTCCTTTGGTGTAGGTATGGTTCAGGCATCAAAAATTTTTAATGCTACCCTGGTGATTCTAATATGTATCCAGGACTGAGAAACTCTATCTTGGCTCTAGTCTGTGGTTGTGAAAGAGAGTGCGAGATCCCAAGCTGAGCTCCAAAATCAGCTTCCAGAGGAAATGGCTCGTCTTTTTGTTTTTCTCATGCTCCCTTATCTTCCGGCTTCACACGAAGTCCCACGTGGAATCAGCATTCTACTACCACTGTCGGCATCAGTGGATGAATCGTTCTCTACCTCCAGTCCTTCTAATGCAGGGTATGTGAGGCAATTTTGGGGGCTGGAGCAGTTTTACATTGATGCCAGGTCTGCCCAGACATCCTCTGCTAGAACGAGTGTCTGTGTGAGTGCCCACCACTGGAGGATTAGGTCCCTGCGTAAATCACTTTGAATGTACAGATCTTTCCTTTCATTAAGAAGTTGCTTCTCGGGGCTTCCCTGGTGGTGCAGTGGTTGAGAGTCCGCCTGCTGATGCAGGGGACACGGGTTCGTACCCCGGTCCGGGAAGATCCCACATGCCGCGGAGCGGCTGGGCCCGTGAGCCATGGCCGCTGAGCCTGCGCGGCCGGAGCCTGTGCTCTGCAATGGAAGAGGCCACAACAGTGAGAGGCCCGCATACCGCAAAAAAAAAAAAAAAAAAATAGAAGTTGCTTCTCGCCCTCCAGGGAGCTGTGGATGCCTCCCTGGCATTCTGCCTGGGGAATGAGAGAAGAGTGATGCATTGGGAGGCCATCAAGAGAGTGACTTGGTGACGTCTCTGGCCCTGTACCCCACTCCTCCTTTTGGAAGGCGGTTCTCATGTGGTGGTCAGCGTCCAGGCAGAAAAGCTGACTCAGGGCTTAGGTGAGGGCCTTTCAGAAGATGTGCAGGTTCAGGGCTAGAGTGCACAGATGCTCGTGGTAGGCCTCCGGTTGAATTAGGACTATGCTTCCAGCCCCCCTGAATCTCAGATTAGATTAGATTTTAGGGGAAGACTGAGATAACTCCCTTTTCCGCATTCTTCTCTGAGCCTTATACTTAAGGGTTCTCTTTTGTGTGGTAGGTTGCTTCTACAGTGCAGGAGGCCGAAAGTCCTGCCAAATTGTCGAATTGCTTCAATAAAATTTGGTGGTGATACTGTCTTACAGATCTCTCTGATGTTTGGCATTTTTTCCCCATGGAATATTGGCTCTCAGTCTCAGTGGCTATACTGGTTGGGTCTCTTTCACAAAAACAACAGAACAAAACATGTCTAGAAACCCATATCTAACTAGTTTGAGGAAAAGGGGAGATTTCTGTCCAGGTGCTAAGTCGTGGCTGGATCTAGGGCTCAGATGAAGCATCAGATCCCCCCATTCTCTCCACCTCTTGATTCTGCTCTCCTTAGTGTATTGCCTTTATTCTCAGGCAAGATTTCTCTGTTTGGAAGGAAAGATGGCTACTGGCATTCACAAGCTGGCTTCTTCCAAGTTCACAATCCAATCGTTCTGTCAGTATCTGTATTTCCATTCTCAGGCATGATTCTAATCAGCTCTGCTAGACTGCTATGCCCATCCTGGAGTTAACCATTGAGTTTGGGGGAAGGCACGCTCCACAAATCCTGGTACAATGCCCACCTCACCAAGAAGTGAGCCCAACCAAATGTGTGGAATAGGTTTGCTAAGGGGAGAGGAGTTCTATCACCAGATGTAAAGGGAGAAAGGGATGCAGGAGCCATGAAGGCAATGACTTTCCACCACAGCAGCCAAGTTTGTTTATCTTTTGGCCCACAGGGTAGTGTTGTGGGCTCTGTTTACACTTCCTCCTACCATGGTGACGTTATTGAATTGCTTCAGCTGTATAATTGGCAGAATTGGTTAATGTGCCTCATTCTGCGGCTCCATAACCAGCCTGTATGCTCTCTTTTCCTTCTCCCAGTCCTCTCTGCCCCACCCCCACCCCTGCATGAGTCACCACTAGTGTTTTTCCAGGACGATACAGCTTTGGAAGGGATAATTCCGTACTGGTATCGGAAGACGATGAGATCAGTTAGTTGAAGAGCTGAGGCCGGCATCCATCTTGGCCTCCTTGGAGGATTCTGTGTTCTATAGGAGAAGGATAATCTGGTTAGAGATAATTTTGGAAAGCCAATGGGATGAGGGTGGCTCTTGGTTTTGATGGAAAGGGCACTTTCCATGCCTGCCAGGGTGAAGCACATTGAGTTATCGCAGCATGAGAAACTTGGTTTGGGGGTATCCTGTGTCTTTGGGCTCACTGAACAATGACCTGGCCACTGGCATGGAGGAGGGAAGAATAGAAAGCGTTGTTCTTACTTGTAAAGGATGCTTAGTCTACTTGTGGGGACTTGGAATGTCACCATGAAGCATCAGTGGCCGATGAGAGGCTACACATGGTTATGTCTAAGGTATGCTTTGAGTTAGAAATGAAGAGGCAAAGATTAGAGAGGGATAGAGCAGTCAGGGAAGGATTCCTGGATGTGATCTTTGCAGCATGGATAGGAATTGACCAAGTGGCAGGAAGAGGCATGCCAGAAGAAGGAAGTGCTGTAAGTCACACCACAGAGGAAGAAATGGATGTGTGTAGGGGCCAGGTTGGGAAGCATCCTGGTGGGGGGGGCGCAGAGGCATAGTGCAGAGAAGACTGGGTAATAAAGAGCCTGGAATGTGCTGGCCTCGGCCAAAAGTCTAAGATTACCTTCCTGGCTCAGCCACGCTAGAGGCTTGGTCTTTGTTCTGCATGCCTTCCATCTTGGCTTTCCTTGATTCCATTTGTATCAGATATTAGGTAAATTTTCAGTGCTGGTCACTACTGAGTATGGGAGGTGTAGCTCCCCCACGTAGCTCCTCCATGGGGTCAAAGACCAGGCAGTAGAATGACTTCCTATGGGCTCTGGGCTGTCCAGGGTCTATTTCTAAGGGAAATCCCCTAAGGGAATCCCCCACAAGGGTCCCTCATGGGCAAAACAGAAATGAAGAGGCTTTGGAACTCAAGTTTATTAGTAGACTATTGTTTGCTGGAAGTTAGGTAAGGCACAAGACACAGCAACAGTGGCTAACAATCTGGAAATTACCAAGTACTTGGCCGTTTAATTGAATAATCATTTACTAAGCCCTTCCTATGTGATGGGCTAGACAGTGCAGGGGAAACAAAGGTATTACCCTGCCTGCCTACAAGAAGCTTACCATCTACTAGGGTCTTTAATGGAGAAGAAATGGGGCACAGTAGCAAACGTGGGCTTGGTGGTCAGACAGACCTGGCTTTGAATCCTGATCCTGCTAATTACTACCTGTGTGACCTTGGACAAGCTGCAAAAACTTCCCTAAACCAAGATTTTTTTATCTGTAAAATTGACTAACACCTGTCCTTCATGGTTTTGTGAGGATTACAGATAACATATGCAATTAAGCTGCCTGGCTCACAGTAAGTACTAAATAAGTTAACGGCCACCAATATGATTTGGGTGGAAATCAGTACAGCATCCTTAGCTGGGCTGAAATGATCCCTGTAGAGAACAATGAAGAGGAGCCTGAACCTACTTTCTTGGTTGAGCTTTATAGCTCAGAGCATTTTTCGTTGAAAGAATATCTTCTAAAAGGCTGGGATATGGGCAAATCTCAAATGATAAAATTTTATGGAGGATAATGAAGTAAATACCATTTCTTTAGCATCCTATCACCAACTATGACTGTGTTCTGTCCCAGGTTCCTGGCATTATTGCCTCATTTGTACATTTCATAAATGTTTATTGAGTGATTACTATGTGCTGGGCACTAAGTATTAGATTTTTGATCCTCCACAATAGGCATAGAGAGGTTAAGTTACTCACCAACAGTCAACAGAGCTGACAGTGATGGAGTTGGATGCAAACCCTGGCAGTATGATGCTAGAATCCAGCTCTCAGCCATGAAATGGACTGCCCATTCCCATGGAGGTCTGCTTCCAGATGTTGGCTGATGCCACTGTAAAATGGAAACCCTCCTAACCATGTTTATATTTTCACAGGGAATTCTTGAGGGTAAGCAAGGCTCCACAAAATAAATTTCCAACAGTGAAATGATAGGATATAATGTTGTTTATTAGTGGACCAACTTGTCTCCTGAACACCCCCCCTAGGGGCACCTCTGCAAATGGCAGCTCTAGCCCTGGTGATCTAAGAAACCCCATGATCACTCATGGGCAAAACAGTAGCCAATTCAAGGATTCCTGGGAAAGAGTCGGAGACTACCTTGAAAGCAGAAGTAGTTTATAGGTGAAAGAGTCTTTAGACACTATCTAGCTCAAACTTCTTTCCAGTACAAGATTCACTGAGATTGGCCAGGAAGGCTATAGCATTCTTTTCTCTAGTTGAACACTGCTTCTGATAGACAGCTCACTACAGATGCCATTCTGTCACTGAACAGCTCCAGTTGTTAGCAAATTTCTTCTTCTCTTGAATCAAAATCTGCCTCCTCCTAACACCCACCAGTATGTTCCAGTTTTTCTGATAGAACAAATTTATTTCTTCTTTTGGATGATGAAGTGGTAGGGAGAAAGTATGTTACTGTTGGCATCTGATGGAGGGTTGGCAGGAACTCCCTAACTTTCAGCCAATCATTCGACTCACTAACTTATAGATCTGTGGGTTCTGACCTCTGTACCTCTCTCTCCAGGGGAGAGACGCTAGTTCCCTGGATCCCAGATTCCCTCCCCCTACTTCCTCAGGAAACTTTATCTACCAGTTATCTTTCTCATATTTAACCTCTCCTTTTCAAATGGCTTAATGCAGCCAGCATTTAAATATATTTAAGTTTTTCCATCTTAACAACAAAAATAAAATTCCTCAGAGTGTCCTCAGCCCACTCCTCTGGTGTTTCCTTCCCTGCATAGCTAAACTTAAAAGAGTTATATCTGTTTACTCTTCCAATCCCTCATCTTCCAGTTTCTCTTCAACCTACTTTAATTTGGCTTCACTGTCACCCTCACTGGGGTGAAAGGCTAGCCAGAGGGAGGTCACCTAAGATCTTTGTCATTAAATTCTGTAGACACTTCTCAAGTCTAATTTTATGTGATCTCTGTATTCTTTTGACACCATGGACCACTGTTCAGAGAAACATTCTCTTCATTTTGTTTTCCTGGCACACATTCCTCTGTATGCACCTCCTATCTGTCTCCCCACTACTTATTAATGTCTTTGAAAATTCATATTCCAGAGGAGCAAGTATTGGGTTCATTGGAGTTCTTTCCTTGGATCTCTTTTGACTTGGATTGTTCATACTCAGTCACATGCCTTTGATTACCACCTGTATCTGATAATTCCAACATCTCTATATTGAGTTCAGATGTGTCTCTTGAGTTCCAGATCTATAGTCAACTGTCCACTTAGCATTTCGAGATGGATATTCCACAAATTCCCTCAACTCTATACATACAAAATTGAATTTGACATTTTTTTCCCTTCAGATTTGTATCTTCTCTGGTGTTCTCAACTCAGTATTTGTTAACACCATCTCACCTATTGTCCAACCAGAAACTTTGGGGTTGTCTTTGACATTCACTTCTTTTTTCTCCATATAAACCACATGTTCCTCAGCCACATCTTGCTTATCTTAATGCCTAAATATTTCTTGAAACCACAGTCTTCCCCCTAGCTCCTCTGTCACTACTCTTATCTAGTCTATTATATTTTGCCTAGGTTAATGCACCAGCTTAGTTTCCTATTTCCCCCTCCATTCCTTGCACTGAGGTCAGCATGACCTTCCTAAGCATCAAATGTGTTGATATTATTACTCTGCCTAAAATCCTTCAATCACCCCACATTCCTCTCAGGATGAAGTTCTACTATGTGTTCAGTGATCTGAGGTGGTGGTGGGTTGGGTTGTTGCCAGAGGATCTCGATCAATAGATGGAGTTCAGTCCAATGAGGTTGGGGAGTGTTGCAGAACATGCAGAGATTAAGAAAGGGTGTGGTCGTAAAGGCATAAATTGGGACGATATAACCAGAAGAACAGTGATAAGGAGTGGGACAAGGGCAGGAGCCATGGGCAGATCAAAAGGCAAGACTCTTTGGGTGCCCGGGCTATTGTAGCCATTGAAGCAGCACCAGGGACAGCTCCAATGCCTTGATCCCCTTGTAGCGGCCGCCACCCTTTTTACAATCTGAGAGTTCATCTTTAATGTCTTTCATCAGTGTCTTATAGTTTTCTGCATACAGGTCTTTTGTCTCCTTAGGTAGGTTTATTCCTAGGTATTTTATTCTTTTTGTTGCAGTGGTAAATGGGAGTGTTTCCTTAATTTCTCTTTCAGATTTTTCATCATTAGTGTATAGGAAGGCAAGAGATTTCTGTGCATTAATTTTGTATCCTGCAATTTTACCAAATTCATTGATTAGCTCTAGTAGTTTTCTGGTGGCGTCTTTAGGATTCTCTATGTAGAGTATCATGTCACCTGCAAACAGTGACAGCTTTACTTCTTCTTCCCCAATTTGGATTCCTTTTATTTCTTTTTCTTCTCTGATTGTTGTGGCTAAAACTTCCAAAAAAAACTATGTTGAATAATAGTGGTGAGAGCGGACAACCTTGTCTTGTTCTTCATCTTAGAGGCAATGGTTTCAGTTTTTCACCATTGAGAACGATGTTGGCTATGGGTTTGTCATATATGGCCTTAAGCCCAGAGATAAACCCATGCACATAAGGTCACCTTATTTTTGATAAAGGAGGCAAGAATATACAGTGGAGAAAAGACAGCCACTTCAGTAAGTGGTGCTGGGAAAACTGGACAGCTTCATGTAAAAGGATGAAATTAGAACACTCCCTAACACCATACACAAAAATAAACTCAAAATGGATTAGAGACCTAGATGTAATACTGGACACTATCAAACTCAGAGGAAAACATAGGCAGAACACTCTATGACATAAATCACAGCAAGATTCTTTTTGACTCACCTCCTAGAGAAATGGAAATAAAAACAAAAATAAACAAATGGGGCCTAATGAAACTTAAAAGCTTTTGCACAGCAAAGGAAAACATAAACAGGATGAAAAGACAACCCTCAGAATGGGAGAAAATATTTGCAAATGAAGCAACTGACAAAGGATTAATCTCCAAAATTTAAAAGCAGCTCATGCAGCTCAATATTAAAAAAACAAACAACCCAATTCAAAAATGGGCAAAAGACCTAAATAGACATTTCTCCAAAGAAGATATACAGATGGCCAAGAAGCACATGAAAGGATGCTCAACATCACTAATCATTAGAGAAATGCAAATCAAAACTACAGTGAGGTACCACCTCACATCGGTCAGAATGGCCATCATCAAAAAATCTACAAACGATAAATGTTGGCGAGGGTGTGGAGAAAAGGGAACCCTCTTGCACTGTTGGTGGGAATGTAAATTGATACAGCCACTTTGGAGAACAGTATGGACGTTCCTTAAACTAAAAATAGAACTAGCATACGACCCAGCAATCCCACTACTGGGCATATACCCTGAGAAAACCATAATTCAAAGAGTCATATACCAAAATGTTCACTGCAGCTCTATTTACAGTAGCCTGGAGATGGAAACAACCTAAGTGTCCATCATCGGATGAATGGGTAAAGAAGATGTGGCACATATATACAGTGGAATATTACTCAGCCATAAAAAGAAACGAAATTGAGTTATTTGTAGTGAGGTGGATGGACCTAGAGTCTTCATGTGAGTGAAGTCAGTCAGAAAGAGAAAAACAAATACTATATGCTAACACATATATATGGAATCCAAAAAAAAAAAAAGTGGTTCTAAAGAACCTAGGGGCAGGACAGGAATAAAGACACAGACGTAGAGAATGGACTTGAGAACACAGGGAGGGGGAAGGGTAAGCTGGGAAGAAGTGAGAGGTGGCATGGACATATATACACTACCAAATATAAAATAGCTAGCTAGCGGGAAGCAGCTGCATAGCACAGGGTGATCAGCTTGGTGCTGTGTGACCACCTAGAGGGGTGGGATAGGGAGGGTGGGAGGGAGATGCAAGAGGGAGGGAATATGGGGATATATGTATATGAATAGCTGATTCACTTTGTTATACAGCAGAAACTAATACACCATTGTAAAGTAATTATACTCCAATAAAGATGTTTAAAAGAAAGGCATTTTCCAAGTGAGTTGACAATCATACTGTTATTCAAATATTCAATAAATATGTATTGAGTTCATATTAAAAAAATCTGAGAGTTCATACTTTATTAACTGTTTGGGCTCTTTGATGCTAGGAGGACAGCCTGACTAGTAGATTGAATTCTGATTCTCAAATAGGCTGCATCCTTGTCCTTTCAGAACTCTCCAAAATTTGAGAGAAGTCAACCCCATAGTTCTGGGTGCATGGTCAGGTAAGGGAATATGGGGAATGATTCCTTCTTGTCCTTAGGGCTTATCTGTGAGAATCGGGACACTGACGCTTTCAGAGTTTTGACTAGAGCCTTGGTATGGCTCCATTTTTGTTTCCCTCAGTAGCAGATTCCCCTGCTCCTGACTCCAGAAGGTGTGTCAGCTTCATCCTGGACCAACTGGGTTTTCTTCCTCATACAGTTGTGAAATGCTGTCATGGAGCATTACACGCAGATGCTCGGAGCTCTCTCCCCAGAGTCCTCTCAGGGACATGCTCTGCCTGGGCAACTTGCGGAAAGGAAATGGAGAAAAATCACTGAGATGTGCTGTCCAATGTTGCCTTCCTCAGGAAGCCACTGTGGTCTCTGTTAAATGGCCAGCCCTTCCATACTTCTGCTCCAAGCTGCTCTTTTCCTAGATATCAAGGTCCTTCCTCTGGAAGTTTCCAGGGGAGATAGAAATGGGACCGGGGAAAATCAAACTCTGTTTCTAGTCAGCATGAAAAATAAATGAGCTTACTGGGGAAACTGCTGACTTCACAGAACTCAGGGACAGGTCCCAGATATTTTAAAGATATTATAAAGCAAGTAAATTCAAATTTTAACATTGTGTCTCTTAGGCTCAGTCAGAAAATGTGTTTCTGCCTCCTGGGGAAAGGAACATTTTTCTTGCTGGCATAGTAATGATGAAGATATTATTATCCTTTTCAGTGGTGACGAGAAACTGAGAAGTATTTTGTGGGGGAGAGGATGACAAATACATGTTCTCAAAGACCAGACTAATTCCCTGAAGTCGGCAGTCTCTCGTGGTTTGATTTCTTCAAGACTTTATGTTCAAGGGAAGTTAAAGGCATTCATTAGTTCCACTTGAATATTTGATAATGACAAGCGCCCAGGATGGAAAGTGGGCTGGATCAACTTCACTGGGAAGCTGTCCTCTGAGATGAAAGCCCGATGCTGTGGCGAGAGTTGCTGAAACTTCTCCAGCAGGCAGATGAAACCAGCCTGGGAGAGGAGGAGAAGAAATTCTTAGAAAACTAGCCAAAGTCTTTACAGGGTACCCACTTGGGCCCCAAGCTGGATCCTGAGATACCCTGTGCTATTAAGAGTGGGAACTGGAGAGAAGGGTTTAAAACTCATTGTGCATTGGGTGGTAGGGAGAGGGAAGTGGGGAGGGCACACATCTGTTCGTTGCTAAGACAACTGGCACCTGATATCACAGCTCTCTGCAGAGCTCCGCTAACTCTGCTCCAAAAGCTAACAATTCATAAGTGTAGGAATCCAAGCAGGAACCCTAGGAGAAACTGGAGGGAGGCCCAGACTCCCATAAAAGCCTCCATGATCCATGACGCTACTAGGGGAATTTTTATAACTTGAGAAACATTTATCACCAATCTTCCCTTACAGAATTTCAGCATGATGGACTGCGTATCGAGTTGATACTGGTTGTTTGGGGCCGCTTGTTTGGTTTTCAAAATCTGGGGAGACCAAGAGATTACTCTGGAATTTATAAGGGAAGTTTGTCATGATTCTCTGTGTACTCTGATAGTTCCACACATCTCAAGTTTTTCCAAATTTGTAAATGGAAACTCCTGATATGGAGGTATGGGTCTGGAGGTGAAGGTTACGGACTTTGGAATGAAACATGGTTTGGGGTGGAGTACTGGCTTTGCTTCTTCCTAACAGGGTGACATGGGACATCTCACCTCTCTGAGCCCCAGTTATCTGTATGTAAAATGGAGGTATGGCCCACATCAAAGCACTACTGCAAGGATTCAGTGATGATGGATGTAGAGCCCCCAAGGTAGTGCCTGGAACGTAGCAGGCACGTGATACTCACTAGCTGTGTAAAAAGGAGGCTGGAATTTCGGTTTGATCCCTTCTAAGTGCCACAGCTCCAGGAAGACGTTATAGCCTATGCCTTATTGAGTATACTGGTTGGGAGCTTTGACTCTGGGTTCAAACATATTTGCATTCAAATCCCAGCTTCGTTACTTGGTAGCTGGGTAACATCCCTAAGCCTCAGTTTTTCATGTGTTGAAGAGGATAAAGTACCATGAACATCACTGAATCATTGTGGGAATTAAATAGTCCATAAAGAATGCTTTGCAGAGTGCTTTGCCCAAAGAAAGTGTTCTAAAATTTAACTTTTTCATATTGTTATTTTGTAATTATTACTTCAGTGGGTTTGTTCTATCATGGGGTAGCTTAGCCTCCCAAGAAGAGGGAAGATAGAAATAGCTGTATCAGTTAACTGAATGCACTTGCTTCCAGGAGCTTTTCCCCACCAGGGTGACGTTTTTCCTTTTATTTTAAATCTCACCACATTTTTTTAGACTTTAAATTTGGCAGACTTTTCTTTTGTTAGGTACCTTTGTTAACCCAGCTAGTTTTATCTGGGTGGATGAGCTAGTTTTATCAGTTAGTATAGCTTCTAATTGAATGGTAATTCCCTAATCTCTACATTTAGCCCTGAGCCTATCCCTGACGGGGTGAGGAAGTGATGAATGCATTCAACTGGTATTGGCCTTGAAAAATCTTATCCTTTATTATTCTTGGGATTTGGGGCCCAGGGAGGTGTGGAATCAGAATTTAAATTAACCCGAAAGTTGGTGTTAAAGTCAGAGCAGTTGGAGCACATTGTAGCTGGTCCAGGAGAACCCAGTGGAAAGAAGGCAGGCTGTTTGGTACTTTACCATGTAATTCCCCAAAGGTAAAAAAAGGTGTTCGGTTTCGTCACAGGTATCCTGATAAGCTTTCTCTCAGTGTCAAGGCTGATTTTCCAGGAATGGCCAGGGGCACAGGTTTGTGGTTCCCCTTGGCCTGCCCTGGGTCACATTTGGGCCACAAAATGGAACTTAGTGCTCCTGCTTCAGGCCAGAGATGCATGCCTGTTGGAGCCCTGTTGGAGGGGCAAGATGGCTGATGGCTTTCCTCGCATATAAATGAATTATCTCCTATCAAGGAATCCACTGCTGTGTAGTCGTGTGTCCTAGCTATGGGGACCACAAGTGAGGAAGTGTTCCAGCCTCTATCTCTGGGAGGCCATTTGGTCTTGTAGTTATTTTCTAGAGAATTTGAATTCCCTAGGAGAGTTTGCTTAAGCCCATCAAAATCTCTATGTCTCTGCCCTCAGTGAAACGCCAGGAGTCAGTCAAGGTTGCCAAATGATGAGCGGTAAGAATTTATTGAGATGACCTCTCTCTCTCTTCCAAATCATCCTCTTTGCCAAGGCATTCTTGGCAAAGCAATGATTCCCAAACTGGTTCACAAAATATTAATCCTATGAGATGATTCATCAAAAGACATCCGGAGATGAACACATTTGGGGAATGCTGCTGTATGCTAGTCTCCCTTGCAGAAGTGAGTTGTGTAACTTTGGTGGGGCTTCTGGGGGCAGTATTGAGCAGCCTTTGCTACTTGGCTGTGTTTTCTCTGTGCCTAAGATGGATAGACTTAGAGGATAGTAGGAGGAGGGTTTCTGAGTCTTCCCTGCCAGGCAGCTTCCTATGGGCTTATTGATGCTTATGGAATAAGTGCCGTGTTCCCGTCCTTGTGCTTAGGAGCCATCACCTGGTGGTTTATTTTGTTCCCAAGTAGAGAAAAGTAGAGGTTTAAAATGGAACAGCGTGGGCAGTGCATGCACATGTAGACAAACTTATTCACAGATGTATATGCATCTTGTCTTTGGGATACAAGGCGCTGGAACAGTCTATAAGCTTCTTATCGCAGAGTGGGGACAGGATGAATTAGATTGTATTTGCTGTTTAAAAACCTAAGTAAGTTTGCACTGTTCTTCCATTGAAATCACATGTTTATTTATCAGATGTGTACTTTTCAACAAGACTGGAGTGTATTTGGTTACTTCCCCTGGAAAGCAATTGTTACCATGCCTTTGTAACAGGCTCTCTCTCCAGCAACCCCCTTTGTCACATTAATTCAGCCCACAGCCACGATCAAGCAAAAAGAAAATTCTAGTTACAAAGCAGAGGTGGTTTTTTTCCCCAAAGTAATGTACAGCATACATAAAGGACAGGTTTGCAGATGTAGGTAATGCTGATCAGTTCTTGGGCTTGGAAAATACACCTTTTCACGTACTTGGAGACAATCTAAACCAAACCTCTACAGAGGCAGTAAGTCATGTATAGACCCACTCATTTCTCCTAACAGACAAGGTGCAGGTTGTTGCCAGAAACGTGGGCTTCTATGAAATAAGCATCTTGACTTCTTAGTTTTAGCATGAGACAGTTGCAGCTGCCACGATATACTTCTGTAAAAATCCTAAGCTCCACGGGACTCCAGAAGACAAGGTGAAGATGACGACAGCCAACCCCAGTTTTGTCCCCCTCCGAGCAACTGGATGTTTCTGATTGACAGTTGCATAGAAAGATGGAGAGTACTGTAATTAAGACCATCCAGGGCTTCCCTGGTGGCGCAGTGGTTGAGAGTCCACCTGCTGATGCAGGGGACACGAGTTCGTGCCCCGGTCCGGGAAGATCCCACATGCCGCGGAGTGGCTGGGCCCGTGAGCCATGGCCGCTGAGCCTGTGCGTCCGGAGCCTGTGCTCCGCAACAGGAGAGGCCACAGCAGTGAGAGGCCCGCGTACCACAAAAAAAAAAAAAAAAAAAAAAGACCATCCAGTATGTGGCTAGAGGGCATGTAACAGGCAATTGTGATATAATACATGTTAGAATGGTATAGGTGGGAAAAGGACCAGTTTGAACTAAAGGGGGAGAGGGTGAAATATTTATTTAGTCTTTTCCAAGGGTCTGGCAGGAATTCAGGCACTTTGCACATATTAACCCTTTTAATCCTCAGGATAGTCCCATGGGACTGGTATTATTATCACGATAGGATGTCCATTAAGCCTGGAAGACCAGGTGAATATACATAATGTCATTAAGGACACTCAGTCTGCAAAGTGATCAACTAATTTTTTTCTCTGTTTTCTAACTTTATGGAACTCCATATTTTGCTGATGCAGAAAGTGGAGTTCAGCTGGGAATGGGGTTGCTGGGAGTGGAACCCAAGCTTGCCTGATTTCAAAGGTCAGGTTAGCTCAGGTGCACCCCATGGCCATGACCAAGACTCTGACCTGCCCAGCAGATGGCACGGCATTTGGCAAACAGGAATGGATGAAGTCAGGTCCAAGACAGTCAGCTAAGGCAGGGAAAGCAGCAGGTATCACAGCGGTAGGAAAAAATTCTGGAGTCCACGGGTCAGAAGAGTCAACAGTGGTGGCGCTAGGAAGCAGGTGATGCCGAAGCTGAGTATTTGCTTCAGGTCCTGTACTTCCTGGGAGGGGAAGGCTGCAAAGAAACGAGAGGCTGGAAGGGAAAGCCTGACCCCAGCAGGGATCACTGCAGGCAGACAGGCTGAGTGGGAAATGAGCCCTTCCCAGCATGAGCATGGCTGGCTTGGGAGAGGAGGGTCGGCTGTGGCCTCCATACACACAGTAATTGCAGGCCCTAGAAAGGCAACCAGAATGAATGAGTGGACTGTTCAAGTTAGACTTAAGGCTGAAGGTGAGAGAAAGTTGGCTGCCTTCTATTCCAGGAAAGAAAGGGGAGTATTGCCAGGCTTAGCCCAAAATCCCTTTAGAGAGTGCTCTGACAGAAAAATAAAATCCCGTGATCCCCTGAAAGCACCTGGAAAACTCCGTTCAGATTTAGAACTAACAGTTGGCTGGATGTTTGCACAGGTCGGACCCCAGGCATGGGTTTTAGCTATCATTTCCTGCTTGCAGCATCTTACATTTCACCATTCTCTTGCTTTGGTGGCTTTTAAGAACCCAACCACTGTTTATACTTGGAAAAAAAATTAGTTGAAGGGAATCTGAATGCTGCTCCCTCCTGGAGGCCTTGCCAGAATTCCAGATGAGCTGCTTCCGCCCTGAGGCTCAGTTGCCAACCAGAGGCCAGTGCCAAACCGAGAGGCCCCAGAGCCTGGGCCTGGAACTTCTGTGCCACAGAGCAGGCCAGCCCTCTGCCAAGGCAAGGAAAACTCGGGGAGGCCCATTTGGTTTCTTCCTACCTCAGTGATTTGGGGATTTTGTGCTTAGAGATGATAGTGTTATGATGTGTCAAGTAAAGTGCTTGTTAGAAAAGGACGAGGTTGTGAAAGGTTCTCAGTTTTAAGTTGATGTTGAGCTGCGGGATACTTATCCATCTCCAGGTAGTTCATTTACTCTTATTTTTCTTCATTGCATTGATCACGGTTTGGAATTGCATAGTTATTTCTCTGATAACCTGTGTGTTATCATCTTCCACGTGGACAGGTTCTGCCTCTGCTTTGCTCATTGCCGTAGCCTCAGGTTCTAGCACAAAGCACACATAGATATCTGAGGAAGGCATGAATGAACAAGCATCGGGACCGGGCAGGGCTGAGCTGGGCTCTGAGCACAGGCCCTGGGACAGTCCACGGCCTGTCTCCATCAGCGGAAGGATAGGCAAGGCCAGGGTGCCTTCAGATGTGTCATGTGAATGGGGAAACAAGGCAGCATGTGTTGGCCAGGCTGCAGAGGACAGGGAGGTCACCGAGGACGGGAGTGGTCGGGGAAGCCTTGACAGAGGTGACAGCCTCAAGTGTGCTCTTGAAGTGCTGGGTAGCAGAGGGCACCTGGGGGACCTGATAGCATGAGGGAAGGCAAGCCCACGCTGTACAGAAGAGCACACGGTGGATGTGAGTGATGATGGCCCAAACCACCAGGAGTTTGAAACGTTATCTTGGAGGTGGTAGGAAGGGGGGGTGGCACGGAAAAAGCACTTTATATGGTACTTAGCAACAACAATAATAGTAATAATAATTTAACACTTATTGAGCTCTTACTATATCTCAGGCCCTAGTCTAAACATTTTACATTAATTCTTCTAAATCATACTTTAAGCCCGTGAGTTGGACGCTACTTCCTCATTTTCTAAAAGAGGAAACCGAGGCATAGAGAAGCTAGGCAAGTCAGTGTAGAGTGTGCTTGACAGCAACCCCAGTGTCATTACCGTCACCCAGCCTATCTCCCGACTTCTGTCTGGGCTTAACGCTAGCTCAGGTGGGGACGGTTTAACGACGGCTCTCCCACCCTCCCAATCAAGCCTTCGTGCAGGTGACGGTATTCTTTAAGTTTTTCATCCTCACTACTGCCACTTTTGACGTGTGTTCCCTGCTTTACCCCTAGGTGACCCTTAATAGAGTCACTTTGGGGTCCTAGAACCAGAAGTCGGTGAGGTGGGCAGATTTTGGAATCTGAAGGGCTGGCTTCTAGGCCTTCCCTACTCTACCCTTTACTACAATGGTCCCCAACCTTTTTGGCACCAGGGACTGGTTTCGTGGAAGACAATTTTTCCATGGACTGGGCGGGGCGGGGGGGTGGTGGTTTCAGGACGATTCAAGTGCATTACATTTATTGGTCCCTTTATTTGTATTATTATTACATTGTAATATATAATGAAATAATTCTACAACTCACCATAATGCAGAATCAGTGGGAGCCCTGAGCTTGTTTTCACTCGCCACTCACAGGGTTTTGATATGAGTCTGCAAGCAATTGATTTATCATGGTCTCCATGCAGTCAAACCTCTCTGCTAATGATAATCTGTATTTGCAGCCACTCCCCAGCGCTAGCATCACGGCCTCAGCTCCGTCTCAGATAATCAGGCATTAGATTCTCATAAGGAGTGCGCAACCTAGATCCCTCGCATGCGCAGTTCACAGTAGGGTTTGAGCTCCTGTGAGAATCTAATGCCGCCGCTGATCTGACAGCGGGTGGAGCTCAGGCGGGAATGCGAGCGATGGGGAGAGGCTGTAAATACAGATGAAGCTTCGCTCCCCGCAGCTCACCTCCTGTTGTGCGGCCTGGTTCCTAACAGGTCCGTGGCCTGGGGGTTGGGGACCCCTGCTTTACTAGGAAAGTCCCCTAATCCTTACAGCGCTGGGGGGTGACTGTCATCACCTCCTTTCACAGAGCAGGGAACTGAAGCTCAGAGGGGCACATACATGTGAGGCAGCCAGCCTAGGGCTTGAGTTATGTGCTGGGGATGCTGAAAAAAGGGGCAGTTGTTGGAGTTCTCTGGCTTTAGGTAGTGGAGGAAGTTCCGTTTACAGCACTGTGCTTTCTTGTACAAGTGTCCCAATTTTACGTGAGCCATCAGGAAAAGGCAAATCAACAGCACGAAATGCTGTTGTGCTGCTGCTGTGCCAGCCGGAGAGCTGGATGGGGAGCGTGAAAAGCCACCATAAGCTCCCTGTGGCCACCAGAGGCGGACGAAGAGGGTGGGGTGTGTGTGTGTGGCAGGAATGAAGGACGGATAATCAAGCAAAAATGTTGCTGTGGTTACAGCCAAGAAAATAAAAGCTCTGTGTGCCAAACAGATGCCTCTTAAAGTTCACTTGGAATTTATAACCTGATGAAACAGGTGTTTTTGAAATTTAATTAAAGACCGAAACATTGTTCAAATTGTCCTCCAGTGGTTAGGAGCTGCCAACACACGCATTTGCATTGTTTGGGGATGGCGGAGCTGGAGGAGTCCGGGCACAAACTCTGTGGTTGTGGACTGAGAGTCCGCTGCTTGCACTCACAGGACTGCTGTGTCCTGAGTGTGGCTTTCTCTTCAAGTGTGAAGATGGTGCAGCGCTGGGATGAGGGGAGAGGGGCACTTGCCTCCGGAGCGAAATGTAAGGCGGTGCCAAAAGACTCAAAAATCAAGAAGAGTAATATTTTAAAGCAATATTTTTAAAAATCAAAATTAGAGAAAAAAATTGTGTTGAGCAAAATATTGAAATTTTAAATAAAGGCAGGATCTGAATCGCACCAAGCTACCCCCTAAACTCCACTTTTGACTTCCTATATTTGGGTGGGTGGAGACTGTGACTCTCCAGCCCTGTGGGGTTCTGAGAGCGGTGATGGCTTCTAGACTGTTCTATGGTCTCCTGTCAAAGGAACAGTTCCTCCCTTTCTCCCCCTCAGTCAACAGACACTTACGAAGCACCTACTCTGCTAGGCTTACTCTGTGCTCTGGTCCTCTGCATGAGGACTCTGAGATAAACAGTACACAGTCCCTGCCTGGTGAGTAAGACAGCAGGTGCCCCCTGATCACTGAGGGCACTGGGGGTTCTCCTTTTGTCCTGATAGGTCTTATTTTCTCAGCAAGGCTCCAAGCTCTTTGTGGCTGGGGACAGATCAGGATACAGAGGCGCTATGGGATTGTGGGCAAGAGGCAGGGTATGGAGTTTGAGAGCCTCATTCTGAATCCACATTTGCCACTTACTGCTTATGCTTGGGAAAGATGCTTACGTAAAGACTTTATTTTTTAGAGCAGTTTTAGGTTTACAGCACAATTGAGAGCAAGGAACAGAGATTTCCCACGTACCGCCACATATGCACAGCCTCCCTCGGGGGTTTACACTTTTCAAGCCTCGATCTTCTTCCCTTTGAATGAGGGTAGCGTAGTCCTCACCTCCAGGGTGGTTGTGCAGATGTAGAGGAGATGATACAGGGAGTGTTCAGCACAGGGTTTGGCATATGATGAGTGCTCACAGGCGACAGAGGGAATCATTTGAAAGGCATGAGGGGGGCAAAGGCAACACAGCCTTGCATGAAGCAGTACAAAGGGGCAAAACAGGTTGAAAACATCTTTCCTGAGGCTCCTGTGGCCAGCGGGGCTTTGGAATGACTCACAAGGCTCCTGGTGACAGTAAGAGATGAGGCACCTCTCATTCTTCCCAGGGCTCGCAGGATTAACTTACTGCCTGTCCTGATTTAATTGTCTGCCCTTGTCATGCTGTCTCCCAGTGGTAGACGTATTAGCAACAGGTATAATCTTATTGTTGTATTATTAGACACTGATCATGGATAATGCACTTGGTTGATATCGGTTTTATGAACTCAGAACACGAACCGTAGTACCTGATGCTGGGAACTTCATAAGCTGTTTTCAGCTGACCACTACTCCATGTATGTGATTGGAACAGGCTGGGCATTGCTGAGTTCTGATTGGCTTAGCTGCTTGGTAAACCAAAGGCTGTGACAGTGGTTCTTGCGGTGAAATAATATTTCCTAGGCTTTATGCCTATAGAATACGTGTTTAAAAAGAAACTTTTTTATTGCAAAATAATTCAGAAAAATCCACAAATTATAGATGTATGGTTTCATGAATTTTACTAATTCAGTAAACTCAGGAAACTAGCGCTCAGATCAAGAAATGTAACATCACCCTCCAGCTCAGAAGCCCCTCCTGTCCTTGCCACACGCCCTTCCTGTCACTCCTTTCTTCCTCTAGGAGTAATGACTATCCTGACTTCTAGAAGCATTAGACTTGCCTGCTTTTGTAATTTACGTAAATGAAATCATAAAGTAAGTATTCTTTTGTGTCTGGCTTTTTTGTTTGTTTGCTTTTGTTCAACATATGTTTGTGAGATTCATTCTCACAAACACTAGTAACTAGTGTTACTAGTTATAAATCTTTTACTCTCATTTCTGTATAGTATTCCCACAGTACAATTATCTCACTATGTATTTATTCTGCTATTGATGGAAGTCTGGGTAGTTTCTACTTTTAGGCTATTAAAAATGGTGCTGTTGACAGACATATAGAACAATGGAATAGAAAAAAAAAAAAACCAGAAATAAACCCTTGCATATATGGTCAAATGATTTCCGAGAAGACCATTCAACAGGGAAAGGATAGTCTTTCACCAAGTGGTACTGGGAAAACTAGATATACACATTGAAAAGAATAAAGTTGGATGCTTACCTTACACCATATACAAAAATTAACTCAAATGGACTAAAGACCTAAATGTAAAAGCTAAAACCATAAAACTCTTCAAAGAAAATGTAGGGGAAAACTTCATAACATTGGATTTAGCAATGATTTCTTGGATATGACACTAAAAGCACAGGCAACAAAAGAAAAAGATAAACTGGACTAAATTAAAAATTTAAACCTTTGTGTATCTAAGGACACTATCAACAGAGTGAAAAGGCAACACATGGAACGGGAGAAAATATTTTCATATTATATATCTGATCAGAGGTTAATATCCAAGTATCCAGAATATATAAAGAACTACAATTCAACAACAAAAACCCAAACAACTCAATTAACAAATGGGCAAAGGACTTGAATAGACATTTCTTCAAAGAAGATATACAAATGGCCGATACACACATGAAAGATGCTCAACATCATTAACCATTAGGGAAATGCACATGAAAACTGCAATGACATATACTTCATACTCATTAGGATGGCTATACTAAGGAAAAAACAGAAAATAACAAGTGTTGGAATGTGGAAAAATTGGAACCCTTTCGGTGGTAGGAAGATAAAATGGTGCTTCCACTATGAAAAACAATACTAAGATTCCTCAAAAAATTAAAAATGGAATCACTGTATGCTCCAGTAATTCTGTTTTGGGGTATATACCCCGAAGAATTGAAAGCAGAGAACAAAACAGATATTTTTGTACACTCATATTCATAGCATCATTATTCACAATAGCCAAAAGGTAGAAGCAACCCAGATGTCCACTGATGGATGAATGGATAAAGAAAATGTGGTATATGCAGACAATGGAATATTATTCAGCCTTAAAAAGTATGAAAAGTCTGACACATAAACCTTGAAAACATTATGCTAAGTGCAAAAAAGCCAGTCACAAAAGAACAAATACTGTATGATTCTACTTATGTGAGGCACCAAGAGTAGTCAAATTCATAGAGACAGAAAGTAGAATGGTGGTTGCTAGAGGCTGGGAGAGGAAGAAATGGGGAGTTATTTGGGTACAGAGTTTCAGTTTGGGAAGATGAAAAATGTTCTAGAGATGAATGATGGTAATGGTTGCACAATAACGTGTACATGCTTAATGCCACCAAACTGTGCACTTAAAAATGGATAAGTCAATTTTACATTATGTACATTCTACCACAATTTAAGAAAAGTAAAAAGTAATGGTGCTGTTATTAACATTCTAACACATACCTTTTGATTAACAATGTATTTTTGTGTGAATTACTGGGTCATACAGCATGCATATGTTCAGCTTTAGTTGAGTACTAATGCACACCTCTCCCCTTGCAGAATCATGCGAGAGTTCCTCTTGCATCACATCCTAGCCAATACTCTCTCAAAGAGAGAACCGTCTCTCTTTGTTACTCTGACCATTTGGGTGATGTGTAGTGTTATATCCTGGATTTAATTTGCCTTTCCCTGATGACTAATGACATTGAGCCCTATTCAGTCTCTTTTGAACTATCTGTTCATGTCTTTGCCCATTTTTTCCCCTATTGGGTTCTTTTTCTCATAATGTACATACATTTTTTATTTATCCTAGGTGTCTGATTATTATCTAGCATGGTGGATTCTGAAAATAAAATCCCCCCAACCACTCAAATGTATAAATTTTCATTGTACCGTTTATGAAAATTGAACTTTTATGAGTGAAGCTAGATTTTCCAGAATCTCTTTGTTAGTTTTGTTTGTTGTTTCTGGTGGTGTGTTCTAGTTTGAGCCTTTACCAGCGGAGGCCCTACAACATCACTTGCTTGATGGCTAGTTTTGGTTAGTGTGCCAACCCCAGCTACCCAGGACAGGGTCAGCACATATACAGAGTGAGCTAAGGAGGAGCGACTTAGGGATGTAAGACTCCGACCCGAACACCCAGTTGAGTCTGTTAGGTCTGCTTTGACTGTACACAGCAAATATTTAGCCTTGATGGGCTGCAGTGGGTCTGCGAAACATCAAAAATTATATACTGGATGGTATGTTTGGGGGTCTGTGCATTTTTTGAGGAGAAGGTCAAACTTTTCCTTCTATTCCCAGAGGGAGGGGTGTCTGAGGCCTCTGAAAGGGTGGGCATCCATCCTTGGTTCAACACGAGGCTAGTCTTCTTGGTTCATTCTCGGTCATCTTCTGTTTCCTATTTCCTCTCCTGCCTGTCTTTACTTGAGGCAAACTCAGTAATTTTAGTATTAACCCAGTTGCCCTATGAAGGTTGTCTGGAAGGTTTTGAGCCCTGCCTTCCCCTCACTGTGGATAAGCTGTGGTGGGCTGAATCATGGCCCACAGAGGTAGCCAGGTCCTAATCCCTAGCACCTGTGCACGTTACCTTATATGGCAAAAGGGACTTTGCAGATGTGGTTAAGTTAGGAATCTTGAGATGGGGACCCACCTGGACCCAAAAGGTAATCACAAGTGTCCTTATAAAAGGGAGGCAGGGGGAGATCTGACTGTAGAAGAAAGAGGCAATGTGACCATGGGAGTGAGATGCTCTGCTGCTGGCTTTGAAGATGGAGGAAGGAGCCATGAGCCAAGGGATGCAGGCTGCCTTTATCTTTATTTCATTTTCTATTGAAGTAGAGTCGATTTACAGTGTTGCGTTAATCTCTGCTGTACGGCAAAGCGATTCAGGTATACGTATATACATACATATATATATATATACACACACATATATATATATATATACACACACACACATTCTTTTTAAAAAAATATTCTTTTCCATTATGGTTTATCATAGGATATTGGATATAGCTCCCTGTGCTCTACAGTAGGACCTTGTTGTTTATCCATCCTGTATATAATAGTTTGCATCTGCTGATCCCAACCTCCCACTCCATCCCTCTCCATCCCCCTCCCCCTTGGCAACCACCAGTCCGTTTTCTATGTCTGTGAATCTGTTTCTGCTTCGTAGATAGGTTCATGTGTATCTTTTTTTTTAGATCCCACATATAAGTGATATCATATGATATCCACATCTTTATCCATTCATCTGTTGATGGACATTTAGGTTGTTTCCATGTCTTGGTTATTGCCAGTAGTACTGCTGTGGACGTAGTGGGTACGTGTATCTTTTTGGATTAGAGTTTTGTCTGGACGTATTAGGCTGCCTCTGCAAGTGGGAAAAAGCCAACTGATTCTCCCCTAGGGTCTCCAGAAGGAGCCAGCCCTGCTGGCGTCTTGACTTAGCCCAGTGAAATGGATTCTAGACTCGAAATTAAGAGGATATATTTACATTGTTTTAAGCCACTTAGTTTGTGATAAATCTGTTACGGCAGCAATAGGAAACTCATACATGGGCTTATTAAATTATCCACCCATGGGGATAATCCACAAGGACTACTGGTGAACAGGCTCTGTTTAAGATCGATTTTGAATAGTGTGTGAACTACGTCACTAGACTGTGGGTCTTGTTTTATGAAAGGCTGCATGAAGCCCTGAGAGGCATTTAGTGGTGATGTTATCCTTTGGCTCCCCCAGGAAGAGGTCTGCTGTGGAGGAAAGGGGGTGCTGGGCTACTGGGCTGTTCTAGTTGGGTAATCTTGGGTAGTTCAGATCACCTCTCAGGTTGACAGTTCCTCCTTTGTGAATCCAAGAAACCCTCTCTTGGGGTTGAATGACCAGGAAGGGTGTCATGTGGGATCTGTTTTCCTGGCTTTTAGCCTGGTGACCTTCAAAGAGACTGGAGGTCAGCCTTCTGCCCCAGGCTCAGGGGTACATTTCTTGCCCCAGAATTCCAGACTCCCCTTGATTGAGCCTTCCATTCCTGGAGCCGGTGGAGGTTAAGAGTTGGGACTTATGACTCAAACTTGTTCTAGGTTCAAATCTTACATCCCCCTTGTTATTTTGTGGTCTCTGAAAGTCACTTTATCTTCAGTTTCAGGTTTCTCATGTGGAGGTAATAAATGTATCTAAATATTTTAAAAATATATAACAAAAGTGGAGATAATAACATATATTTTTAAGGAAAATTAGATGAATAATACATTTCAAACACTTAACCCTAAATGAGTGACGGATGACCATCGTTAGTTACTTTCATTATGGACGCAGCTCTTCTTTTTTGGGGGAGGGGTACTCCTTCTGCCTTGAGAGCCACCCAGCTCACTCCTCACTCCATGTGGCCTCAGTGGCAGGGCCAGCAGCAGTCTGAAAGGTAAGCAGTGGCAGGGTACACAGCAGTAAGATATCTAGTTACCCAGGTGACCCTAATTCTCCGAGGACGCCTCACCAGGTCCTCTCCCTCACTTGCCAGGGGCCAGGGAGCCACTCTCGGTTTGCCTCACAGCTGTGCCCGTCCAGAGCTGCCCTGAGAATGGCACGTTCAGGACTGTGGTCCCCAAAGTCATCTGTTCCTTGTCTCAAGCCAGTTGAAAGCCCTCTCCCGCAGCCAGGCTGTGTTTCTGGAGCCAGAGCTCACGGAACCTCACCTTAATTGGACGTCTCATTATCCCACTTCTCAGACCGAGAAGGGCTCATGTGTCACCAGGGCGAGCTCAGCCAGGGAAAGGGGCATTAATCCACAGACAAGGCAGAGCAAGCTAAACAGCTGGCTGAGGGGTAGTGAACAGAGAGAGGGAGAGGGCCCGGCTCCGAGGTCCCAAGCCTTGCAAATGACTATCAGGAAACTCATTATTTCATTTAGAAATTAATTTCTTCCCGAGAGGAAAATCACTCTTGATGTGTTTATTTCCTCCGTAATGAAGGCAGGCTTCCTGCAGCTCCCCCTCTCACTTGCCACCCCCATGTTTGCTGCTGCCAAAGTATTTGGAAAAGCAGAAGGTGTGTATGTGGGATGCAGCCCGCCTACAGTGGACCTTGAAGGCCAGCAGCTCAGGCGGCTGGGCTGAATGGCAGGCAGGGGGCAGCCACGCGACAAGAGCTCCGCCCTCGCACATGTGGCCACTGCCAGGGAGACTTGGCAAATCCTTTTCACTCTGCACCTCGGAAGAGCCCTGGCAGTGAGACACACAGGCAGCTTTGAGCCTCATTTTGCGAATGACCAGGCAGAGTTAACCAGACAGACCTCACCTTGCCCAGGCTCCTGCTGAGGCCACCGCACAGTGGAAACTGGGACCCAGGTGATAAGGTTCCCTCTCCATTACTTGGAGAATGCTTTCCTGATGTATCTGGCAAACTTTTTTTTTAATGGGAAATTTCAGTTATGTGCAACAAGAGAATAGTATATTGAAGTTCCCTGTGCCCATCACCCAGATTTATCAGTATTCAACCATTCTTTTTATCTATCCCCTCACTTTTTGTTTTTACTGGAATATTTTAAAGCAGATTTTGACATCATGTATCACCCGCAAATAATTCAGTATTTCTAACTAGCAAAGACTTAAACATAATCACCATGTCATTATCACAGCACTCAGAATTACCAGGAATTGCTAAAGATCATCTAACCCTGTCGGTATTCATTTCTCTGATTTACAAAAGGATTATTTTGGGGGTTTGTTATTTTAAAAATATATTAATTTAAAACTGATAACGAAGTTGCACGAATAGTGCAAGTAACTCTCATTATACCCTTTGCCTGAATTTTCCAAATGCTTACATTCTGCTCTATTTGATTTACTACTTATATATATATTTCTGAATTATGTGAAGAGTATATTGCAGATCATATCCCTTTACTAGTAAACACTTCAGTGTGCATTTTCTGAAAGCAAAGACATTCTCTTATATAACTACAGTATAATTATCAAGAGCCAGAAAGTTACCACTGATATAATACTATTATCTACCCTCAATCCACATGCAAAATTTGGCAATGTTCCCAATAATTCTTTTTTATAGTTGTCTTTTCTTCCAGTCCAGGCCCAATCCAGGATCACCCATTTAGTTGTTGTGTCCCCATAGTCTTTTTCATATGGAAAAGTTCCTCAATCTCTCTCTTTCTTGACCTTGTCATGTTTTTTAAGGGTACAGGCCAGTTATTTTGTAGAATATCCCAATTTGGGTTTGTCTGAAGTTTCCTTATGATTAGTTTTAAGTTATGCCTTTTTGACGGTAATGCCAAAGCAGTGATGTGTTGGTCTCAGTGCATCATATCAGGAGGATCTTGGTGATGTTGACTTTGATCATTTGGTTAAGATTCATATGGTTAAGATAGTGTCCCCAGGTTTCTCCATTGTACAGTTAAATAAGTAACTAGTGGGGAGCTCCTTGTTCTTTGAGCACTTCCTTAACTTTTGGTGCAACAAGGTGTTCTAGGATCCCCTGTGTTTTCCCTGTTCTAGATCTGAATTCAGCTTTTTCAAAAAGTTCTTACTATTTTTAATGGAGAATAGTATTTAGAAGCCAAGCTCTGGATGCCAGGTGTGCTCACTGCTACTGTTATTCCTTTGGTGATGCCTCAGTGGACAGAGACAGGAAATGCATGTACACACATGTATTTTATTTATAAAACCAGAAAGTATTAAAATTATATTAAAACCTATAAATTAACATTGATGTCTCTAGTCCCAATCCGTACATTTTAGTTGTTCCCCGTTCCACATTTGTATCTCTATCCTCCAATCCTAAGAAACCTGGCCCTCAATGTATGTTATCCTCAAAGTATTTACTTATTTGTTCAAGCCTAGAATATACAGAAAGTGGTTTTAGAATTGCTAATACCACTGTGAAAAGAAAACCTCTTGACTACAGCTAGCATTTGTTTATAGTTCTTTTTAAAAAATTACTTAGAGTGACGTTTGCAAATCTCAAGTGTACATTTCCACACGTTTTGACAAATGCATACTCTCTTGTAATCCACATTCCTATCAAGATACAGAACATTCCCATCACCTTAGAAAGTCCAGTCAACTTTTATCCCAGTCAACTTTCCTTCAGAGGCAATCACTTTTCTTACTTTTTTCACCATAGTTTTGCCTATTCTAGAATTTCATATAAAGGGAATCATACTATGTTGGTTTGTGTTTAGATTCTTCCATTTAGCATAATACCTGTGAGATCTACCCATGTTGTGTATATAGTAATTCATTTCGTTTTTGTTAAGAACTAGTATTCCATTGTATGAATATACCACCCTCTTTTTTAATCCATTCTTCTGTTGATGGGCATCTCCCCCACCCCCCGATGCCAACTTTTTGGCTATTATGAATAATGACTATGAACTTTCTTGTACACATCTTTTTGTGGATATATATTTTCATTTATCTTGGGTAAATAACTAGGGATGGAATTTCTAGGTCATAAGGTAGGTAAATGTTTAACTTTCACCTTGTTAACTAAGAAACTGATAAACTCAAAAGAGAGTTTTTTTTCCCCGAGTCACTCTGCAGTTAGTTATATAGGATCTCAAAAAGGTCTACATATTGCATTTGGTTTTCATATGTCAGACTCTCTTACCCATCTCTCCCACCCCTTATGCCATTTTATTTGTTGGAGGTACTAGAACATTTGGCTTGCAAAATATTCCACATTCTGGATTGGGTTGATTACTTTCTCATTAGGTCATTTAGCTTGTTACTCTATTCCTGGTATTTCCTGTTATCTTGCAGCTGTATCTAGAGATTGAGCAGATTCAGGTTCGTTTTTTTTTTTTTTATTTGAAAGGAGCATTTCATAGGTTCACGGGTGGAGCTATGTGTTTTGTATTGTAATGTATCAGGAAGCATATGTGTGCTTCTCCCATTTTTAGTGTTGCAAAGATAGACTTGTGTGGTTAAGTGATGTCAGCCTGATCTCTCCATTGTGATGTTCTCCATCAACCTTACAGCTAATGAATTTTAGCATCCATTCATAGTTATTGCCTAATCTGTTATTTCAATGGGGTTGCCAAATGGTGATATTCAAATTTCACCACTCCTTCTGACTTTATTACCTGGGATTTTTCTGTATGGAAGAACTTTCCCCCAGTAATCTTTTCAGTACTCTGAAACAGAATTCATACAGAAAAGGCAAAGTTAAGTGATCTTTTCACTTTATCCAATTTTAGAGTAATAAGTTGGCGCCTTAGCAACCTCCAGTGGTGATGAATGAGATTCTATTTTTTTTAGTATCACAACAAACTCATGAATTTTTATATATTTGATATGTTTCAATCCAGTGCAGTCATGATTTCTTTTTCTCACATGATGTCATGTTAGGCCACTATGTTTCTCTGATTTGGCTCCTATGACTTTTGGCATGACTCCATTTGTCTTCGATAGCTTCTTTGCTTTCCTGGTACAAGACACCTTAGGCTAATGTGTGTATTTCCAACCTCAGGCTTGGATTCAGTCATTTCTATGAGAAGTCCTGGTGCCTTTTTGTGGGTAATGATATCTAGAGAGTGCGATCTGGGCCCTCGTGTTGCTCATTGCCACTGGGTTGTCATTGCTTCTACGCCTTTTCAATGGACAGAACTAGGAAATACTTATTTTTAGAAACAGAAAAAATAGGAGTACATACTGATATTTTCCATTCAAATTTAACTTCATGGGGTCTTTAATTTATACTTATTTTTGACATTTTGATTCCTAGTGATGTCCAATTGATTATTTGCTACAAAATACATGTAACACTTTAAAAATAAAAATATGCATATTACTACTACTGCATGCAATTTTTCCGCTCCATGTGGTGTCAATGATATTTTTGTGGTGGCTGGGCCTGACTGGGCTGGGCTGGCCAGGAGGATCTAAGACAACTCACTTACGTGCCAGGTGCCTTGGCAAGAATGGCTGGAAATGTGGGCGCAGCTGGGCCCTCCTCTTTCTCCAGGTGGTTTCAGGGCTATGCGGTAGTCTCTCCAGCAGGGTAGTAGGACTTCCTACATGATGGTTTATGGTTCTAAGAGAGTAAAGGGGAAGCTGACAGTCCATTCAAAGGCTAGAGTCTGACTGATCGAGTGTCACTTCCACCATATTCTATTGTTCAAAGTAGTCATAAGCCAGCCCAGATTCAAAAGGCAGGAAAAGAGGTCACAATTCTGGATGAAAGGCGTGTGAAAGAATTCATAGCTATCTTTAAACCACGACACTCCCTGCCCTTACAAATCACATACTCCAAAGAGCGTTCTGCACCTTTTATCACTGAAGAATATAACCAGGAAAGTATTCTATATTCTCTTTCATACTGCATGATCCTCCATTATATGGAAATTTCATTGTTTTTTCAACAAACCCCCAGTTGATAAGCATAGATCTTGTTTCTAATCTTGTCATGACAAAAAATGCCCCAATAAATATTTTTATACACCATCATTTTGTATTCTTGACAGTAATGATTCCTAGAAGTGTAATTGTGAGGTGAAAGGATAGATGCGTATGTGATTTTGCTAGACATTGCCAAATTCTCCTCCATAAAAGTTGTACCGGCAACCCAGCAATGTATGAAGTGCCCATTTCACCATAACCTCACCAACAATGTTGTCAAACTTATTAAATTTTTGCCAGTTTAACAGGTGAGAAATAGTATTTCAGTTTCTTTCTTTTTCTGGTATCCCTGAAGTTCATTGAGGTCTAACATACAAAGTAGGTACAGTGAACTAATTTTAGTGTAAAGTTTGATATACTTTTATTTACATACACATCTGTAACTATCATTATGATCAAGATATATTTCCAGAAGCTGGAAGCCTTCTTTCTGCTATTTCTCAGTCAACAGTGCTGCTAGAACTAACTAGTATTGATTTCTAGCATCATGGATACCTTTTCCTCATATAAATAAACCACACAGCATGATTTTATTTCTGGCTTCTTTCATTGAGCATTTGATTCATCCATGTGGTTATTGTAGCATGTTGGTTATTTTCTACTACTGTGTACTATTTCACTGTATGATTAAGTAAATTATAGTTATTCTGTGGATGGGCACTTAGGTTTTCCAGTTTTTTTGGGGGGGGTGCTTTTTTGAGTAACACTAGTGTGAGAATTTTTGTCCATGTCATTTTTGGACATCTACACTTATTTCTCTTGGGTATTTATTTAGAAGTGGAATTTGTGGGTCATGGGGTAGACTCATGTTATCTTTAGCTGACACTGCCAAATAGTTTCCCAACATAGTTGTACCAATTTATGCCTGATCAGCAGCCTATGAGAGCTCTCACTGATCCACATCCTTGCCAAAATTTGTTATTAGTCTTTTAAAATATCAGCCATCCTGGTGGGTATGTAATGATGGTTTATTCTGATTTATATTTGTATTTCCTTAATGACTAGTGGTGTTAAGTACAATACCTTTTCATAGTCATTCGAATATCTTCTTTTGTGAAATGCCTGTTAGTTTTTTTTCCATTTTATATTAGATTGTTTTGCTTCTTTATTTTAGAAATTCTTTTTATATTCTAGATATTCTTTTGTCATATGCATGTAGTTTTATTTGCTCTTATTTTGAACAAGGTCAAATATCTTTAATTAAAGATTTTGGGTTGTTCATATACTTTGCTTATTTTAAATTTGGTTGTTAGTCTTTTTCTGAATTTTAGATTTTCATATATTTGGAATATTAGTCTTTTGTCTATGATATTCATTGTAATAGTTTCTCTGCTTGCCATTTTCTTAACTTTATAGGATTTTTTTTGTTGTGCAAAACCTTTTAAAAAAAATGTCCTTAAATGTATATATCTTTCCTTTTATTGCTTTTAGGTTTTGAGTCATAGCTAGGACAGATTTTCCTTATTTTAATTTAGTTTAATTTAATTTTGCTGTGCTGGGTCTTAGTTGCGGCATGCCGGATCTTCATTGCCCTGTGTGGGTTCTTCGTTGTGGCATGCAGGATCTTCATTGCCCTGTGTGGGATCTTCGTTGTGGCATGCAGGATCTTCATTGCCCTGTGTGGGATCTTCGTCGTGGCGTGCAGGATCTTCATTGCCCTGTGTGGGATCTTCGTTGTGGCATGCAGGATCTTCATTGCCCTGTGTGGGATCTGCGTTGTGGCATGCAGGATCTTTTAGCTGCAGCATGTGAATGCTTAGTTGCAGCATGTGGGATCTAGTTCCCTGACCAGGGATCAAACCTGGGCCCCCTGCAGTGGGAGCACAGAGTCTTAGCCACTGGACCACCAGGGAAGTCCCTTCCCCATTTATTATTTAAAACTTTTAAGTCTCTACTCCGTTTGGAATTTATCCTAAAACTTTTAAATCTCTACTCCATTTGGAATTTGAGAAATGAATATTTTGTTTTTTTCCATATGGTCATCTAGTAGTCTCAACATCATTTATTAAAACTTTATCTTTTACCATTTATTTGAGATACTGTCGTCATCAAGTATTAAATTGCCATATATGCTTAGATCTATTTTGGGGTTTTCTGTTGGATCATTGGTCTGCCTATCAATGATGTAATAGCACACCGTTTTATTCATAAAGGCTTTATAATATGTTTTAATATCCAGTAGGTCTAGCCCTTACCTCACCATTATTCTTTGTTTTGGGGAGCTTTCTTGGATATTCTTGCTTTTTTATTCTTCCATATGAACTTTATTATCAACTTGTTTAGCTTCAGAAAAAAATAAAACTTAACTGAATCTTTATTGGGATCACAATAAATGTCCTTATGATGCTGAGTTTTCCTAAGAACATGTCTTTCTATTGGTTCAAACAAATTTTGTGTTTTCAGGAGTATTTTATAGGTTCCCTCATACAGGTTATGCACATTTCTTGTGAGGTTAATGCCTAGGTTTTTTTTTTTTTTATCTTACTTTTTAACCCCCTTTGCTATTGTGAATGGGGTTTTATCTTCTCTTCCCTTATATCTTCTAATAGGTTATTTTGTATATGTGAAGTCTGCTGCTTTCTGCAATACGTATCAATCAAGGTCGGGTCAGAAGAGAGAAACAGAAACAATTAACACAGATTATTTCATACAACTAATTGCTAACTGATATAAAGGTGTTAAGTGGGTAACTGAAAAGATGAAAAAAGAACACCAAGCTGTCACAGAGGAAGGCACTTCAGGAAGTGGCTACTGCCCATAGGGTAAAAAGGGAAGAGGATGAAGTTATTAAATCTAGAAGTTTGGGGTGGGGTCCTGCAGAGCTGACACTTGGACTTTGAGGAGGGATCTGCTGGGCTGGTGCTGGCCTCTCCAAGCTCAGAGAAAGGGCCTATGGGAAGTGGACTTCTGAGGAGAGGTCATGGACTGGCTCGAGCTGGTGTCTTTGAAGGGTGCATGAGGAGGCTGGTTCTGTAATTCTTGGAGAAACTGAAAATTGGATCCCTGCTACTGCTGCTACTAGAGTGAGGGCTCATTGCTTGGAGACATTCACAGGAATAGGAAGTAGGCAGGAAGCCAACAGGAAAAAGTGAGTCCCTTCTCCCTCTTCCAGCCCTGTGGTCTCCCTCTAGGGCCCCCTACTGGTAAAAGCCACACAGAAAAATCTGTCCAAATCTGTAGTACTGACACTTAATAAAGAGATCTCACAGGTTTACATGACCTGTAAGATCTAGTAATAATAAATTCATTATTCGTTTAACTGACAAAACTGAAATTGGGT